>NW_027526225.1:107933444-108071223 GCF_048455015.1 Haemaphysalis longicornis
CTACACCTTACCCTTCCGAGCATTTCCACATCCTGCACGACGCCAGGGTTATCGCATAATATGAGGTCTATTTCATTTTTGTGCTCCCCATTCGGGCTCCTCCAGGTCCACTTCCGACTCTCCCGTTTACAGAAGAAGGTATTCATTATGCGTAGGTTATTCCGTTCTGCAAACTCGACTAGTAGGTCCCCCCTGCTATTTCTACAGCCCAGACCATGGTTCCCAACTGCCTTGTCTCCAGCTTGATTCTTGCCTACTTTAGCATTGAAGTCCCACATAACTACGGTATACTGTGTTTTTACTTTAGCCATTGCCGATTCCACATCTTCATAGAGGCGTTCCACTGCTTGGTCGTCGTGGCTGGATGTGGGCGCGTAGCCCTGCACCACCTTGAGCTTGTACCTCTTATTGAGCCTAATTACAGCACCTGCTGCCCTTTCGTTAATGCTATAGTATTCGTCTATGTTACCAGCTATGCTTTTATTGACTAGAAATCCCACTCCCAGTTCTCTTCTGTCCTCTAGACCACGGTAACATAGGACGTGTCCATTTTTCAGCACCGTAAAGGCTTCGCCTGCCCTCCTAACCTCGCTAAGCCCTATTACATCCCATTTAATGCCCTGTAATTCCTCGAACAACACCTCGAGACTTGCTTAGCTAGATAGGGTTCGCGCGTTAAACGTTGCCAGGTTCAGATTCCATTGGCGGCCTGTCCGGATCCAGGGATTCTTAGCACCCTCTGCTGCGTCACAGGTCTGACCGCCGCCGTGGTCAGTTGCTTCGCAGCCGCTGGGGACTGAGGGCCGAGGGTTAATTGGCGTATTCATGGGAGGTTGTGGCCGTTGCTACACCAGGGTGGCCAATCTGCTCTGGTGAGGGAGTGCATTGCCGGCAATGGTCGCCGGGGTCAGGCCGCACCCCAAGCCCTTTGTGCAATTCCATCAATACGCGGATTTTTTTTTTTTTTTTTGTTAATCCGGTGGAATTGTCCGGCACCGGGATTCGAGCCACGGTCCTTCTGCACGCGAGGCGGGTGTTCTACCTCTACGCCATCGCTGCCAACCCAGACTTGCTATATATTGCTACTAATTTATGAATTCTACCAGGGAGTCTTCAAGCTCTCGAAAATGTGCATGTTCAGGGTCGGTGAACCACTGCATAAAAATGTAGCTCTCCTTTGTTTACATCAATCCCGCACTCACGTCTTCGGGACTCCAAATATGCATGGTGCTGCTCAGGTCCTCTCGCTGCCGACAAGTAAAATTACCTTGCGCTAGACTGACGAATCATAATGACAGCTTTTTTTTTTTTTTTTTGCGATAGAATTCCCGTTGGCGTAAAAACCTATTTACAGGTAGAGATGGGTACCCGTCTCTAGGAGGAAGTCAAGAAGGGAGCGGTGGTGGGGCTCCCAGAGCCACCGCAGAAGGTGTGGGGGGGGGGGGGGGGGGGGGTCTTCCAGGATGGAGGCCTGTGCCTCTCAGGTGTCGCTTTCTGGCTGAGTTTAGTGCAGGACACGCCCATACTAGGTGGTCCGCAGCAGCTTGTGTGGCAGGGTCAGGTGTCATCAAACGGTGCACGGTAGCGTTGTGGCCACGCCCGGGTCACAGCAGGTGAAAGCGCCACTCCAACGCGAAGCCTCAGCAGCAAAAGCTCTTCCCAGCGAGCAAGTCTACTGGGAAGGTCCGTTCCACATCGTGGGATGAGGGCACGTGCGGCGCGACGCAGATCTCTTCGGAGCCATAGCGAATGAAACGAGGTGGTAATTGCAGCGCCAGAAATATGTGCAACCAGAGTTGCTGGATATATAATTGTTGCGAAACTCCCCATAGGCCCCAAAAGCCGGTGTTCAGTTGCCCCCTCCCCGTTTCCTGCGCTGCGGCAAGCGCGGGGAAAGTTGACTAGCCTGTTGTCTGTCGGCAGAAAGTTGAAGTAGTACTCAAGTGCTTGCGGCTGCTGCTGTAAGTCATAAAAAGAAAAATCTTAAAAACGTAAGTAAATTTTACCTAATTAATGTTTTGCTCATTTAAAAATAAAGCTTTATTTTTTACAAAATTGTTGTGATCAAGTAACAGTTATCGAAGTTCAGTTTTTGTCCGCTAGGGCATGGCAGTACACTTTCAGTGCAGAAAAAAAAGAGGAATAATGGTTTTCTATGACGCTACCACCGACGTAGTGTCTATCCAGCAAGGCGAATTACCTAGAGTGAAGGAATATACATATTTGGGAGTGTGTATAACGAAGGGGATAACTACTTAAGTACTCACGAGGAGCAACTTAAGGTTAAGGGAAAGCGAACGCAGCTATAATGAAGCATAGAGCTCTGTGGGGGTATAACAAATATGAAGTAGTAAGAGGACATGTGGAAAGGAGTAATGGTTCCGGGTCTCACGTTTGCGAATGCTGTACTCTGCTTAAAATCAGACGTTCTATCAAGCTTTGAAGTAAACCAGAGAACGGTAGGACGTTTGGCCTTAGGCGCGCATGAAAAACAACTAACGAAGCAGTTCAGGGAGATATGGGCTGGGCGTCGTTTGAAGTTAGAGAAGCTCAGAGTAAAATATGCTTTGAGATGAGGTTGAGGGCAATGGATCAACGAAGGTGGGCAGCTAAGGTTTTTAGGTACCTATACTTGAAAAGCGTGGACACGCAGTGGTTAAGAAAGACTAGAAGGCTAACGATGGAATACGGAAAGAACAGTGGGGAATCCAAAACAGCCAAGGTAATCAAAAAAGAGGCAAGGCAGATTGAAACGAATAAATGGAGGGAAAAAATGGAAGCTAAAACGTCGTTAGAGATGTAAAGGGCTGAGAAGATGAACATCAGAAAGGAAAATTTCTACGATAATTCCCAGGGCAGTACTTGCTTTTTGAGGCTAGAGCAGGTTTCATGCGAACTAAGAGCTTTGTGGGGGAGTATTCACAAATGATGGGGTATGTGTGGTCTGCGGAAAAGAAACAAACTATGCGGCACATAGTGTTAGAATGTGAGGGTATCCATCCAAATCTACATGAAGGGAATATTGGGCTTTCAGAAGCCCTAGGATTTAAGGGTATCAGAGAGGAAGTTAACTTCAAGGCTGTCGAGGGGACGAAAAGATTAGAATGGTGGTGGACGAAAAGCAGAGAGGGGAATATTGCCTAGGACAGTTACCACCTGTAACAGGGAAAAGAAAGTATTTCGGGCCTAATAAGCTTTAGTGCCTGGCCTAAGCAGCGCTAGTATTAAACCGAGAGTGTAAAACATGGTTATATTAGTCCTTTTTGGTAAAATGACATGTCATTACCCCGCTTCAAAGGGGAAACCAATAGGAATCATCATCATCATCACCCTCATCTTCAACGAAGCAGGGGGGTGGGGATTCTGAAGCGGAGTTTCGCAACTAGTATATAATGTATTGAAGAACTTTAATGTGCAAGAGCTGGTTAAGGTATGCCCAGTGAGACGTTTGCTCTGCAGTGGGCGTAGATAGGCTGGTGATGATGATGATGATGATGATGATGATGATGATGATTATTGAGAAGTGGGTGCACCAGAATTTACTCACGTGATGTTAACGGATTGTTCTGGATTGGATTCAGTTGGCTTTATGGAGGACTTTTTGTCCGTGGAATGCTGCTGGCATCTTTGAAGCCGGTTCCGGATTTGAGCCAGATTGCAGCCCGCATTTTCAAATCTGAAGGCTGCATTTAGCAAGAAAAGGTGCGGGTTAGGATCGTGCAGATACGGCATCTATCTATCTCACTCTACAGCGGCGAATGGAGTTCACAACCCAGGAGGTACCCCACGGGATTTAAAGATGCTGGAGCTCATTGTCATTACAAGATCTCGGCAGTTGTTGAGAAGAAGAAATTGGAGAGGGCGGTCGGGTTTGGGAAAGAATTTTTCATTGCAGACGTCCTTGCCTCAAACCGGGTTTTAAGTTCATTGCATAAAAATTTCAGCCGAGAACACTAATTCGAAGCTTAATACTGAGCGTGTGCCGTTGTTTTATTAATCTACGCAGTGTAAAAATCATTTCAAAAGTATTTTTTCTGCAGACAAAAGCATTATTCTCTTCTGTCGAGTTGAGCTCAAACGCAGTCGCTTGAAATAAAACCCTACCTAATTCGCACCGCATGATGCCAATTATTTATCACCGTTTTGATTTATCCGCAATGTATGTTTGAGCTATGACTGAGACGGGGCGAGAAAGGTGAGGGGTTCTCCCTGTCCTTTCCGCCATTATTCCCAGAGCGTCGCATCTCTTCTTCGATATCTCTAACCGATGATGGGAAAGAACAGAAAAGGGATGGTATACAGCCAGACGGATATTACATATTCCTAGAGGAGTAACAAACTGAACGTCATTAGCGTTAGCCGTTAGTTGTTGTTCAGCTATGTTGGTCAAATGAAAGACAACGAAATAATAGTAGCCGAAAAAAAGTCAAACAACCCCCTCCCCTGTGATACTCGGTACTGACAGCACGCACTCAAAGACGCGCACACGCGTGCACACATGCACTAACACTGTTCCCGTTGTTCGGGTATTGTCACAAAGCCGACTTTAAGTTATCCCTAGTAATTGATAGCTTAATTGTTAAGGCACACAACAACCAAATTTGTGCGCTCCGGTTCATATTTTGTGCAAGGGTTTATCCAATATCCCGCGTACGGAAGCACAGCACAGAGATCAGTATGAAAGGACAAACACACCTCCAAATTGAGTACCTAGGGACAACTGAATGATATTTATTATCGGTTTCAGATTTAGCCGCAGACGATACACCCTCATTTAGTAGTGTTCCCGTAGAAAGTGCCCCAAGTTGCCCTGCAGTATACACACACCCCGCTGGGGGCCCAATTATCAGACTCATTTGCGGTGAGCCCCTCACACTACGTAAGGCGCCGGGGAGAGGGCGAAGAGGGAGGGGAGGGGGGGGGGCGTCAGCACCCAGCCCAAATCTTCACTTGACCCCAGCCTTTGTATTGAAGCCAATTTGACTTCCTGCGTGCGCTTGAAAGGGAGCACCTCTCCGCAAACACGACGTCGGCTGCATCCAGCCACTTCTGCTAAACCCACACCCACCGACTTTCTCTATTAACCCCATGCGTGTCGAGCTCACGTCCCCTGATTAGCCAGGCGATAACGAAATGAACGGAGATGGTAGAGGCGGCACACGACTACGCCTTTGTGCTCTCCAACTTTCGCCAGCGCCGTTAGTAGCTCGCGCGCGCGCTAGCCCTAATGCAAGTGTGCGCATGCGTCGTGAAGGTCGTTAAGTGAGTCCTATAAGCTGCCTCTGTTCTTTCTCGTCTCACTCGCGCTGAAGAAGCAGCGAGCCGTTCTATACGGGGAGCGGGCAGCACATTTCGCAAAATCCCGCCCACCTCTCGAGTCCTTTTCTTCTGGGTTCAATTAGACAAGAGCGAGTGCTCACGCTCGAAGACTCATTTGAGTGGGGTTAACGACACGTTCGGTTTCTTCCGTACGCTGTGGTTTGGGTATGACGGTTTCGACACCGTCGAACGTTTTCAAAGCGGGCACGTGGAAACACAAAAGGCGGGGGGTGGACGCGGCTGATGACCTGGGCGAGGAGGACGGAGAAAGGCATCAATCAGTCGCCTCTTGGTGTCTGCGTACGTTCCTCGCGCTTTTGGACATGCGAAGAACCACCGGGCTCTTTCCAGGCTGGCAAGGTAGGGAAGGAAGTTGAAGTCCTTTAGGAATGCAGCGTTTCAGTAAACATTTTAAAGACGATAGTCTTTCTTGGGCTACTTAACCCCAGAACTTTTGGTCTGTCCGTATGGCTGTTCGTCTGTTGTCTGTCTGTGACTCGACTCAGACACCCGGCCAAAGTGAAACGAAGTCTGCGCAATAGTCTTATTTACTCACAGCCAAATCTAAACGTCTAAGTCTGGTTTATATGTTCATACTTGTCAAAATTGTTGAACAAGAACAAGACATTACGCAAATATAAGACAGAAAATTAATACACAAAAGATAATTAGTGTTCCTTTACAAAAAAAATCATTGATGCTTGGTTTTTGCAAAATGAAATACTACATCCACTGCAGAAAAAAAAAAAAAACACTCGCCTTCTGTCGCCCGCGCAACAATAGCTTCTGGTGGCATTTTAAGAAATAAAGCGGCAACAGTTACTAAAGGTTCCACTAGATCGGTTCCACGTTCTTTTTGGAACGCACATATAGTAGGGCAACGCGGTTCAATAAACGCTGAAGCAGGGCGCCTCGATTTCACGCGCGTCTCCGCCATAGAGTTTCTTACAATATAACTAGAGGGGAAACTGGCGCTGCAATCGTACGCCTCAATGGGCGTGATGGGTAATTGTGGATTCGGATTGGCGCTTGATGGCTCGTGGAACTTGCTATGGATTGCAGGCAGTTTCGTTTTCGTTTTTGATTTACATGAACGCATTTGCCTACGCGGGGTGTTGGGAGGAGTGATCAAAAATACGTTTCTCCTTGAACTGCATGCCTCGCGTGTCCTGACGCCGCCCTGAGCGGAATGTTTTAGAACCAGAGTTGCGAATTGGGTGGGTTATCAATGCATTGCCGCACAGCGAGCATGAAAACACAAATGACGGCGCTCTGTGCGACGAAGTTGTCTGCTAATTAGGAGTTGCGGCGCTGCTCATTCGGCAGAGCAATGTATTGTCTTGGAACAGCCACACCTTTCGTGCGAACGCCGGCTCCTACGGCGTAGAACATGGTAGCACAGCAGCACCGGCGGCTGATAGGAACGCAGCTTGATAAATGTCACTAATCCAGGCAAGAATAACTTCTCCAAAGTTAATCGGTTTCTTTTTTCATAAGCACAAAACTTTTCACTTCCTATTACATACCACCAGCGCCGAAACTTTTACAAGTAGTTATTAAAGAAGTCCGCGTCATGCTGTAGTTGGCGGAAAATGGCAAACCTGCTCCACAAACCTCCTCGACTCCGCGTCTGCTTTTTATTTAAACGCGCCGTTTTTTTTCGTACAAATCCGGTTTTTCATCACTAACTTTCTTGTTTGCCATGTAATTTGTAAACGGAGAACCGGGAAATAAGAGCTTTTTTGTCAAAAAACACATTTTGCGCAGCCACAAGCCCGTTTTGATCCTACGCAATCCGGTTCCAAAACTACCCATCATTCCCATTGAAGCGTAAGCGCCGCTGCCATGTTCGCGTTGACACTAGCGCCAGTTTCCCCTCTAGTTATTTGTATGAAACTCTATGGTCTCCGCCGTACAGCAGCGCCGCCATCGAGGCCACCCGGCCTGGAGCAGTGGAACGCGGCAAACTTAAATTGACTTGAAACAACCTTTAACGTGCTTGCCTTGGGCGGAGCGCAACGCAAGAGGAACAACATGAGAGGTGAGCGAGAAAGCGAAGGGAGACATTTACTTGCAAATGTCGACAAAGAACAACGTCTTTTGTCGACATTTGCAACGATATAAGCAGACACACGGCAAATTTTTGTTTTTTAAGTGCAATGCACTTCTTAAGCGACCCTGAACCAGCGTCCACCGGCGATGTCCGCGCACGTGGAGATGGGCGCGCGCAGCCTGGCCGCTGACATAGCACATACCCACGTGGGGGATTGGCCAGGAATCTCCTCGTCTTCCTTGGCAACGGGGGGAGATGGGCGCGCGCTGCCTGGCCGCTGACATGGCACATACCCACGTGGGGGATTGGTCAGGAATCGGGCGTGAGAAGGGCTAATGCACCCGCTTAAAGGAGTACTGACACGAAATTTCAAAGCTGAGATCCGCTCTAGCAATCAAGTACAACGACAACACAAATAGGTGTCTGTGAATAAATGCATCTTTCTTTCTTTGTAGTTGTGTGTGTGTGTGTGATCTCTCTTTCGCGAACATTACCGAACCGCGCAAATTCAACTCGTGCATTCGCACTTTCACATTCTTCCCCTCGGGGAAATGCTGGGAATTTTTTTGAAACGAAAGCTTTCTTAGTGGGTAGGATGGCGTCCTGACCAAAAATGAATGCATGTCCCCGTAGACCGGTTGGTAGACTGAAAAGCTCTGATTAGATCTGTGGACACACACGGCGCGTGCGTGAAACCACGCTTGCATTGTGTCAAAACGGTTACTCGAAAATCTCGAAAAAAAAAACGGTTCTGTATAAGACAATAGTCGCGCCGCTACTGAAGAAGGAGTACTATGTCATACCTTCATCTGATTAACCTCGTATCAATATATTTAGATCGTCCTTAGAGTCGTCTGCTTAGTGCGCGGAGAATAGTCGCACGGGTGAGTTCTTCAATGTGGGACTTTGAAGGATTGACTATCGATCGGACGCACTTTTCGCGAAGGTTTTAACGCAGTTTCGACGCACTTTTGATGTGAGAAAGCTTTCGCCTTTCTCTCGACTTTCTTTAGCAAGAGATGGTAAAGTTTTCGGCCTTAACAGCGCCTTAATCCTTCCTGCAGCTATAAGAAACTGTGGGAATAGCAGGACACAAGAAAAACAAACACGTAAGCATTGTGAGAAATACCGTATTTACTCGCGTAATGATCAAAATGTTTTTTTGTTTTTTTTTTGCAAAAAACATGATGCAAATTTAGGGGTGTGTTCAATTACGCGAGGCAAGTTGTTCGCGAAAAAAAGTTTCAGCGCAGAAAACGCAAGTTGCAGGTCAGAATTTTTACAATAGGTCTCATGAACATAATAAACATAAGTACAATTTATAGAAACAGCACTTATTACCGCCAGCCACGTTGCAAAATGACGCAAATGCAGTGTTTTCATGAATTAGGGAGTGCGCCGGAACGAGTTTGCTGCGAGGTGAGAACAGGTCGACCAATAAGTAGCGGCCACTGTCACAGTGTGGGAAATCAAGACACGGCTGCCGACGGAGCAATCCGAGCGCGTTTTTTTATTTGTCTTGTGAGTACATTACGGGCATTTAGTGAGAGTTTATTCCGCATTAACAATGAACTCATGCTTGGCGATATCGCTAGTATCGGCAAGTCCGCGGCAATAACGTAGCCATGTGCGCTTTGAAAGAGGAGGAAACTAAGGTTAGCACGACCATCGTCATATAGACTTGGCACACATGTGGCATATGGCTGCGGCAAATTCAGGGTGCGATCATTGCGCGGGAAGTAAAAAAAAAAGTCGTATTTTGATGACGAACTTCATGGGTGCGAACACTACGCGAGCGCGATCATTATGCAAGCAAATACGTTACTCATGCTGTGTGTTTCTTCCATTTTCCCCTGTTATCCACGTGGTCTCCTCCTCCCAGTAATGACCCAATGGGTCCAAAGCCGTACCTTGATGTGGCTTATTCTTTGCATTCTTTTAGGTGCGGAGTACCTTAGGACCGCACAATGTCCGTCAGTGTCCGTGCGCATAGCATTTATAATCGCTAAAAAATCAGAGGAAGCGGCATGATTCGAGCCTGTGTCTGGCAGACCAGACAGAGCTGGTGTCAGTCGTCTTACCCATTGGGCTACGACCATGAGTTAGTACACGAGAGTCAAACGGCTTACTACCTCGCCTGTAACGGCGCGGAGTACGTACCTTAGGACCTCCGAATGTCCGCCCGCGTCCATATCCGTGCGCACACCCCCACCAAGAGAAAATCAAGCGAAATTCTATTTGAGCCGTGCGTTGCAGTTTCATTTAGGGAACAATCAAGGTGCAACTCACGGCTCCAATCGAATGATGGTCGCGGCGCAAATCGGGTGTCACTCTGGGCGCAACTTGGATGTCATTTCGAGTTCCCGTACTCCGCACCCTCGCCATCATCCACGGAGTGGAGATGCTGCCATTTTTATTTAACTTTTAGCCACTGTCGTAAACTACAGTTACTCTTGACTTAACTTTCAACCGTAGTGGACTGGTATAGCTTCGAATAACGATGTAATTGAACTTATTACGGGGTAAAAGTAACACACTTTAATAAAAAGGTGCTTAACAATAATTTGGGCTAATGTCAAACGCCCGCCATTTTGGGGGTAAACACCGACTCAGCAGTACGCGCTATGCTTCACCATAGTATTTCGTATTGCCTTTTTTAAAGTAATTGCTTGCTTAACTTTCTAACTATTTATTTCAGCGATTTTCAATGCCCGCGTGTTAATTGCTATCACGTAGTTTTTGTAGGAACCAGATTGTTTTGCAGCTTTTGTAGCACGCGTGTATTCTTACATGAGTCATGTACATTCAGTTCGTGGCACACCTGAGCCGCTGTTTGTGCATCATCGCATTACATAGGCCCACCACTAGTAGCATTGCTAGGGGCCCAGATATTTTAGACCCCAATGTTTCCTCTGTATGAATGGGGGAATTCAAGAATTGAGAATGAAAATTGAAAGTCGTACAGCGCCCAGAACCATGACCAATTCAAAAGCCTTGACAGCATCACACAAAGGTGCAGGGGTTCCGGAGGCTCAATAGGAACTTGAGAGAGAGAGAGAGAGAGAGAGAGAGAGAGAGAGAGAGAGAGAGAGAGAGAGAGAGAGAGAGAGAGAGAGAGAGAGAGAGAGAGAGAGAGAGAGAGAGAGAGAGAGAGAGAGAGATGGGGGAACTTGCGTTGTAATGTCCACCATAGGTACGGAAATTTGGTAAAGTAAAGAAAGAAATGAGGAAAGCTGATGAAGGTGGTTGTTCGAATTTGGCGCGTTTTCTCTTCGGCATTAATCTATCAAATCAGTGGCGTACGCAAGATGTAATTTAAAGGGAGTTGAGGGGAGGGGGGAGCAGGCAATAAAAAGCTGGGAGAGGGGGAGCACCAAAGGAGCTAAGAACAAAGCCTAAAGCAAGTTCTTCACTATTAAATAATAAACAAGTGGATCACCGAGCCCACCCAGCATGACGACTGTTTTGTTCCTTCATATTTTTCTACAGGGAAATTGCAAATTAGCTGACCACCGTAGGGCGAACGGACTTAGAAGCCGGAGAAAGTTGCACGAGTCCCTGACAGAAAAATAGCTGTCGGCAGTCGCAGTTGGACGACAGCCTGAGTCAAGGGGCAGTGACCTCTTCACCCCCCCGCTGCCAATCTCCAAAATGTCGGATGGAAGCATGTCACCCCTCCCCCCGCTGCGTACGCTACTACATTGATTGATTGACTTTCAAAAGGTGCCTATTCATAAGGTGCCTCTAAGCCCAGTGGGCGGGGCGAAGGGGGGCAGGTATTGTAGAAAAGGGTTAGTTGGTTTGCACGTCCTCGTACTTTCTGTTATCTGTACTGTTTTAGAAGTTTGTCAGGCTCAAGTGTGACCGCTTGATAGATTCTGATTATTGATAGAGCGTGTAACGGCGAATTTCCTTGAGCAAATGTGGTTCACTATGGAGTAATTGAAGATGAGCGTCTGAGTCAGCAGGTGTTTTCCATTTGTAGTGTATGGCGGCCCTACCCCTGGTGAAGCTTTTACCACGCAAAATTAGATCGCAGACGTGAAGTAGTCACACTTATACCCGGTAGGAGCTGCGCGTTGGCGCTGCTTCGATAATTTGTGGTTCTCCGGTCGCATTCTTTGATGACGCCGGAAGCATTGAAAAATTGTCGACTCTAATAAAATTCTTTGCGGGAAGGCTACATTCGGTGTTTCCTTGTAGTGTTGTACAGATTGGTGTTTGGAAAATCCGAGCACGACTCACCCGTTAATTAGTTTGAGCGCTTAGCTAGCTAGTTACGTACGAAAATCCAGAGATATTGTGACGTCGTTCACGCAACCACGAATCGTGGTTCCTTGCTCTCAGCTGTGAAATTCGGCTTTTTAAGGTTTATTCTCTGGCCCCGCCTAACACTGAGAAGGTGGGGATCTAGATATTTTCGCTTATCAAACATGGTAATCGAACTGTCTACAACGTGCAGGGGCGTCGGAAAAGGGGGTGCAGGGGGAGCGAGGGCTCCCCCTACTGTAGAAATGGGGGAGCTCGGCTCCCCCAGTCAAAGGGCACCGGTAGACTTCCGCTGACGCCCCGCTAAACAGAAGCCCGCTGACTGAAAGACCAACGATTCCGAAAATGGTGGTTTGCAAAAATAGAATAATTCTGCTATTCAAACTGCCTTTTTGACACTGTTGCGAACTCCGAGCGTGGGTGTCTGTCTCCTTCACTCGCTATTGGATCACTGCTTATGTTTCACTTTAATGTAGACAGGACTCCTCATCATGTCTGTTAACTGTTAGCACTGGGTTATTCTGTAGATTTACAGAGATTAATAATTTTTTTATGCTTTGGTTCTAGAGGAACGTTAAGATATTTTTGACTGCTCTCAAGAATCTGTGATGTTGGATAAATGTTTGACTGTATTTGATTTGGTTTTATGTCGGTGATTGGGCTTATTTCCTTAGCCTACTCACCTGCAATATTGCGCATGCATGCGTCCTCAAGGAAAATAAGTGATGATGATGATGATGATGTGTAGTACAATTTTTTTGGCTCCCCCAGTCGAAAAATAGTTTCGACGCCTGTGGCAACGTTTTAACCGGTTAATCTTTAAAATGAAGAAGAACGGTAGGTTCTGAGGTGCGTTCTCCCCACCAGAGCGCGTCCTCTTCCCGTGTGGCTCGCAGTCTCTGTTGGGCTGTTACCGCACTCAACCGGGCAACAAGAAAGTGTGTCCGAAGACCGGCCCGTCTATGATAGCTCTCTGACATGTTCGGCCAGCTTCCAGGTTCTGGCAGCCACTAATAATGTGGTGAACAGCCAACATTCGGCCACCAGCACTTCAGTTTTTCTCCGGCCGCGCGTGTTCGGAAAAACGACGGCAGGTACCCGGATCCCAGATACTCAGTTTACTTTCGGAAACCGATGTTCAGAAAAAGAACGGCAGGCGTACGGCCCCAGGGCATTCGTTTTTCCTTAGGGAAGTGGTGTTCAGCAGACGAACGGCAAGCGACCGGCCGCACAGTATTCGTCTTCTTGTGGCAGTTCGTGTTCGAAAAGAAACCGGCCGACGTGCGGCCGCAGTATACGTATGTTTTTCATTCGGTGAGCGGAGTTCAGCAGAATCACGGAAAGCGACCGGCCGCAGAGTATTCGTTTTCTTTTGGCAACCGGTGTTCAGAAGGAAATCAGCCGACGTAAAGACCCAGGTTGTCTTTACTTCGTGGAGCGGCGATCCGCAGAAGAAGGGACAGCGTCTGGGCACCGAGAACCCATATATGTCTGGCAACTGGTGTTTGGAAAGAGAACAGCCGATGTACTCCCGGTCTTTCCATCGGTGAGGAAAAAATTCCCCGCATTTCCCCGAGGGGAAGAATGTGAAAGTGCGAATGCACGAGTTGAATTTGCGCGGTTCGGTAATGTTCGCGAAAGAGAGATCACACACACACACACAACTACAAAGAAAGAAAGATGCATTTATTCACAGACACCTATTTGTGTTGTCGTTGTACTTGATTGCTAGAGCGGATCTCAGCTTTGAAATTTCGTGTCAGTACTCCTTTAAGCGGGTGCATTAGCCCTTCTCACGCCCGATTATTGGCCAATCCCCCACGTGGGTATGTGCCATGTCAGCGGCCAGGCAGCGCGCGCCCATCTCCCCCCGTTGCCAAGGAAGACGAGGAGCGCGCGCACCCGCAGCTGTTGCTATGCGGACGGCGGCGGACGCTTCAGGCTCGCTTAAGAAGTGCATTCGCACTTAAAAAGCTCTAGGGAGCCGCGCGTTAGAGGCGCATCTTATATCGGCTCGGTTTTTCTGAGCGTTTAGTGAACGAACTTCGTTTTTCATGCAGTGGTGCCATGAGTGGTGCCACATGGACCGGCCAGGTGCAAGGACTCACTGTACATCACCACGCAGTAAATGAAAGCAATCACCATGGGGAATTCCATTGGGTGTATGTTCCGGTAAATCCTTCAGCAGTACGGCGTTTACTCCGTACTGAGGAGTGTTTAAAGCAGTATACACCTAACAGTCCATAAACTAAGTGACAGTGTAAAAATTCCCGGTCCGTCTCCACTAACTTGAAACCTGGTGAGGGGCGAAGCATGCAGTGTATAAGTGTATTCTTGTTGCCTTGGGATTTTTGCCAACGGATATGAAACCGTTAGGGGGGGGGTGAGGGGGTAGAGGTACACAGCTTGGCTGTGAAAATCTCTTGCCTATGAAGCACGAAGCTCTCTAGCGCAAGGCGTAAACAAGTGATTCGGTGTGTGATTACTGTGACTACATGAGACGAACGACGATAACGATTACGACGACGACGACGACGACGACAGGAGAGGCCAACCGCCCCAGCCCCTAAGGGGCTTCGCCCCTAATACGAAGCGTTAATATAAGATGATAGAATCGTGAAAGCTTTCAGAAATAGTAAGTGCGTCAACAGTGTCTCAAAACATTTGCTAAAAGTGTGTCCAATCGATCGTGAATCCTTCAAAGACCCAAATCACAAACGAAGAGCGAACCCATGAGGCGAATTTTCCTGCACTAAGCAAACGCATCTACGAATGATCTAAATGTATACCCGTACGTGGTTTATGAGATAAACGTACACTTGTGTCCTCCTCCTTCATGATCGATGCCTGTATGGTCTTATCTAGAACCGTTCCTTTTTCCGAGATTTTCAAGTAACCTTTTTGACACAACGGAAGCCCTATTTCACACACTCGGCGTATCTCCAGAGATCTTATCAGGGCTTTTCGGTCGACCGACAGGTCTATGGGAAAATTCATTAGTTCTTTGAAATGACGCAATCGGTCCCCACTAAGAAAGCTGTCACTTAAAAAAACACACAGCACCGCCACCACAAAGTAAACACGCCGTCTCGTGTAAACAGCCTTCCGTAACATGGTGGGACTTCAGGGAAATATTTGCAACGCCATCCTCCTCCACAGCAACTCGATACTCCGATAGGAAGCGCGGAGCGAGAATACAAAACAAGCCGCCCTTTCCCCTTCCTGTCTTCACCACCCGCATCAATTATGTGTATTGATTCGTATCGCACCCGAACCTCTCCGCCGTACATGCCGTCGGAAGTGTACAATTCCTTCGGAATCAATTACAAAAGCTGCCAGATTTTCACCCTTTATTTTGAACCCCAATAAATCACGGTCACGAAACAAGCTCTGGCAGGCTTTCTGTAACGGTCAGTGCACGCGCCTTTGTTCCAAAAGGTGTTCGACCAAACTTAACCACCCTCGGAACAATGTCCTTATCGACCAGCACCATCGCTCTTCGCCATTTTTCAGCCAACCCGCCGTCAGCGACAGGTTCGCCCGCCTTACACGACCCAAAATGAATTACGTGCCCCTTGCCCGCAGTGCCGCTGCACGCACGAGAAACCGGATATTCATTGACGGCGCATCGGGCGTTTCGTCACTTCCAGGTGCAACAACGGCACGCCACCGCTGCTCGTTCGGCTTCCAGCGACTAAAGGAGCGTTGAAAAATGGACCCCGCATGACTCTCGCCTCGGTAGATGCCCTGCGCCGAGCCGTGCACCGTTTGTCCAGCGCTGCCCCGTGCCCTCGAGGACACGTACCAGCCACGCGTCCCTGTAGGTAAATGAATCTCGGTGGTCACGCTTTGCGTCCGTACACCTTCCCTTCGCTTCAGGCGCGGTCTTGTTTGCTTCCGCATCTGTCCACGGCCCGGTGTTTGCCTTGGCTTTTCCAGCTTATTATTATTCCCAGGCACAACTGCCCGGATCTTCGGTGTTGTATAGCGGCTGGGCGTTCTTAATGACGAGGGCGTTCCGCAGGGTCGTTACTTTGCCGCTCTCCTTTTGGTTCCGCGTGTAGAGGATCCCTTTGCCGACCGGCGGGGGCGATGCAGGGAACTCGATCAGTTAACCGCAACTCACCTGGTGCACCGTGGTAACGGAAACGGTACTGGCGAGCAGGTGTTGCCTCCGGTGAGGTTGCGGACGAGGTTATGCGTGAGCACAGCCTTTGGGCGCTGCTTATCGGATGCATGCTGAAGTGAGCTGATGCTCCAGGCGTCCGTTGCCGTGCAGCGCGGAAGTGTTTGGGAGCATGCTTGCAGACCTGAGGTCTGTGCGCCGATGGCTATCGTGGAACGCCGTTCCCACCCGCCTCCTAATGCACGAAGTCTTGGTTGGGGTTTCAGATGTGTTCATCGCGCGGCGTGTTCGTGTTAATCGTGAGTTATGGGTCTCGGCTGGGGCTCATTAATCAAGCACGAGCACTGAGTCTTTCAGAAATCCTGAGAGTTTTAAGCACGGTAGTCTTTACTGGTCTACTTTAAACGCAGATATTTCTGTCTGTCTGTATGTCTGTTGAAAAGAGAATTTATTAAAACTAGTTACAGCTAGGACACGCTGTAGTTAGCTACTACAGAGATCGACAGGGCACAGGATATACGCAATGTGCTACAGTGGAAACGAAGTGAACATCACACAAGTTCACAAAAACAAGGTCCATCGCACCGAAGGCCCTTTCCCTTTACCTTAATGTCCACGACACAAGGTCCAGACACCAGAATTCACGTGTGGGAGTCAATTTAAAAGCGGGGGAGGGTGTAAAGAGAATTTATTATAACCGACATATGAAAGCCTGTTTGTAACTCGATTCAGGCACCCGACCAAAGACAAACAAAAGCTCCGCAATAGTCTTATATAGCCACAGCCAAATCTAAACGTCTGTCCAGTGTCAAATTCATACTTACTAACATTGTTGAGCAAGAACAAGGCATTACACAAATATAAAGCAGAAAATTATTACATAAGTAATATTGACAGCGTTCCTTTATTATAAATTCATCGATGCTTGGTTATTGTGATAGCGAATGAAATACTGCATCAACTGCAGAAAACCCTCTCCTGCTGTTGCCCGCGCTACTATAGCTACTGGCGGCATTCAAGAAATCAAACGGTAACAGTAACGAGACTAGATAAGTTCCACGTTCCGCTTGTAACGCTCGTGGAGTAGATCAACGTGGTTCTATAAACGCTGTAGTAGGGTGCCTCGATTCAAACGCGTCTCTGCCGTACGGCAGCGCTGGCATCTAGGGACCCAACTTGGAGCAATGGAACGCGGTAAATTTCAACTGACTTGAGCAAACGTCTAGCGTGTTATCTTGCGAGGAACGAGACTGGCGAGGAACAGGATGAAAGGTGAGCGGTAAAGAAACTTGAGGCATTAACTTGCCAGGGGCGCCAGTCGCCTATCATCTTTCGTCGACATTTGCAACGAAAGGAGCAGATACGCGGCCAGTTTTTTTCATTGACACTTGATTTGCTTCGAAGCATCAGTGCAAATGGACTAAGGCAGAAGGTGTACCGTGCATTATAAAATAATAATAGGTAGGTGCCCATAAATTTCTTCAAGTTTTTCACCGATGCAATGGCACGTTCAGAGGAGTTAAGCGTGCTCCTCGCCTACTCCCACAAGGGAAAGAATACCGCAACTTGTTTTTTTTTTTTATTTTACGCATAGCCAATTTGTTCAGTCATCTTGTGCCTGCAACAACGTACAGTTTTTGCCCGTAGGCCCTCTGTTTTTGTCTGTGTTTTTGTCCTGCAGGAAATGATACTCCAATAACGTCTATCTTCTGTGCGGATGTTAGCATTGCCGGAAAGCTTGGCGCTGGATTTTATTCAGTACCGAATGTTGAATGTAATGTTCTGTATGCGGCACCAGCCCATTGGTATTCGTTGCAACTTCAGCAGTGTGTAAAGGGGTGCTGGCTGCATGTTGTATTGGTAGAGAGAATATAGTTTAGTGCGAAAGCGTTTTTGGATACTTATCCCTCACTATGAAAGTATTTAAAGGTCCCAGGGCCCTCATATTTCGATACAAGATTTCTTATATTTCCCGTTTTTAATATCTTCTTAGCAACGCATTTGAGCACAGTAAGCAAGCCGACTAAAAAAAAAAAATCGCTGTGATGCAAAGCAGTGAAGCCGACTATACCGTTACTTGGTCTTCACGAAACTCACTTTCTAACGTTAATTTTGTGTATTGAGGTGACGTCTCACGACAGTTATTGAGTCGCATAAGAAAGCCTATGAGGACTACATAAATTATACAGATGCAGCCAGCATTCCTTCCGGCAACTGAACCGACTAAAAGCAAGAAAAAACTGCCACATTTGGTAGCTCGAGGTGGAGAAATGAGCGACTGGAAAACTGCTTCCGTATTGCGCGAAAATTCCCACTTTGGGGTTTCTGCAAACTTATATTGAAACAAAAAAGCGTCAGGGAATGGGGGGCCAGCTATTCCAAGATTTGAAATCACGGATTCAAGAAACACTGTATTCATTTTTTTTTTTCAGGGGCCACTTGGTTTCTAATCGTTTTTTTTAATTTACCGACACAGTTGTTGACGGATTTCACAGACGGATTTCACAGGTTGACATCTGAAGCCTGAAGCAGTGTTGCGCGTACTGGCATTTAATTGCGTGAAAATCGCGTTCAAAGTTGTACCATTGGATTTATGCGACTTTGTGAAATCGGTTGTGGCGACTTATTTTTCGTAAATTGCGCCTGAACAATATAAAAGTTGACAGAGCCGATAAAATCAGTTTCGAAGACTTAAATACCAGCAGCTACCACTCTGCAAACGTACGTGACCTGATCGCGATCATCCGTGATGCAGCCGCGAGGGGCGCCCGGGCCTTAGATATTAAGTGGGGCCTAAGTCCTGCACGATGTAATGATAAGTTACGGAGTTGCGATAAGAAGTGCAATTGCAAGTAAGGCTCAGATCAGTTATCCGAAGTCCGCGGTTGCTCAGTGGCTAAGCGTACTGCTGCTGAGCCCAAGGACGCGGGTTCGATTCCCCGCCCCGGCGGCCGCTTTTCTGATGGAGGCGAAAAGCGAAAACGCTCGTGTGTTCGATGTTTCGGCGCACGTTAAGAATCCCCAGGTGGTCGAAATTAATAGCCGGGCCTACAGTGCGTCTCATAGGCCAGGTGTTGCTTCGGCGCGATAAAGTCCAGAATCAAATAATCAGTTACCTTAAGTCTACTTTCAAGGAACACTCCTCCCTCACAGAACGAATACACCCTTGCCGTACGTATAAATAGCTTTTTGAAAGGGCGACCGTACAACTGTGTTCGTCAGACCATTTCTAAGTCGACGCAAGAACTCCTGGCGGCCCACTGCGTTCGGGTTAGTGAGGAACCTTAGGAATTCTACGGATTGGCCGTCTCCTAATGAAGAGACTGTGGCACGACGGCCCGGACTATAGGGCTGTTTAGATAATAACGTTATCTCTCTCTCTCTCTCTCTCTCTCTCTCTCTCTCTCTCTCTCTCTCTCTCTCTCTCTCTCTCTCTCTCTCTCTCTCTCTCTCTCTCTCTCTCTCTCTCTCTATAGCGGGGCTGAAAAACAGTTGACACAGCTTGCACTATGGATACACGGCTGGAGTAACAGCAGAGCTGGCGTCCGCTCTCCCTTCGTCGGCTGTTGCATCTCACATGCATTTTCGAATTTGCCGCTCAAAGTTCCCCACAACTAGCAGGCCCGGATTCAATTGAATAACATTTATTGAGATGGGGGACGCTACATGGGTGTAGGGCCGGATAGTTTTGTCCGCAGCCTTTCGCATCTCTCCCAGAGTGGACCACGTTAGCACGCGCAAAAACCCGCGGCATTCGGCTTCGCGGACTCGGCGTCTGTAGGGCCACGGCCGCTCGATGAAAAAGAAGGTCACCCTACGAACTCGACGTCCGTGCTCTCCACTTCAGGCGCGAACGCAAGTGAACTGGCGAGGAGAATAGCACGCGCGAGATCACGCCACGAACGCTGGGCAGTGTTTTCAAGGTCGAGCTGAGTGACCCCGGGCGCTCCTCAAGGGGCGCATGCTGACACGCGCTCGGCTGGGCCGAGTTTCCTGGTAACGCTCGACGGCGCAACTAAAAGCTTAAATACCTCTGCTGTTAAAATCTGTCAGTGAATGTAATTCAAGCCAATGAGCTCCCTAACAGCGCGCTGATTTAAAATCGCGTCCGCTATCGTGCTTCTAATCGCCCGTTCAATCCAAATTAGGCAAGCACTCCTGTTCAAAACCACGCCAGGGGGCTTAAACGTCTCATTTGCGACGCCCGGATCTGGAGTTGTCGCGAATTCGCTCTCACCTTATCCTTCCACGCTTTAAATCCTACCACTCCAGATCCCCGGAAAGACACCTTGAGAGGGACGGAAGATTAATCGAGCTCTTGGGCCCCGAAGTGTCCCGAAGGACATCCTTCAGAAGAGTTCAAGGGGGGATTTCCCGGGATCTCGGCTCTCAAGATTATCGGCACGCCAGAAATTACGACATAACGCACTCTTCGATGTGCGCTCCGGTGGGCCTATTGGGGCGTGAGCGCTAAGGATGATCGATGCGCGTTGCTCGTCGAGCTTTGGAAAGTAGTGTGAAACGGAAAATTCGTCGTGAAAGTGCCTACGGTGATCTTAAAGAAAAACGATAAACGGCCCGTCAACTTTCTCCGCGCGCATGCTCAGCGGGATTACACGTGGTATCCCCCAGGGGTGCTCTGATCTTTAGCCCCCGACGCTTTTCCTCGATACCGGAGTGTTTCCCTGGTTTCCGGCACTGACGCCCTTGGGTTGTTACGTGCGTCAGCACAGTTATTAGGGGCGAGGCATCTTAGGACCTGGCTCTGTCCGGGGCTTGGCGTCCGTGTACACAGCGTTGCGCATGCGGAAGAGCATTGGATTGAATTGGATTGGATTTGGATTGAACTGGATTGTATTTGGATTGAAGTGGATTGTGATTGGATTGGATTAAATTGAATTGTATCGGATTGGAATAAATTGAATTGTACCGGATTGAATTACATTGATTTGTATAGGATTGGATTGCAGTGGAATTGTATATACTGTACACACGCGTTGCCACTCATTTACATGCGCGAGTGGGCAATGCCACGGGTGATTTACGGCAAAAACGATCCCCAGTGCTTCGCCCACTCGTCCTGATTCACTTCGTGGAGATTCCTGAATTTTTCTTTCTTACCCGTGGTTTACTTTTTGCGCGTAAAATATGGGCGATGCTTAGAACTCTCTTAGAAAGTGAAGGCGAAAGACTGGTTGGTCCGTCTGCTGATGTGCTGTTGAAATTTCTGGATAACTTTGCGGCCGCACACGTCACTACTTGACCGCACTGAAAACAAAAGCAGTAACAAACGTAAGACGAGGCGAGGGCAGGACCAGCGCTTGACCAGCCCACCAGACAGCCCACTTTGAAGCTCGTTCTAATCACTCGCCATCGCCAGGAGCCATGTGTTAGCACCGGTTGGTACATTACTTCTCAAGGCGGTTCCTTCTGCACGAGTGGCAGCGGCATATACTACCCTGCTTCAGCGTGTCTTGTGTGGCAGCGTTGCCAGATGGTGAAATTTGGCCCCAGATAGCAAACATCTGGTGAAATTTGGGGGGTTTTGGTGTTAAAGTGGCGCCAAGGCTACACCGGACAATATTTGGTGAAAAGTGGTGAAAAAGTGTGTCACACTGCTTTGAGCCTTAGTTTTCTTTCCTGAATGGAAGCTTATGGCTCATGACTCTCAACTCTAAGAAATCTAAATGCATGACAATAACCCGCCGATCAATTTCTACCGCTTGTACTTATACCATTAACGCAGTGTCCCTCCAGCATGTCTCTTCATATAGGTATAGCCTCCAAAATTTTTAATAATATAGCGGCAGTGACGACCGACCGGAATGTCAGGGCCTTATCACGGTGCTCAGCAGCGAAATAGGCGAGAGTACGCGCACGCGCACAGGGCTGTCTGCTGTATGGGTGTCGTCAGCGACGCTACTTCCTTGAGAGTCGTACACCCCCTTCACTGCATCTGAATGACTTTGTGCCCCCGCGATGCTTAGTTACCTTTGGCGGGAGCGAAACGACCTTGCAAGGTAAGAAAAACAGGGGGTGTGTTGCCCTGAGAAGAACAGCGGAGCAGACGATGCTCCCACAACAGATAGTTCTATGCGCGTGCGCGTACCTTCGCCTATTTTGCCCGTGAACACCGTGATAAGGCGCTCTGACATGCCCATCGGTCGTCGCTCCCGCTATGTTATTAAAAATTTGGGAGGGTGTACCTCGGCATTTACATTACCAATAACTTATCTTTGCACACACACGTTGCCTTCATCTGTAATAATGCTAATCGAACGCTGGGCTACTTGCGCCGAAACTTTTCTCATGCTCAGCTGTCCCTCAAAATTCTACTATACCGGTCATTAATTCGCCCAAAACTTGAGTGCGCTTCCGCAATATGGGATCCCCTGCAGCACACACTAATCACCACGCTAGAATCCGTTCAGAACCGTTCAACTAGTTTTATTTGTTCTAATTACTCCCGTACTGCGAGCGTACCCCAAATGAAACCTAACCTTGAACTACCAGATTTAATTGTCCGGGGGAAATTGGCGCGACTTCATCTTTTTCATAAGATATTCTTTCACAACTCATCAATGAGGCGCGACCATATTTCAGAATCATCACACCACTCATCACGCATTGATCACCAGCATAAGGTCGCCACTCATTTTTGCCGTACAAAATTATTTTCAGCTGCCTGTTTAACCAGAACCTGTGCTGAAGGGAACCACTTACCCTCTTCCATCGTAACCATTCAAGATCCTTCACTGTTTAAAAGTGCCATTACTCGGCACTTTTTGTAACCATATGCAGTGTTCGTTTTCTGTTATTCGGTTTGCTTTTTACATATTCGCCCTTTTTGTACTTTATTTCTGCTGTTTTTCTCCGTTTTGCTTCTTTCTTTTTTCCGTTTTTTCTTGTCTTTTATTCTCTTTTTTTTCCTTTGTGGGCTATGAAAAATGTTTCCCACCCCCTCTGTAACGCCCTATGGGCCTTGAGGGTATTCCAATAAATAAATAAATAAATAATCCATCTCCTAAACATGACAAGCGACTCACATTACTTCTCTGCAACTGTGTTTTATTGTGCTTGGTAAGTATTTTTAGTTTTCACCGCTCCTAGAAAGTAATGAGAACTCAGGTGTCACGTCTTGTATTTCAAACAAACCACAGTGAATGAGATCCTTCAAAATTCCTCATGCAACACGTCCAAATGGCGTTTCCACACAATAGATACCTGGCTAACTTGTTTTGTTCGGTATGATGATTGTACAATGACCAGCAGAATATGTGAAATGCTGATATAACTTCAGAGAAATATACTTTGTACCAGGTCTTAAGTGTGAATATCAAGATAGGCAAATAGCAAAACGAGCACTGTATCGTATGCGTGGCAACTTTCCTTGCGAACATATATACACCAATAGAAAATCGAATAAGTGTTTTTTGAACTGGGGCTGCGACAGGTATGAAGAATTTATATTTCAATATATTTCACGTCGCTCAAACTTACTTTGCTAACCTAATTACAGTGGTAATGATGTTATTCGCGCAATGATGGATTGACAAAGCAACAAAAACAGCGTAAGCAGCATCCTAAAGTATGTTTTGGCAAATTGAATACGGAGAAAAAGTGCAGGAGCCGGAAATACGTTATAATGACCGTGTTTTAGTGTTGGTGAGATCTTATGAAATTTTGACCAGAGGGTGGTGTTGAAACTCGCAACGCTAATGCATGGGCCTTTTCTCTGAGCCCTCTTCTGACCCTCCGACCCCCACCCGCCGCGGTGGCTCAGTGGCTAAGGTGTTGCGCTGCTGAGCACGAGGTCGCGGGTTCGATTCCCGGCCGCGGCGGCCGCTTTTCTGATGGAGGCGAAAAGCAAAAACTCCCGTGTGTACGAGATTTCGGCGCACGATAAAGATCCCCAGGTGGTCAAAATTAATCCGGAGCCCTCCACTACGGCGCGCCATATCGCCTGCGTTGCGTCGGCGCGTTAAACCCTACAATCAATCAATCAATCAATCCGACCCCCCCCCCCCCCCCCTGATGCTTCTTAACACGTGATCCCGGGCTAGTGACTCACGCTCCGAGTTTTTGTGCGTTTGTATGAACTGCCTCCCAAATTTTTAATAACACGGAAGCGACGACCGATCGGCATGTCAGCGCCTTATCACGGTGGCGACCTGCAAAATTGGCGAGAGGAGTCAGCGCACGCGCAAAAAGCCCTCTCTTTCGTGGGCATGATCTGCTACGCTGTTGAGCGCTATATCCCCTGCCCCAGTATCACCATGACTTTGTTTACAAAAGTTAGTGCCTTTCCGCTCTGTCAAGGAGGATATCCTGAGAAGCTCGACAGAGTTGGATTTTGGAATTGGATTTCATTGTAACATTAACATGTCAACTAAGGAAGCTTGTCATAACTTACAAACGATGTGTCCAACTGACGTCTTTCTGTGCAAAATAAATAAAGTAACTAACAAGTTAGTTTCATTACAGCGATTTCAGCCGGACCGATCGTGTTTTCTCTGCCCCTATGCGCGTTTTAGGTAAGCATTGCCTACACATCTTTTTTTTTTTTTCCTTTTTTCAACAAGCTGTTCTCTCGTACAGCCTTGATTCCAGCCAATTTTCTTACGTCTAGCCCGTTGCACATACCCAAAAGGAGCAACTCCCTTCCATTCTTGAGCTTCCAGTAGCCCCAAATAATGGGCGTGCATGCGTAGGCGTATATGCGTTTCCTAGTCAGTACAGCCAGCCGTCACCTGAGCTTGCTTATGGAAGTTATATCACAGCATAGACGTACCTAAAGCATACAAAACCACCCGAACTGAAATAAATAACAGACAAAACGGACCTGCAATGGTTGAAAACCACGGTGTAGGTAAATATTCAACAGAAAGAGCCGAAACCGACCTAAAAGCGGAAAACCCCAAAAAAGCGCACGAGAAGCAGTAGCTGAAACTGACCAACGCCAGCGAAAATACCCTAAATCCCGTTTATAATGCATAAAGATGTCATAAATAGATTATATGCATGATAAGAAATGTTAATAATCAAATATGACGAACCCTTGAAAAAAAAAACAAAGAAACGGTAACGCGATTTGAACTCGGCTTTCGATGTTTGCTGCGCAGGAGCGGAACTACTACACTACGAGACCAAGTGGTTCTAAGCGACTAAATTGAGGGCCACATGCACGTGGACGTTGCTTCAAACATGCCCCTAGATAGCGCCATGCGTCGCTTAGCTGTGCTGACTAGGAAACGCCTATACGCCATGCTTAGCGTACACATCTGAAGCGATAGACGAGTACGCATGCTCGGCGAAATGTTCCAGAGCTGGCCGCCGGAGATAAGATGGTCAGAATAAAAGCCAGGCGCTAGGCAGCGCCACTGCTTTAAGATGGCAGCGCTCTTCAGAAAGCGCTATATACGTTCATTCCGGAGCTACGCGAGACACGCACCCCTCTGAGAATAAACCATTGCCATCGTCCTCTACGACGAGCTTCCGTACGACGAGCCAATGCTGCCACTCTTGGCGTGACGTTTCGTTTGATCTAGCTTCCAGATAACGCCAGCCCCGAAACACCTCCCACCCTTTCGCCGCCTCAGACAGCTTTAGCTGGCGGCATTGGGTTAACCAGTGACCTCTTCCGACCGGTACATAACTGCGGCGCCGGAAGCGGTTTCACGCGCTATCCCCAAGTTGCACCGCTTATTTCCCTGCAATAGAATTCCTTCCATCGCGTCTACAGTTTGACACGCGCTTCCCGCCGTGTTCCCTCCGCAGCGGGCATAGTGTTGAGAAAATAGAGCCTCCTGTCGAGGCGTCAAGACCCTTTACGGGCCGCCCGAAGGCATCGCACGCTTTTCATCAGCGCTTGTGTGTTTGAAGAGCGGTAACAAGCGGGCCTGGTGGCTAAATTGAACCGCCAGAAAAGGGGCGCGGACCTTTCATGCTGTCCCTTGTGATGGGGCCGTCGTGGGGCTGACGTCAATCACGTTCCTGCGCTTGTAGCATCCCAACGGCGTGTTTACGAGTTGCGTAGCCGTCGGGGCCGCGTGCGTAAAACTAGGTCTCTCTCTGTTGGGCCTTCCTGAAGGTCTGCATGTGCTTGGCTTTGGTAAACAAGACATCCAATGCACGGCTGCCGCCTTTGACGGTCTGCCGCTTGTGGCTCGTGCACTTACACCGCTGACCTCGAGTGGGATGCTGTTGTTGCTAGTGGTGCCGCGTGTGCATATCTTCATGTTATACCCGGCGCGTTGGCCGATTGGTCAGCGCGTCCACTTCCAGCTGCACGCTCCCGCACGTTGCGGCGGCGTCAGGCACGCCCAAGCTGTCCAAGTGGAGGCGTATGCGCCCGGATCGTTGATGGGCTACGTTGCGGTTCGGCGTTCGTATCATTATCATCATGATCAATCTGATCATCATCGTTGTGTCCACTTCCGGCTGCACGCTTCCGCACGTTGCGGCGGCGTCAGCCACGCCCAAGCTGTCCAAATGGAGGTGTATTCGCACGGATCGTGGAGGGGATGAGCTCTAGTACAGATTTCGTATCATCATCATGATCAATATGATCATCATCGTCGTGTCCACTGCCACAACCGCTGTTTCAAAGGTTGTCTGTTTCCCCGGAACATGCTGTTAGTTTAGGTGCAGGAACCGAATATCGTTGTTTTCGTCATTCAGGTGGCTGCTTTTTTCCTAATAATAAACGTTTCATCTCTCTCTCTCTCTCTCTCTCTGGCCTCTAAACTGGAAGACTAACATCCCCGTGAGTGCCGTCTGCACACTGACGCCGTCAAAGCGGTCCTTCTGGTTAAACGCGGTCTAACTCCGGCATGTCCGTTTAGGGCAATAAGAATTTAGGTAGCGCAGAACAGTGTTACACAAGCAGCAGATAAGTGTCGCCTCCAGCACTAAAAGAATGGCAGGAGTAACGTTAAGGGAGAGGAAACCAGATTCTGGCATCAGAGAACAAATTAGAGTAGAAGATATCATAGTTCAATTAAAGATCATGAAAAAGAAAGGGACACTTGTGCTGGCCACGTAGATAGGAGAAATGACAACCGGTGGACAATTAGGGTAACAGAGTGGATACCGGGACACGGGTCTGAAGGGGAAGGCCAGTTACTCGGTTGAGGGACGAAATAAGAAATTTCGGAGGATGTACTCCAGCGGCGCGGGACAGTGAGCGGTTGGAGGTCGATGGGGGAGGGCTTCGTCCAGCAGTGGACCTAGTGGGCTGTTTATGTTGTTGCTGTTGTTGTTGATTATGAGAATGACGACGATGATGATGGTGGTGGTGGTGGTGATGGCTACTCTTACACTTGCTATTCCGCTTAGGGGTTACCAACCGCCGAAACAGTGCGCAGCAATGCTCAACTGTAGTTATTTCTGTACTGACAACATCGACTGGTGCATTTATTCTCTCTCTATCTCTCTCTCTGTCTTCTTACTTCAACGTGTCCCCAGCCGCCAAGAGGAAACGCGCGCGCAATGGGCACGACGGACTCGTTAATGGTATTCTCCACGATTCATCGCCTCCCCCCTCCCGGGGCTCCACGGCAGCGCGTATGAAATGAAAGGTCACGTGCAAGAAGCCGTGTGCATGTTCCGCTTCCTTACGGAACTCCTCCGCGGCACACTGGACGGCGACCACACGCTCCAGAGCACCGCCGAGGCACAAAGAAAGGACGCGGTGGGCGCAACGCCGAACAATGGCCAGAAGCTGCAACGCTGCCGCCAGACGTCCACGCGCGTACCATTTGAACTGTGCCATGCTCTTTCCCACCGGCGTCGTCGCATGACACTCCTCCGAAACTCGTGAACGGTGTGGGAAAAAAATAAACAAGAGCGGAAGCCGTCCAGAGGTTTAGCCGGTGTTTATTTTTATTTTTCCACCAAAGTGAAAACAGCGCCAGGCAGATAGCTAGCTGCTTGAACGACGTGCCGCGCCAGACCGTTAAGGCCGTGAGGCGGAGCGGTCCCGGCGCTATCTACCGTTTCTCCCACGCGGCGTGGCGATAGCGCTGGAAGAGTTCGCGACGCTGCCGGCGTTTAACGGTGCTTTCTGCACGCGCCATCGATGCTGCCGCTTCCGAGCTAACTGCTCTCGCTTTGGGCATCCGAGCTGCCGACTTCTCTCGCCTTCTTCTTCTAATGGTCGAGTTACACTTGAGTTTCGTAGTAGGCGGAAATCGGCAGAGGGGGCGTGTCGAGGATTCACTGTCCGATAGTTTCCTTCTTTGGCGCTTGGCGCCTTTCAAAAGCGCGCCAAATCACAACCTCCCGTCAGAAGCGTGCGGGAGATTCAATGCCTGCTGGAGATGCGTTTGGAGTGAATGGGAGCTGTGGACGTAAAGCGTATGCACGATTCGAAGAAAAACTCTTCTTTTGTTGGAGGGCTGCAGGGACCGACGTAGCTAGGTGGAAGGGATCTTCAGCCAGGAGTGTAGCTCATCAAGATTGATCCTCCGTGTAGGGCATATCAGCGCCTGGCGTGTTTCCACTTCCGTGGGTGGTCGCCTTCAAAACATAGCGGGCTTCGACTCGCTAGAGTTCTGTCGATAGCTAGCGGCCGTAACTCACCGAACTCGACGTCTATTTAGAAAGTGCGGCTACGGGGGACATTTGGAGAGCTTCGTAGCATATGTAGCGGTCATTTTTCAATTAGATTCTATTGCAAACCATAAAGTAAGCATTGTTGTACGACACCACTTATAATATGTCACGGCAGTTTGCGGTTCGTCGCTTGTGAAGGGTGTAAAGAAAAACTGTCGGCATAAAAAGCCAAGTTATCTGGCTGCTGTTAGAATCCCCTTTTAAAACGTTTTATTTGATGCAGTGATTCCACTCCGAACTTTCTTCGCCTACATATTAGCATATTCTTAATCTTGGTGGCCTACGGTCGTGGCGAGAAATTAATTGCTCTCAGCGAACCTCAAACACCTGGTTCTATTGTTTTAACAATGACCTGAATATGCCGGAACTTTACATTTATAAGTAACGGGATCCGGTAAGTCTGCTTCAGCACCGGCAGTGATAATACCACACTTGCGCTATGCCTGACGATTCACGTTAGATCACTGACGGTTCCACCACTGCTTCCGCATCCGTTACAATCCGGGAGGCAATTCGTTTAAACATGTCGGGGCGGCAGGGTACATACTGGTTTTATTTGAAAAAAGTTGCCTTCTGCAACTGGCTTAACTCCATTTCAGCCCTGAAGGAGTTCTTTTTTGCCGGAAAAAACAAACTTTCAAATTTCCCGCCACGCAACGGCAGCACGGGGGTGCGAGTGACCAAGACTGGAAATAGGGTCATGTTTCTGATACCTTTCCACTTTTTTTTTTTGAGTGAATATATAATAATGTGCAAGTTCGTTAGAGAAATTTGTCACTTCATTGGCCCGTCCAGAAGATCGAGTTATGAAGGAATATTTAACATCCATTTTACATCCGCTTGAAATTTCAGGTAGATGCCAAATTTTCCTTACCAGAAACTTATCCCACCTTATTAAAGTATTAAACCAGGAGTGTAAAACATAGGTTTTTTTTAGTTTTTCTTTTTTGGTAATCTGAGACGTCATCACCACGCTACAAAGGGGACACCTCTATCGATCATCATCATCAATCATCACAGAGATCCGACTGCACATGCGCCCGCGGGCACGTTGCGGGGGTCACCCGTGCCCAGAACGAAAGCGCGCATGCGCAGTCGGGTCCCAGTACCCGCCGCCGCCAGCGCAGCGTACTCTAGCCGCTATGATAAAGCTCTCTATCAGGGGTCTATTCGGCCCGTACACCGCAATAATTTTTATTTATTTATTTTCAATACTGCCAGTCTCGGGCGAGACCATAGCAGGTGGGCATTCATACAATTTCAGCAGGAACAACAGCGATGGGCCTAACATTGGCCAACAAGCAAAAACAACAATAAACCGTACAATAAAAGGGTATCACACACTTTCACTGCGAGCCTTTCAACGAAAGGCTCGCAGGCAACGCAAACAAACCGTTTATTGAAATGTGTGTGTGTGTGTGTGGGGGGGGGGGGGGGGGCAGGAGGAGGGAGGAGCGACACGTAATAAAAAGGGGTTTTATAAATGCTACTTCCCTAAGGTCTACTAAGCAGGGCATGTACAAATGTCGGCAGGCTTAGCTGGACCATCAGATAAGACTTTAGCGCGGTATATCTAAAAAATTTTGGCGAAAAACTGTTCAAGTAAATGTTGACTTAAATTCCCCCTTCAACTAGAAAGAAATGCAGTAGTTGTGACCAAATTTCAATACACCAAAATGCAAAGAGATAATAAGCTGGGCAAAGCGATGCTCCAGCTAAGACAGTGGACGACTGTATCCGTCAACACCGATGACAATGGCGTGACGCCGCCGTAAGGTAAATGCTAAAAGGGCAGCGGATGTGCTTTTGTCTGCGGTTGCCGGTCATGACCGATTGCCTCTATTCCGGCGTCTGGAAAGCCACATCATTCACACGGCATCTCCCGTTGTTGCTGTCTCCGCCATGATACGTCGCAACTTCAGGCCGGCTGACCTGGTCTGCCGAATGCCAAGGCAGTAGTTTCAACAAGCGGGTGACTGGACAACGACGCGCATCATCTTCGAAATAGGCGGGGGGTGAGGCCTGGGGCACGGCGGTCTGTATCGAGCAGTCGTGCATGGAACATTCATTGCTCGTCACTCAATATCACTGTCATTGACTCCGTACTATGACATTTTAGGGGCGAAGCACCTAAGGCCGAGGCTTGTCCGTCCGGCGTCCGGGGAGAGAGAGAGAGAGAGAGAGAGAGAGAGAGAGAGAGAGAGAGAGAGAGAGAGAGAGAGAGAGAGAGAGAGAGAGAGAGAGAGAGAGACGCGCTGCACCATGTAAATCGAAACATCTGGGAATAAAAGGTTCACAAAAGGTTAACAAGAACAAAATAAAAGGTTCACAAAAGGTTACAGAGAAAAAGAGAGTGAGAGGGAGAGTGCTCCTGGAGCGCCGTGCTGCGCATGCGCGCGGAGCATTGACTTCAGATGAATTGAATTTAATTGAATTGAAATTGATTTGGATTGGATTGGATTGGATTGAAATGGATTGGATTGGATTGGATTGGATTGGATTAAATTGAATTGTATTGGATTGTATTGGAAATCTTTTTGGCAGCAGTAAGCACTCTCACGGCTGATTTACGGTGTGAACGATCTCCAGTGCTTCGCCTACTCGTCCTGATTAACTTCGTGGAGATGCGTGAATTTTCTCTCATCTTGGCCACTTTGCCTATGCACGTGAAACGAGTACATGATTTCGTTTTGCGTATCGATGATGATGATGGCGGCGACGATTGTGGGGATAATTGAACCAAATGAAGTTTTGCTTTTCAACATTGGTATGGAGTCGACATTGTCGGGGACCACTCTGGCAAAAAGCTGCAGTGACAGTTTGAAGGGGCCACAGCGCCGTGACAGCTGCGGCAACCTTGGCAGAAAACAATGTTGCACAGTTTCCCTTGCAGCAGACAAAAATAATTGTACACTGCAAGTGTTAACACATATTGAACATTATTTTACCACTCTTGATTAATCGCACGAAAACAACTTTGGAAAATGTCGAACACTTATGAGAGAAAACATTTATCGTTAAAAATTATGGAATGCAATTCTTGGTGGCTAATGTTACATTCAGGAATATATTGCTGAATTACACCCACATATATGTGCGTGTAATCGGTTAATTATGACTATGATGATGAGGCCGTGATGCTAAAGACGACGACGACGAGGGTGATGATCCGAGTGCTTCCTTGAATGTTTCGGAGAAGTACAAAACGAGTCTTTGAAGGCTTACACTGCAGGAGATCCTGGCGGGTGCGCTAGATTGCAGTTTTGAACAACTGTCAAGGTTCATCTACGCACGCAAGCACTCGTATAGGCCTACTGTGGGACAGCAACGCAAACCGATGGGACAGAAACGCAAACGCAAACAACGCATGCGTGCTCGAGCTGCTTTATCCAGGCCTGTTCAGTGTAAAGGCCCAACCACATGCACGCGTAAAACCGACGTACTCGCGCAACGACGTAAACCGGCGTAATCGCGTAAGGAACCGGCGTACTCCGTCGTACGCCTAATGCATTGCTACGCACTTGTTACGTCAAAGTCAGAGCCGGCAGACATCGACGCAAACTATCGGGCGCATGGTGTTGACGTAGACCTCTGGCGGTCAAGTCGCATTACAAGACAGCAAATTGATAAATAAGCTAACTTTACTATTATTATGCGATAAAACGAAGTAATTTGTAAAATACGGAGAACAAACAACTGGACAACGCACGCGAAGCAAAGAGCAACTACGGGAGCAAGGCAGTTTACGCCATGTGTAGCGGAGGGTTTTGTGCCTGCCAAGTATGCATACTAATCCCTGACGTTTTTTTAATGTCCCAAAAACTGTTTTAGTTGTTTATGTATTAAATATACGTACTTTTGTGAGAAAAGGCATTATTTGTTTTATTTGAGGTAAAATGTAGTTCCGCCACAAAGCTGAGTCCGGGCTAGTCGAGCCTGGTCGAGCCACACTGCTCGGCGCATTGGTTTACGCGCGCGTTGCGGTGATATCTGGTTACTCGCCCTCTCCGACGTCGTCGTCGGTCGCCGTAAAGGCAGCGACGTATGTCGCCGCATGCGTACGTCGTTGCGCGAGTACGTTTATTTTACGCGTGAATGTGGTTGGGCCTTAACGGAAATTTAAAAACCCTGACAGCGTACATAAGTGCCGCCGTAATTTCTCAGTTTCGGAAACCCCGCGCTTATTTGTAATCTTCAAGCGTGTTCCTTCCGAGAAACCCTGAAAACGTTGCACTCCATACCCCGTTGTTTGGCGAAGGCATTCACAGCACCGCAAGTTATAGTACTTCACTTCTGGTTATTACTAAATAGGGAGCGAGGGAGAGCAAGCTCAGGCAAGTACTAAAAGGAACGAGCTGATCGTGACGGGCTTATACAGCATCGCGGGCGCGTCGCAGCCCGCTATCAACGCCGCCGACAGGACCGCTCCCACAAACGCCGCCGGGACCGGACGACAGCGGGATGCCAGCCTCCGCGCAGCGGTCACTCGGGACAACAAACAACACGCAGCCGGCCCGTTACACGCCGCTTCCCAGCCAGCAGCAGCCGCCACCCCGCCGGACTCCAGCGTCCTCATCGTGGCCGTAGCAGTCACTCGGCGTGTAACAGCGGTGGCCCGCTCTGTCGGCGGACAAAAGCCCGCGGCGGCCTTTTCGAGAGAAAAGGGTGGCGGCCGTTACGCGGACTCGTTCAGATCCCGCCCCCCCATCGGGCGGCATGACCCGCCGAGCCGACCTCGAGACTTCGAAGACGGTCGCCGCCGGCGCTGTCTTGGCCACTACGAGAGCCCGCTTCCGTGTGAAGCCTCAGCATGCGGTCTCGGCTTCTGCCGAACGGCGTCTTCAGCGCCAGACACCCACTCCTGCGAGCTTGCGTGTAGCAGGATGCTCCTACCGATCCCTTGACCTTGGCCATATGGCCGAGGGGTCTGGTCTGCGGCCGCCCGGCTTTGTTCCGAGCGCCCAGACGAGGTGGGGTCCTGGTCGTCTTGCGGTCTTGTCGGAAGTGATGGCATCGATGGAGGTGCAGCTGCGTCGCTGCTACTGCGGCGTCTGTGACCCCGTCCGGTCGATCAGTAGGGTAACGCTGGGGTGACTGGTCAAACACAAGTGCCTACGTTGTATTCACTGCCCGGGAAATGCGAATGGCGATGAGAAGTTGTAGTCGTGATGTATGCGCGGGGTCGTCGGTATTAAGGTCATGGCGTGTCGACGGCCGCTGTTGTTGACTGGCGAATGGCCCTGGCCGAGAGACGGCGAACGAATCCTTAAGCTTATTCTCCTTCATGGGTTGGTCTCGGGGATTAAGGTAAGCCGTAGGCTTAATATTTAGGTACGGTACAGTCCTCAAATGTATTAATAAGAGGAGCGGGACGCAGTTTCCCCCACCCCACCCCTTCGAAATTTTTTTTTTTACTTCGGGGATTAGGAAGAGAGGGGGAGGGGGGGTGCCGGCGGAATGGACGCAGTCATTACCTGTACCTGACGGCAAATAACGACAACGGATAATAATTGTTCTGCTCATAAAACACTGCGCTAAGTTGACATTGACGAAGACTAATGATGGCGAGACGCAAGATGTACGCATAGGAAAGCGCAACTATTAATTAGCTGCATTTTTCGACCCTGGGGAAAACATTGGAAAGGTAAATATAGAAAGATAGCACTCAAAACCACCACACAAAACCCTATCTGTGTTCAATTACTGGTAGGTGTAATCGTCACCTTTTTTTCTCGTGAGCTCGCCACACCCGCCCGCCTCCCCCTCTCTCTCACTCAGTCACAGTCACATGAGACGCGTCTTTCTGCAAAAGTTGAATTTTCTTGATCCTTAGAAGCAGCGATGGCTGGACTACACATGCTCCGTGGCTCTGCGATTCCATACTAAAGGCTTCTATAAGCTCTCAAGTCGTTTTGATGTGGGAGCGTGCCAATACGTTTTTTTCGAACGCTCCTTCGCATTTGCATTTTTTTGCAATAAGCGGCCAAATGCCCAGGCCATAGCCTCCTATACAAAGGAGGCTATGCCCACGCACTCGTAGCTTCGCACACGCGTTCTTGTGCACACGCGTTCTTGACAATCTTGTGGCGGTATCATTTCACGAGCTCTGAGTGAGACCACGAGGAAATGAGGCGACGATTACAACCATCAAGAATTGAACACAGATAGGATTTTGTGTGACGGTGTTTAATGTTTTCTTTTTTATGTTTACGTTTCCTATGTTTTCCGCCACGGTCGGAAAATACAGCTAGTTGATAGTTGCGCTTTCGTATGAGTGCATCTTGTGTCTCGCCGTCCTCCGCCTTCGTCAATGTCAAGTTAGCGCAGTGTTTTATAAATAGTAATGTACCAACTAGCCCGGTAGTAAGCTCTCATTGACAATTATTTTTCTATAGCAAGCTCCGCACCAATTTGTTGCGGCTTTGATGTCCGCTCAAACCTTGAAAACCAGCCTTTTTGCGATGCTCCTGAAAAACACGAAAGTGAACAAAATAACCTGAGTACGGATTTCCTTATAATACGAAATCATTAAATGCCCCTCTGAGCGTTAAAGCCGGCATCGGAGTCGGCATTGTCTGCAGCAACGAAACGGCGCCTAAATTCCCATTACAGTAGACTCCCGATAAACGGAACTTCAAGGGACAGAAAACATTAGTTCTGTTTAACAGGAGTTCGGTTTACTGAGATGGATGTGTGAAAGTGCAAATTTTTGTGCGTAGCACTCTTAATACCATTTCATGGAACTCTAAGCACTGGAAGGTGAATGTGGCTGATAGTTTTTCAGAAAGCAAGAAAACTATAAGAGGTTTAGGCACAGCATTCACAAAGTTGATTTGGCAACAATGAGTCGCTTTGCCATACAAAATGCATCAATTATTTTTTTTTAGTCCTTGCAACTGCATCTTCACGGAGGCTAGAGGCCTCGACTTCGCGAACGCTCACGAGCCACTGAATTTAGAAGACGGCAACGCGGTAATGAAGCGCGAATAGCACCACAATGACACAAACGAGGCGGCAGGAGCTGAGCCCTGTAACCTCGGCGTCTTGAATCGAGACCGAACGACTGGAACAAGAACTGCGATGTTGCATTCGTTGCGCTGACACGGCTAACCGCTCACGAGAGGAGGCTTACGAGGACAACGAGGCTAAAAAACATGGAGGAAGAAAAAAAAATAAAAACGAAACAGCCGGAACCGTAAAAAGCTGATTCTCATGCCAATGGATTTCACAAGTTCTATTTCTGGTTCTGTTGACACGGTGACTCAGAAATTTTAGTTCCGATTACAGAGAGTTTTTATTTTTTTTTACGTTATCTGAATACAAAACCAACCAACTTACAGTCTACTGTTCCGTTTAAGCGGCAGTTCCGTTTAAGCGATTTCCGTTTATCGAGATTCTACTGTAGTTGTGACACGTCGTATGGCTTCATAGCGGGTTTCTCAGGAACAAAACGGGCGCGGGCATCGGGACAACGCCTGGGCAAGCGCAGGACCAAGTGGGAAAGCGAAAAGGGCGGAAGCAGCAGCGGCTGTTGTTCGGCTGGCGCTCTTCCTGAAAAAATATCTGGTTAAACCAGTTTGATTCAGCACACCTTGCGCTGACATTCGCACTTCTACCTCCTCCGCCATCTTCGCCCGGAGGCGCAGCATTCACAAGCGATAGAGGCGTGGACACTCCGAGGCATTCGGTTGCACATGAGTGTTGTTGCATTCACACCTCCCAACGAGTGTGCTGGTGTCCTCCGAAATTTTGTTTAATTTCCAATTGATTCCTTGTTTCCGCTCTTTCGTTGTCTCATTGCTTGTATACAACGGTATGTTACTTCAGGCGAAAAAACCACGCGGAAACCTGACGAAAAGAACAGAGCCACGGAATACAGGTTGTGCTGCGTGGCTGCCTTCCGTTGGTCTTGTCTTCTGCCCCGTTTTCGTCGCCACATGATATGGACGTGCCCACAGACATCAGGCGGCACACACACCACAGACACTTGGGAGGCTCTGATGTTCAGCTCAGAACTAGGGGTCTAACGGAAACTCATCAGTCAAGCTCAGGCAGCCGCCAGGTCCCAAGGGATACTCGCGAACTCCTTCCAAGGGTATTAAAAAACCCACTGATTGATATTGAATAAAAGTTTTTCATCACCATCATTGTGTCCTCAAGTAACATATACCAACTGATCTATCAGCAAACCTTATGTGACCAGATGCAGTGACAAGACAAAAACAGGCTTGAATTCAAGAGTGACAGCTGGAGAATGCATTACCAGTAGTAGACGCCGGTTTTCACGGAACAACTTATCACTGATGATGATGCCGGTAACGATGACAATTATGAGGTTTACTGTCGTTGCTACGGAGTCGGTTTTATTGGTTCTTTTGGAGCGTATAAAACGCTAGGTGGGAGCTCGTTATGGTGCAAGGACCTGAAAGAACATCTCGAGTTCAAGTTCTCGGCAAAGAAACAAAAAAGAACACTTTTCCCTTTACTATTGTCGCGCATAGTGTTTTGTAAAGCTTGATGTCCTTCATCTACCTTTATGTTAATAAATCCTGGAAATATTGCTTGCCGCCAGGGGTGGATTCATTCCCAGCCTAATTTTCCGCAACACTCGTTCGAGTCGCCTGCTGTCTGGCTTGTTTGTCGTAGAGAGAATCCTAGAGTAAGGAAGCGGCGACGAACCAGGCTGCTTCAAATCGCGTGAACCGCACCGAGTTTAATTACTGCAAAATTGCGCCACGCTCCGTGCTACTTCACCAACCCACATCGTTCCGTTACGATCCCCACATCACCAAGGCGCTCTTCCCGGCCTCCGCGTTCGCTCGAGCAACAAAGCATGCAGCGATTCACGTTCGTCGTTAACGACGACCCCGCTCTAGCGAGGACAACGGGGGCTATCGGTCAAGTTCAAAGGATGGCGTGATTAAAACTATGACTACCACCTCGTTCCCCTTGCGCGCAGCGAGCACCTACTACCCGAACAAAATGTTCCGTCCAGCCATGCGATGACCGGCACCAGTTGAAGCCACGTTCGCGGACGCGTGAAGTTATGGCGACCATGAAGAGGGAAATGATATTTGGTACGTGTTTTCCTCGACGTCCCCCTCTTGTATCTCCCGCTTTCATGTCGCCGCCATTATAGATGGCTCGCTGGGCCGCGCCCCCGCCTTCATATTCGTGCGGTAACAGGAAGCAAAGGTCGACTGCGGGTGCTTCTTCGCGCTGATGCATTCCGTACAGTGTTGCGGAACGGCACTTCCGCAACTCGCAATTTCCGCAAACTAGTCGGAACGAGCCACTGATCAGACGACAAGGTCGCGAACAGGTGCGGTCATGGGCGGGATGTTAAGGTTTGTAGGTGCCCTGTGCGCGTTTGCGGAAGTGAATCATAAAACAATACAATCATGCGAACGTTAGCCCTGAAATGAAAAAAAAAAATGTTACAGCGGTCAGAATGATTCCAGTATGACGGATATGCAAGGTACTGCATTACTACTCGAGAAAATTTTATTTTAGGAGCGAAGCCCCTTGAAGGCTGGGGCTGGTGGCGTCTCCTGTTGTCGTCTTCATCGTCGTAATCGTCGTTCGTCTCGTGTAGTCACGGTATTAAAACACCGGGAAACTCGCTTACGCCTCGCGCTAGAACGTAACGCGTGCTAAAAATACCCCGGGACACTCGTTTGCGTTACGCGCTATAACTCTTCGTGCTTCAATGACAGGAGGCTTTTACTGCAAAGCTGTAAACGTCTGCTCCCAATGGTTTCATATCCGCTGGCAAAAACTCCAAGGGGCCAAGAATACACTTATACACTGCGTGCTACCCTCCTAGAGGTGTGCACGGGCTCGGGCTTACCCGAAAGCCCGGGCCCGGCCCGGCCCGCGGGTCGGGCTCGGGCCACCCGACTTACTTTTCACCCGGGCCCGCGCCAGACTCGGGATGAAATTTAAATGTTTCGGACGGGCCGGGCCATTCTGACGCCCCGGGCTGGCCCGGAACAGTGAAGCAATACTTGGGTTTTCTATGATATCCCAGAAACTACATGTTGCTGACGCGGTAAAAGCACGGGTCAGGTTTCTTTTTACATTCCACGGGACTCATCGTTAGGCCCTGAGGCACATGGCAAGCCGGTAAGCGTTAGAAATCTGCAACTGCATGTCTTGTGATGAACTGAGCAACACATGCGGCTCAGCGACACACCGCCTAGAGAAGTACAACGAATGACAATTCAGCGGGACTAGTTTCCACCTCTAAGTCCGGGCGAAAACAAATTTTCAAGATGGAACACTTTGAACTGCAAACGCTGCTAGAGAAACCTGCGTCTCCATCTGTTTTCTGTGGCAGTGCCCCATTCAGAGTGGCGTTTCCTTCTCTGAGCTAACAAAAGTGAAGCTGTCAAAGACTGAGGTGACAATTCAACTTTAGTTTTGCTCTTTGTTTCGGCGGGTAAACATCGTGGCGAGCGTAGCTGGTGGTAGGAGATGACATGTGCCCTCGGGCGTCGTGGCCGGCAGACGAAGACGAAAGGAAAAGCGCAACAGGGGAGAAGGGTGGTTTAAATGCGCCAACAGCCGCCTAAACAGTAACACTTAACGGGATTGAAACTTTATAGATAAGCGATATGAGTCGGTATAGAACGTAGTGAAGCGGCAACGATAAAATGTGCATAAATGCACGGGTGTACTTCGCGTCTCGATAAAAAGAAGGATCGAGTCTGACAGCCCTATATACTTTTGAGAAAAGGAAACGTATACGGACTAAACAACAAAGCAAGTACATACCCTGTTTAGACAAACACGAACCGGCTGGTCCCCTGGCATACAGGTTCCATTTCTGGATAGCAATCGCAAGAATCAGGTTCAAATGCCCAAGGTACCATTCCATTTTAATAGCTTGTTTTAATTAATTCACGGCACCGAAATTCTACACAAAATGCCGGGTGGTTTTGTTCCCTTTAGGCGAGCTTCAGCTCTTTTTTTTTTTTTACTTTTCAGTGGTTTGGGTCATTTCGGTTTCAGCTACTTTTCTTGAATATTTTTCAATATTATCATGAGTTAGTCCGTGGTTGGGGGGTTTTCGCTTCCAAACGTGCCCCAATCAGGCGCGGACCCCTACGGTACTTGGGTTGGAAACACGCAGCCGGGCCAGGCGGGGCCGGGCCCGGGCCCGGGATAAGATTAAGGTCTCGGGCCGGGCCGGGCCGGGCCGGCCCGTCGGCTTTCTTTGTCGGGTCGGGCCGGGCCTACTGCGATAAGCACCGGGCCCGGGCTGGGCTCGGGGCCAAATTTTCGGCCCGCGCACAGCTCTAATAACTATAGCTTTCGCGGTTGTTCCAGACGCGAAGGAATGAGTGTAAGCGCTTATCGAAAGTGTTGCATGGTCCCTTTAAGTGCTGGTACAGGTTACGTCACTCCTGCGCATAACACATCGGTGTAGCGCGGAATTTGAAACTCTTTTATTAACATTTCTTGCCTTTTTCCCAGTTGAAAGACATCTTTCGCACTTGGGTGCAATTGAGTGAGTTACCGAAAGCTACTTCTTTCAAATTGAGGAAAGTTGTATTTCGGCTTCATGGTCATTTTAGGGCCATTTCAAATTAAATCAAATCAAATCAGCTTATTCAAAAATCCTGGGATGCTTAGGGGTACGGACAAAAAGCCCAGAAAAGGCCCAGAAAAGGCCCAGAAAAGGTCCAGAAAATGCCCAGAAAAGGCCCAGAAAAGGCCCAGAAAAGGCCCAGAAAAAGCCTAGAAAAGGCCCAAAAAGGCCCAGAAAAGGTGCGTGCCCTCTACAAGGCATACAGTGGAAAGCGGGGCACGTTAAAAATGCACTCAGAGAATTTGAATTAGCAGACGCAGCTACTCGTGGCCACAAATGTTTACATAAAGATTGTGTAATAATTAACAAAGTTAAACAATATCAGGATGGGAAAACAAGAATGATCTGATGTACACAATATGCGTAAGATTTAAAAAAAGCATAAAAGAAAAAGCTAGGACAATGGTCTTTACACCAAAACAAAGCATCCGTAAGTACAAAAAATGTGCGTGGTAAGAAACACTGGCACTATTCAGATGACACAAAACAAAGCGATGTCATCATATTGCTACCTATACACTTTGGTTCGGTTTACAGAAATATTTTGCGTAAGTCTGTAAATGATTTATTTGTCACATCTGGGGTGTGTTTCTGGTACAGTTCGTTCAGGGTTGACGACAAGTGAAATTTCAACATCGGTTTTCCGTAATTGGTGCGGCAAACAATAACTTTCCATTTTTTGAGAATTCGTGTACAATAACACAGGATGGTGCGTTGTAAGCCAGGCTAATTCAGCTAATGAAATGTCGTGCTTAACTATTTCCGACTTGTAATAACGGATCAGTCTATAGGTGTATAAAGAGTGCACACAGATAACTTTGATGCCTCAATATAGAAGCGCAGATATAGATAGATGACGGTCGCGTTGATTCCAAATAGGCCTGTACACTTCATGAACTCCCACACTCGAGCCAGCATCCACGTACATCCAGGAGGCACTTAAAATGCCATTAAATTTGAGTGATATCCAGCTTTCACGATACTAACTGCGCTGGCTGCATTGTTCGCTCCGGTTACTCTGTTTTCTGCCGTCTCGAAGGCATCGTTGACTTCGCTGCCTCTTCCGTCTTCGAAACCGTGCGCGCACTCCGGTGCCATTTTCGGTGGCGCTTCTCTTTATCTCATTATTCGCTTCAGCGAGGCATTCTAACACCCTGATCGCGACCAAGGGTAGAGTGTACAAAAATAAAAAAGAAAAACTGTGCTTCTGTAGAGGCCACACAAATCTTAAGCTGACTCCTCGTAAGCCGTAAGAAAATTTCCTCTCGGGTGAGTGCATCAAACGCGGAAGACTAGTTTGAGGAAGGATGTAGCGAGAGCGTTCTCGGACGCCGAAAGTTGAGCAGCGATAGCGCACGTCCTTGCAGGCCACCCCCCGTAGTACAGCGAAACCGCGCGTTCAAACGAGCGAGACGTTATTTATCTGCCGCCAGCGTACGTGAGCACGCTCTTCAAGCAGCGTATACACGTCCGGAGTTCCTTAGCGTTACGGTAACGGTGCGGAAGTAACCCTTCGCGCGAAGGGAAATCTCCGCTTTTCAATCCGGAAAGGGTTGGTACAGCGTGGGCAGCTGTAGGGGAGATTGCTAGCTGAGAAATTACTGTCATAGGATAAGTAGCTGTAACAACCCCGCCCTGTGCGTGAAAATGCGGAGCTAATCTTCCCAACACGCCTTTCATGTGTTTTTTTTTTTCTTTTTTATTGCTTTGGAAAAGGGAGTTTGAAGAGTAAAGCGAAAAGGGAGGTGATTTAAATCTAAAGAGGCAGTTCCTAGAGGGAGGGTGTTCAAAGGTTACAACGCCACTACCAGAAAATGACTATCGTCGTCGTCTTCTTTCTTCACTTCGCCTTCATTCGGCGCCGTTATTTCGGATGTATACTGTTAGTGGGAACAGCATCAGAACATATAATGTCACCATGGACCAACTGGGAAAAGGGATTGCGCTAGTAATTTTGGCCTCAGACGCATTTGCTGACATTGAGACCGTTTACACCAGTTATTATGCTACAGTTAAGTGCGATTAAACAGAAGGAAGATTTCAGAGCCTAAGACGCAAATTTGCTGGAACTTAAACTGTCCACCCCAGTAATTATTGGTCGCGATAAAAATAAAGAAAGATTTCAGAGCCATATATACAGTAACAAGAATAACTGTGCAGCGAAAACTTCCTTGCGAAAAGCTTTGGACGCTAACAAGTTCAGCACAAATACCTTGCGGTTTAATATAACCGAAAAATGGGCTTGTTGGTGTGTTTCCATCTTGCAAGATTTTTTAGCGTGAAAAAGTACGAGGACAACGGGAAGAATGGAGTCTTTTAATTTTCTTGGGCTGTGTTTTAAATATCATTGGGTTATCTGGAATATTGCGGGTAAAGAGCGGGATCGCGTAAATGCCTGCCCTCTTTTTTTTTTTTTGAGTAGTGGGAGAGGGTCGGAATATGCCAACCCCACTCACGCGGTGCCAGATATTCTCCGCATTATGATCGTGAACGTTAAAAGCAGGAGCGATATTCCTGTGCTATTAATACGTAGCATTCTTTACCGAGAACACCCACAGCCAGGACCGTGTAGCGCCCTGCATTTCCACAAAAATGTAGATATCGAGGAAGTTCCACCTATAATCGCTATAATGCAGTAAATGATGATAATTGGTCAAACGAAATAATAAAAAACAGAAAAAATAAGGAAGATATAAAATAATTACAGAAAATGGCGAACCGTGTAACACCCTGCATTTCCACAATAATGCAGATTTCACGAAAGTTCCGAATGTAGTCGTTATAATAACGTAAATGTAGAAAATTGGTCGAAAGAAATTTTGAAAAAGAAATAACAAAAATGTAAAAACATACGGATACTAGCCACTCGTATGACGACCTGCATTTCCACAATAATGCCGATTTTGCGGGAGTTCCCCCTATAATCGTTATATTAGCGTAAATGGAGATAATTGGTCGGACAGAATTTAGAAAAGCCAAAACATTTGGCTGGGAAAACTCACACTCAAGGCAAGCGGCATACGAATGCTACGCATTAGTAAGTTCTCTGAATTTCTGGAGCAGTTTTCTTTAAAGCGAAGCTTGTTAGGTCTCACTGACTGCGGTGTCGTAACCAAGACGCATTGCAGGAAAGCCAACTTTATACGATGGGAGGACACATGATGATGTGACGACGACCATGACGACGACGACGACGATGATGATAAGATAACGAAAAAAAACGCTTCCCTTGGTGGGAATCGAACCTGGGTCACTCGCGTTATGAAGCCGACGTCCATCCAATTGCGCCATTCGGACACGCCAGAAGTAGTTCGGATTTTAGATTTAGACTTCGGCTCAGATTGCGTGAGAGGAAGATTCGCGTTTTAACTACCTATCTTCCTCCTCAGGTGAAAGGCGCTTTGATTCTTTAAAAAGGCTAACACTATACAACTCTTGCTTCATCAGCACTGATAAACGGAATACATCGGTGGAGTTAAGAAAACAACAAAAATGATAAGCTCCCCGTTACTGAAGCAAGGGTGCGAAAAGCGTTTAAGTGCCATTTTATTACAAATGCGTGGATATTATTTTTTACCCCTTAAGTGCCCTAAAATAACACCCGATAATTATATTTCAATTTTTATTTTCTTCGCTTCATTAGACATCGAAACGGTGTGAGTCGTATTTACTGTTTAAACCACTGAAGAAATAAAATAAATGCGTCTTAGGCATGTCGCAATGAAGGGCTGCCGCTAAACATTTCGGTTACACAGAAGCATTTTTTTTCTCTTGCGGGCAATTACACTATGTTTATGTTTAAAACCGGAAAAAAAAATATTCGGATCTGCTTTGAATTCTCTGCGGAATGTTGTCAACTGCAGAGTATTGTTTTCTGAGTAGCTTCTTCTGTTACTGTAACATTATATATATATATATATATATATATATATATATATATATATATATATATATATATATATATATATATATATATATATATATATATATATATATATATATAGTAAGGAAATGAGGGGGCTCGTTGAGGAAATACAGAAAGATAGGTCAGCAGTCTACAACGCCAAAGGAGGCATAGGGGTGTGGTTAGGCTCTTTTCCACTACGGTTAATGAAGTAAACATTTTTTTTAAATATACAGAAGAAAGAAAGAAAGAAAAACACGCGCCCAGAGTGGGGACCGAACCCACGCCTTTCGATTACATGTCGAATGTCTTACCAATTCGGCTATCTGGGCGACTGTGTTCTCCTTCACTTTCTGGGCTATTTATATTTACTAGAATTGTATCTGACGCTTGAGGGTGGTAGCCAGCGCCACTCTGACTACACGGGGAGAAGGGGACCTTCTTTTCAACCCCCGGGGCGTGACTCAAACGTCTGCAGCCTGTCATGAGCGGGTAACTGGCGGGAAGCCCTCTTATGCTACCTAGGCATAAGAGGCATGCCTAGGTAGCATAAGAGGGCTTCCCGCCAGTTACCCGCTCATGACAGGCTGCAGACGTTTGAGTCACGCCCCGGGGGTTGAAAAGAAGGTCCCCTTCTCCCCGTGTAGTCAGAGTGGCGCTGGCTACCACCCTCAAGCGTCAGATACAATTCTAGTAAATATAAATAGCCCAGAAAGTGAAGGAGAACACAGTCGCCCAGATAGCCGAATTGGTAAGGCATTCGACATGTAATCGAAAGGCGTGGGTTCGGTCCCCACTCTGGGCGCGTGTTTTTCTTTCTTTCTTTCTTCTGTATATTTAAAAAAAATGTTTACTTCATTAACCGTAGTGGAAAAGAGCCTAACCACACCCCTACCTAACCACACCCCTACCTAAAAGAGCCTAACCACACCTAACCACACCCCTTTGAAGAAAGGGAGTCCTCTCCCTGAAACGTCAGTAAACTTATTTTTATTTTCTAAGTCTTTCTCGTTTGTCTCTGTCTCTACTAACCTTATATATATATATATATATATATATATATATATATATATATATATATATATATATATATATATATTACTGGATGCTATACTGGATATTTACTTTTCGATGCAGCACTCGCTTCAGGTCGCTGTTTTCTCAACCTGACTCTGTTGTGTCGCTGCCTCGAAATTGTCTCCCTGGCCCAGTCAAGCCGTTTGTTTTCACCTTTAACCCTGACGACTATCTAAACAATCTTTTTCTGGAAAATAAAAGATGAATTTAAATAAATTGAATTCTTCGCTGACTATGACGCTGAGTGCAGTGCTGCATTGTTAAGCTTCCGAGCGTAATGTTGCTGATCCTGAGGTCGCGACATCGCAGTGCGACAAACCGGCCATCAAATTCAAACTTAGCGCCTTAGGTCAACTTGCGCTGAGAATAACCGCGAGGCGGAGCCCGACGTAGCCACTCCACGCCAACGTTTCTCCACGCGTCGCAGCCAATCGAAATTGAGGTGCCGTTTGCGTGCCACCTATTCTTGATGTCGGCCGGCGAGGTTTAGCACTATGATTCAAGAAACGCCGCGCAGTAAAACTCGACCTTCTGGATTTCCTCAACCTTCACCAGAAACTCCTGCACACTGAAGAAGTGCCGCCTGCTAATCCATTTGATTCATGCTGAAGCATAGAAAAAAGCCACTTCTTGAAAATATAGCGATTCTTGGCAAAGGCAGGGCGATAACTGAGAAAGGAATGCTTGAAGCGTTTTATACCGGGCAACAGCAAGAAGTAAATTGCATCAGTGTTCATTCTATACCTTCGCCTTTAGTGCCAACCATGGTGACCGCTTTTCAGATGGAGGCGAAAACCAAAAACGCCCGTGTGCCGAGATTTCGGCACAACGTTAAAGATTTCCAGGTGGTAAAAATTAATCCGGAACCCTCCACTGCGCGCTGCATACCCAAGGAGTAGCTTCGACGCGTTAAACCCCACAATCAATCAATCAATCAATCAATCAATCAATCAATCAATCAATCAATCAATCAATCAATCAATCAATCAATCAATCAATCAATCAATCAATCAATCAATCAATCAATCAATCAATCAATCAATCAATCAATCAATCAATCAATCAATCAATCAATCAATCAATCTCTATGAGTGTTAAGAGATCGCCTTCTTAAAAGGATCGGCTTGACGCTTAAGGCGGTGGAATGAAGTGGAACGTTTGCATTTTTACCGACAGTTCAGTTCTTTTTATTAGAATGTTTTGTATTTTGCTAAGAGGACTGCGCATGCGCTGGCAGTTGATTGTTCATAGGATGCATATTTCCTCAACAATTAGTCTGTTGCTAGTTCAGCGTGTGTTCTTTTGTCTCCTTAGTGTTTACGTCTCATTAAGGCTGCTTTTTCCCAAGCTCCTGCATACAGGCACTCGCTTTTCCGCCATCATCGGAAAAGCAGCCACCCCAGCCGCAAAGCGTAAACCCGCAACCCAGTGCTCTCAAGACTAATGTCTTTGCCACTGGACCAAATATTGCCTGCTCTTCTTCTGTTGCTTTCTCTCCGCGAGTTCTTTTTCCAAATGGCGGGGGTTCTCTTGCTTTTTGTAGCGACCTAGCCTCACGCGGCGTATTCATGCGCAGGATAGGCAGTTCCGTGTTTGCTAAAACGGGAACGACGCAAGGGATCCGTGCAGAGCAAGATATCTCGCTCAAATGATCGCCGACTTAGCGTCTCACGATCATGGTTCTTCGTTTTTGATGTCGCCCCGGCGAGCCAAGGGGGTAACGCATGCTGCCAAAGGATGCACGACCTCACAGAAGCCGACCGCACAGGGAGCTTCCAGACATTGTCCGAGCGGCCCTTCTGAAGGCCGTTGATGTTGCGGCTGGTTAGATGAACCGTCAGCGCGCATAACGGTGTCCTTTTAGACTAAAACCTGAATCGTGAAATTCTAGTGACGTGCACAGCTTTAATTCTGCCTTTTGCATTTTACTGTAGGATTTAATACACCGACGCTACACAGGCGATGAGGCGCGCCGTAGTGGAGGGCTCCGGACTGATTTTGACCACCTGTGTAGCATTAACGTGCGCCGAAATCTAGAACACGCGGGCGTTTTTGCTTTTCGCCTCCATCAGAAAAGCGGCCGCCGCGGCCGGGAATCGAACCCGCGACCTCGTGCTCAGCATACTCATTCTTGCCCATTCCGTTGTACACGCGTGAGCAAAATGCGAGGAAAAGCCAAATAAAAGTCGGGCCTTTAATCTCACGATTGGAGCTGTTCGTGCGAAACCGGCAAGGTGCTTACTTTCTTTCCTCCTGGAAGGGCCTCAATCAAACAAACCGTGTACAACACCGGAATTTTTAAGGGTATACTTTAATATGCACTCTCAGTTGCCCTTGGCTGTAGCCGTCAATATTCGTTCTGACAACCTCTTTCAGGATTCTTTGGGTGGATGACTAAGAGGAAAAGTCTTGGGGAGATCCACAGAGGCGTCAAGTGATTTGATCCCCTGTGATGGCGACTGTATTAATGGTTAGGTCAAAGTAACAATTAATGCAAGCTTACGAGATCTATGCCTCCGTTAAGGAGGACTCGCCTGTTAACATTCCTACGATGCTTACTTCTTCATGACCCACGGTCTTAAAACCCATCGTGCACAAATACGAAAAGCTTTTCAAATGCATATACAATGCTCACAACGGCCTAGTTTGGTTATTTTAGAGATATGTCACCTCTGTACTGAAATTAAAACATAAAAATCTCGCTTGTTCGAAAGCTAGTGCCATCAAGTGAAAACTGGATAAGCCAAAATGCGTTTGTTGCTTATTTGTTATCGTAGTAATGAAGTGATATATTTCTAAACGAAGGAAACGAGGCCGTTGGGAACATTTCTATGAATTTCTAAACACTTTCACATCCGTACCCAGTGACTTTTAGGCCCGTGGGTCAAAAATTAGGAAGTCCCATAGGAATGTGATCAGGTTAATCCCCCTCAAGTAACTCAGGGGGTGCATGAACCCTTCAGGTAGGGGAATGGGGGGGGGAGGGGGGGGGATACTTTCAAAAGTATCCAGAAAATATCAGCAATACGAAATGCTGGCTCACCATCAACGCGGAATTGTAAATGAGTGATGAAAAACGGAGAAACAGCCGATGGGTCTAAAGAGTACCATTATAGCGTTGAGTATTCTGGATTACGCCCACTTTCGACCCCGAAACAAACCGTTTACGTGGTTAAGCCTCGTAACATCTCTGTAAATGACACATCACGTATGTTTGATCTGAGGGGAGTTTTAGGTCCTTGGTCGGACCCACGCCATGCCGAACGGGCTACCAAAGCTGTCTTAGTGTTCTTGCTGAGCATGGGTTTAGACGAAATGTTGACTATTGATTGTGAGGTTGACGCACCGACCTTACACAGGCGATGAGGCGTGCCGTAGCGCACGGCTCCGGATTAATTTTGACCACCTGGGGATTTTCAACGTGCGCCGAAATCTCTGATTGATTGATTGATTGATTGATTGATTGATTGATTGATTGATTGATTGATTGATTGATTGATTGATTGATTGATTGGTTGATTGATTGATTGATTGTAGCGTTTAACGCGCCGACAAAACGCAGGCGATGAGGCGCGCCGTAGCGGATGGCTCCGGATTACCTGGGGATTTTCAACGTGCGCCGAGATCTCGTGCACATGAGCGTTCTCGTTTTTCGCCTCCACCAGAAAATCGGGCGTCGCGGCCGGGAATCATACCCGCGTCCTTGAAATGTTGTGGCTAACTTCATTGCCAAACTCTATGTATGGGTCCGAAAATTTGTGCGTATCACCTCATATTTTGAAATGCAGTAGACTCTGGATAAATCAAACTCGAGGAGACCCCAGGATTTTGTTTGAATTATCCGAAGTTCGAATTATCACAAGTTTCTTAAATATGACTCGGGGAAACCTTATCTTGTAAAGAAACATTCGCACAACATTCGCACTGTGTTATTTACAAGGGATATTTTCACTTTAAAAAATAACTAATGGATCACTGATTTGTCTTTTTATGAGAGTTCAAAAGAACTGAAGTGTTCGATTCAAGCATCTTGTTTTTCTTTTTCTTTTTAAACAGCGAAGCTGTTTATGAAAGTATTATTTTTCGTGTCTGCAGTTAAAAAAAAAACAAAGAAAACGCCGAGCGCTCGTGTGTGCGTGCTTCGCGGCGACAGTCCAGCGTCTCCGCCGCACGTGTGTCAAGGTACACATACCCACTTAGTAAGACTGCCCAAATTAGCCAAAAAAAAATACTCGAGCGTTCGCCGCGCTTATAGCAATCTCACGCTTATAGCAACAATGACGGAGTAAAGGTCGTTGCTGCAGCGAAGAAGCAAATCGGCTGCAATCATGGACTTAAACCGTTGTGATGGTCGTGAAGGTTGTGTACAGCTTCGCTACCTTCAAGTCGTACGCGTCAGTGTGACCTCAAGCAAGACCGACCAGTCATGGGCCATCCAGCAGGTCTTCGCCGCGCTCGAAAGGCACGGGCTCCGTAAAATGGGCTTGTGACGAGTAGGGTCGCAGAAGAAGGCGCGACGCCAGGCCACGTCGAGGCGGAGCCGTAATCCGGCTCCTGCTGCAGGAATTATTTCAATAAAGCCCTTTCCAGTCCAGGCACCTTCATTTTTCTTTCGTCCTTAATCAACACGTGGTTTTTGGCTCGCGTGGTTCTGCTTCGATGCGTGTATGCATGCAGGTAATCGGCTTTATTTGTGATTGTTAGTAATATAAGGATGCAAATGTGCAGCTAAAAGCGGAATTTTCAGCCGATATTTCCGGCTAGAACAAGCAAAAAGTACGAATTATCTGAATTTAGGCAATAGAGCAGTCTCAATGAGGCGGTTTTAAAATACATTGAAAACATAACTAGCCAACCCAATTTCTGAAATTTGTTTGAATTAACGGAAACTTTGAATTACCCGAGTTTAAATTATTACGAGTATACTGTACTTTCGTTTTTAATACTTAGACTGTCTTAGTTATTAATTGTGTATCGCGTAGCAACCTACACGCACGGCTTGGCTAACCTAACCTTTAATATATACTATTAAACGCATTCTCTCTTATTTTCTCTCTCTCAATCTTGGTTTCTGGAACAAGAGTGCACTCCGGCTGCCGCTCATTGTCGTTCAAGATAGCACTTTTACACGCCTCGCTCAGATCGTCCTCGTGGTGGTGAAGTAGCGCGTTGCAGTTTCTTTAAAATCGGAGGAGCCACGGCTCATCTACTTGACGGAACGTCAACCGGCCGGCCCAACCAGTCGACCCAAGCTCGAGGTGGCAAAAACCGCTTCCGTCATTTCTCCCCCGTTTCGGCGGTCCATGCACGCACTCCGGAGGCTTCGCGAAAGCATTTTTAAACTCTCGGCTCACCCAGGCACGACGGACACGCAACGGCAGCGGGAGAAGGTGCGGATGAATGCGACGCTGAGCGGTTGTCGCGACGCTGCCAACTGATTTTCCCCTCGCCCAGATCTGTTTGCCGCGCGATAAAGGGAAGTTCAGTTAGTCTAGTTACCTAACGGAAGTCTAGTTACCTTTAGTGGAGTTCCAGTGCAGTATTTTGCGCGAATGATTTTGAACCTGAATACCTTTCCCAGAAATGGTGCTCCTGGACCATTGTCCTCCAGCTTATTTGCGACTGTTAAGTTGTTGCTGTTATCGTTGAAGGCGCTTTTCTTTAAATCAGCGGTCCTCGAAAAAAGAATTTAATAAGCGGTTTTCATCATTTATTAAACCCTTAAGGACCTCAGAGGGGTATTACATAAGGGGGGGCAGAGTCATCAGTAGTGCATATGTGGTACAAGAAAAATACGGTTGGGTACATGGTTCATTAGACAATTTATACAACAACAAATCTAATTAGAGAATTTAACAACAACCAAAATAATAATGGGATTGGAATGGGAATGAGTTTTGAATGGGATTGGAACCATTCCTTGGACGGAAAGTGAATTTCAAGGCAGGGATAGTACACGGGGCCAGCAGCACTACCGCACAACAGATGCGAACACAAAAGTTGCTTTCTGGAGCCATCAGCATACGTTAGTTCAGAATATGCCTCTACCGAATGCGCATTTTGGTGCGCACGCAATCGCGACCATTTAGTGCAATTGTTTACGGCGAATTAATACACCCTTTCTTAAAACAATCGAGTTAAAAACCACCCAATTATTCAAATGTAAAGCACGAAACAATCGTACACTGTATTTATTCGTGATGAAAGATCGCGTACAAATTAAGATAAGTAAGGTTGTTATCAAGCAGTTTTCTTACCAGTAAAGCCCCATGGTGTGCCGCTACCCCACGGAGCCTTCTGGCTCGCTCTTGCAGGACGGAGGAGGGTGTACGTGCTAAAAATTGTGCTCTGCAGTTGGGACCAAGTTAAGAAGGGCAATAGCTAATGTACGGTACCACTCCGCTTAAGCGACGAACCCGGATATCAACGGGCGCGCGCGTCTTGAAAGGACATTGCTAGGAATGCGGGATATCGTCTGCGTTTCTCACGTAGCTTGTTTGTTGTCGCTGCAGTAGTTATAAGCATATTAAGTCCCAGAAATCACGAAAACGGCTCGTTCCATGTTGAAAATATTCCCAGAAACGCACTACTTGCGCCGCGCGGAGTAACATCCGGCTTCGGTGATTAGGCACAACGGCAACTTCCTTATATAAAGGCAGAGGAGACAAAGCCAGTATTGATTCATACAGACCACTCACAGTAACGTCAGTGGTGTATAGATTCGTAATGCAGGCGATAAAATCAGAAATTCAAGCATGGATGGAAGAAAATGAAATACTTGGGGAACTGCAGAATGGATTCAGACAAGACAGGCGATTGTATGATAATTTTTTTCTAGATAACGAAATGCATTGAAATTGCGAAAGCGGAGGATAGACCATTATGGATTACGTTTTTGGATATTAAAGGGGCATATGAGAACGTAAGCAGAGAACTGTTGTGGAGAATGCTGAAACTCCAGGGATTAGATGACGAGTTAATACAGTTCCTTACAGCCATGTATAAAGACAATAGAGTGCACCTTCCATGGGAAGGACAGAAATTCGCCCAGCAGGTCAACATCCATCGGGGACTGAAACAGGGATGCCCTTTGAGCCCAATACTGTTTATGCTTTACATGGCAGGGTTAGAAAAGAAACTGGAAGGAAGTAAAGTAGGGTTAAGCCTAACCCATATGCTGCAAGGCGAAGTGGTACAACAGCGCATTCCGGGAATGTTATACGTAGACGACATAGTTCTTTTAGCTGATAACCAAGCTGATATGCAGCGGCTAATAAATATTAGTGGCCAGGAAGCCACCGACCTCGGGTTAAATTTTAACGCAGAAAAATCGGGAATAATGGTTTTCAATGACACTACCACTGACGCAGTGTCTATCGAGCAAGGCGAATTACCCAGAGTGAAGGATTATAAATATTTGGGAGTGTCGATAAACGAAGGGGATAACTACTTAAGAATTCACAAGGAGCAACTTAAGGGTAAGGGACAGCGAAACGCAGCTATAATGAAGCATAGAGCTCTGTGGGGGTATAACAAATATGAAGTAGTAAGAGGAATGTGGAAAGGAGTAATGGTTCCGGGTCTCATGTTTGCGAATGTTGTACTCTGCTTAAAATCAGACGGTCAGTCAGGCCTTCAAGCAAACCAGAGAACGGTGGGAGGTTTGGCTTTAGGCACGCGCGGAAGAACAACTAACGAAGCAGTACAGGGAGAAATGGGCTGGGTGTCGTTTCAAGTTCGAGGTGCGCAGAGTAAAATATGTTTTGAGATGTGGTTGAGAGCAATGGATCAACGAAGGTGGGCAGCTAAGGTTTTTGGGGATCTATACTTGAAAAGCGTGGACACGCAGTGGTTAAGGAAGACTAGAAGGCTAACGATGAAATACGGAAAGAACAACGGAGAATCCAAAACAGCCAAGGTAACCAAAAAAGAGGCAAGGCAGATTGAAACGAATAAATGGAGAGAAAAAATGCAAGCTTAAACGTCGCTAGAGATGTACAGGGCCGAGAAATTGAACATAAGAAAAGAAAATTTCTGCGATAATTCCCAGGGCAGCGCTTTGCTTTTTGAGGCTAGAGCAGGTTGCCTGCGAAGTAAGAGCTTTGTGGGGAATTATTCACAAAATGATGGGGTATGCGTGGTCTGCGGAAGAGAAGCAGAAACTATGCGACACATAGTGTTAGAATCCGAGGGTATCCATCCTAATCTACATGAGGGAAATATTCGGCTTTCAGAAGCCTTAGGATTTAAGGGTAGAACAGAGGAAGTAACTTCAAGGCTCTCGAGGCGACGAAAAGAAGATTAGAATGCTGGTGGACGAAAAGCTGAAGGGGGAATATTGCCTAGGACAGTTACCACCTGTACCAGAAAAAAAAAGTATTTTGTGCCTAATAATCTTTTTGTGCCTGCGCTAGTATTAAACTAAGAGTATAAAACATTGGTGTATTAGCCCGTTTTGGTAAGATGACATGTCATCACCCCGCTACAAAAGGGAAACCAATAGTAATAATTATCATCATCATCATCATCATCGTCGTCGTCGTCGTCGTCGTCGTCGTCGTCACACCACCACCACTACCATCATCATCATCATTGCTGTTCGTAAGTTGTCCCCAGTATAGTAGATTACGGAAGCGGGGGTATACGAGAGAGCACAAGCTACCACCGCTTCGCGGATTTGAGAAAAAGGAAACAAGTATGACCGATACCTCAAAAGGACCTATTGTTGCGTAACCCAACGCAACTTCCTTCCCGGATAAGACACGGCCACTCTTCCTACTCGCCCTTGGAAGCGCCAGCCTTCGAGCCCTCGCAGGCGATAACTAACTTCACAACGGTAGAGCACACTTCCGCTCAAGGGTACGCCACGAAATACAACCAGGAGTTGTCCGTAAACAACGTCGCCGGGATACCCACTACGAAGTTGCGGCCTCTGCCTTACTCGAAGCGACGCGACGTTCCGTCATGTCAGGTAAAATGTGCGATGGAGAAGGCGGAGTCCAGCTGTGGGAACGGCTCACAGAGGAGCATCCATTCAGAAACGGGCGCCCCGTCCGACACTTCGCCGGACGACGTCGCGAGCCGGCCAACGAGCTATGCAGGAAGCGACGAGCGTCCCTCAGTGACCACGACGACGACGACTAGGACGCCAAAGCGCGGAGAAGCGGACGTGGTGACAATGCGAAGAGAAACGCGACGCTGCCCGCGCGTGACTTTCCATCCGCGCGTACGGCGTTCACCGTCCGTGCGTACGGCGTTCACCGTCCGTGCGTCCACATCAGTGTCACGGAATTGAGAAAGAGAGAAGACAGATTTCTCTTCTATATCTCCTTTCAGTTTTTGTTGTTTTGTTTTGTTTTTGCCAGGGACCTTCGTGCAGACGCAAGCTTTTACGTTTTTTTTTGTATCCCCGTGTACGTGCTTTGTTCCCGGCGTTGAAGTCGCTAAGCCTGCCTCTGCATTTATTTGGCTCGAGGCTTTCCGTGATTCCCAATGAAGCTTTTGTTGGGAACAAGCTAGAGGTTTATTTTACTTGAAATAGGAACGAAGCGCGAGTGTTTTGCCGCAATACAAGTTGGTGGGAGCGGTAACCTGGAAGAACAAAATAGAATCTCCTCCTGGCATCGATTTGTCTTCGAGGAGATCCACCATTTGCTATATTGCTGCAGTGTCTATCCTGACGCAAAAAGTGTGTGTTTAGTAGACAGCATAAGCATTATGCCTTGTTCAGACTACCGACGTAAGATCCATATCGTTCGCTATGCAGGTGAGACAAAAACGGCATTCCACGGAGTTCGGTTGGCGGAGACGTCAGATGACGTCATTATTTAAAGATACTACGACAGTTGCGACCACAGCCTGAACCCGGCCTAAGTTGGGTTTTACGAGCCTAAACATTGCCGTCTCCCATTATCAACTCGTCGCATGCTTCTTTTTGTAAATTCGATCAGAGTACTCCTTTCTGACACGTCATTCGAACTGTAGTTCTTGTACGCAAGCCTTCCTTTTTTTTGTGGACATCTTTCGGACTAACTCATTAACACTATCAAAGGGAGAGAGAAAATATTGGTTCTAGTTTCTAAAATGCGGCGTCGGTGACCGAGGGCAATAATTTGTTTCCGCTGCATCCGAGATATAGACAGTGCTAAGAGGAACAAGATATGGTTCGAACAAAATTGTAGGATGTATCACTTTGTTATACTACGAGTAAACCTTTGTAGCACGCTGTTTTGAAAGACTGGGACACATATTGATTGGTTAATTAATTAATTAATTAATTAATTAATTAATTAATTAATTAATTAATTAATTAATTAATTAATTAATTAATTAATTAATTAATTAATTAATTAATTGATTGATTGATTGATTGATTGATTGATTGATTGATTGATTGATTGATTGATTGATTGATTGATTGATTGATTGATTGATTGATTGATTGATTGATTGATTGATTGATTGATTGATTGATTGATTGATTGATTGATTGATTGTAATGTTCAACGCACCGACGCTACTCAGGCGATGAGGCGCGCCGTAGTGGAGGGCTCCGGATCGATTTTGACCACCTGGGGATCATTAACGTGCGCCGTAATCTAGAGCATAGTGCGTTTTTGCTTTTCGCCTCCATCAGAAAAGCGGCCGCCGTGACCGGGAATCGAACCCGCGTCCGACATATAGGCAGGCTGAAAAGATAAATATTAGGTGATGTCACCGGAACAGCCTGTATGACGACGAATAGAAATGCTCTCGGTGAGCAGCAGTGGCTTGGTTGACGGTGTCAGAGCTTCTCGCGCTTTCTAGATACTTCCATAAAGCCAAGGAGGAATAGTCGGGCCTTAAAGAATTGTGAGCGCTTTCTTTAGCGACTACTAGTAGGTCACTGCAAGCTTCCAACTACTATTATAGTAGTGCGAACATAAGCCCAGAAGGTGTTCTAGTATGTCCTTTACTTCCAACAGTTTCTACCCGCTTGAGAACACTGAGCGGCCCTGTAAGGAAGTATATTGTCTGGAGGTGAATCCCCGATGGAAAGAGAATGGTCTAAATTGGCTGGTACCAGAAAAAATTGGCAGCGCACCTACCTATCCAGTTGCTGACGTTTACATGTAAACGCCTCTTCTCTCCCACACCAAACTCTCACCCTCTTCCTCTCCTGTGTCATTCCTCCCACAATAAATGATGGAGGTTTGCGCTAGTCAATTCGATTTTACCGCATGATGATGAAAATGATGATGATGATGATGATGATGATGATGATGATGATGATGATTAGTGGCTCTCCCTTTGCGCATTCGCACTGCTCGCGCGCCTTTTATTGGAACCTTTTCGTTACCTTCATCTCCATCATCCCGGCTAAAAGTATTAGATGCAGTATTTGATTATTTACGTGACATCGGCGTCGCAGAGCCAATGTAGAGCTATACATCGTCATCCTGTGAGACCACCCGAACTTTTACGTAACCCACGGAACACTCAATGTTACCTTATTTTTTACCTCTTCCTTTCTTCCCCTCTCGTTCGCCCTACTTCCTTTAGGGCCTCTATTCACTTCACCCCATCCCCGCAGAGTAGCATGTAGGCGAATACATGCCAGCAGACCTCTCTGCTTTCTTCTAATAAAGAGCTCTCTCTCTCTCTCTCTCTCTCTCTCTCTCTCTCTCTCTCTCTCTCTCTCTCTCTCTCTCTCTCTCTCTCTCTCTCTCTCTCTCTCTCTCTCTCTCTCTCTCTCTCTCTCTCTCTCTCTCTCTCCCTCCCTCTCTGTACTTGGAAAGCGGGCGAGCCCTTTCTGTATTTTAGGTCCAAACATTTTGCAAGGCGTTTTCATTACTTTCGCGAAAATCGATCACTAATCTTTTTTTAAATAAAAGAACACTGCTATTACGAATTGTGTACTGATGTCACGTGTCAAACAGGCCTAATGGTTCCGTTTTGCTAAACAATGTTGACAAGTATAAAATGTGCTACAGATTTAGTAGTTTGGAGATGCTTTTCCCATATAATCGTCTTCTTTAAAAGTTCTTTTAACTTTTATACGGGTGGCTAAATCGAGGAACACAGACGGACATGCAAACAGACCAAACGTTTCGGGTTTAAGTAGCCAATGAAAGACTCTCTCTTTAAAACTACCACTTTAAAAGTGGTATGAAGTCAGGCCACAAAACGGAGGTCGCCGACTGTTTATGCTAAGAGTGGGGTGCAGCTTCGTGCGTCACTAGCGTCTCACACTGGCTGATTGTTCTGCTTCTATTTCGGCTTCTCGAAGACTTACACCAATTCCAAACGTTTTAAAAAACTGCCTTGCCCTTGTTGGATTGTAGGAAGAGAGGGAGCGTAATGTCCTAGAACATTTATTGCAAGCGCTTAGTAGCATTTCAATGCAGGGCTATTGAACGCTGTATGGCAGAGGTACGCGGACCACGAATATCCCGTAAGCGGAATTGTTGGGGAACAAACACAGTTTAAAAAAAAAATCAACGCCTAGAAATCTGGATGTTCTGTCCGCACTATTGTACTAAGCAACCAGAGGAACAGCCAAACCACAATAAATTACTGCTTTTTTTATGTTAACGGCACACGTTCACAGGCCGGGGTACTCAGTACGTCGCAAGAAAAATGCGGAATACTATAATTAAGAACTGCTTATTGACATGCCAATATTGTCGTTATTTGCAAATGTGAGAGTACGAGTGGCCTTGTATACTATACCGAAGCCCTACGGATGGTTGATAAACTAAACCAAAACCGCTTCTTTATTGACATATCACAAAGCGAGGCGTACCTTATTAGAGGTTGTTGTTGGCCTAGTTTCCCGTGATTTGAAGTGTAACAATTAACATGATAACAAACAGGAAAGCGCCTATCTTGTGTTTTTTTTTTTTTTTTGTCCTGACCATAGCTGTTGCTCGTCACGCCATAAAAATAGCTTATGGAATGCTTCCCGGGGGTGTAAAGGCATGTGCCGAAGCCGGCCTTATTCCCCACAGGATTTCTATGAGGTCGGATCTCGGAATAACCCAGCAAACTAAGGAGCAACACTGAAAGTAGGACTGTTTGGTTGTGTTACTTTTCTTCTGTTGCCGTTGTTTTTCTTTGAGAAAACTGCACCTCAGAAAAAAAAAAGTAATTATAATAAATCGGGGCAGTTTCTTCAAGTGCACCGATTGCCGTTTATTGCCTTCCTCTATGCGAAATTAACCTACGGCAAAATTATTTTACGGGCGAAGCCCCTTACGGGCTGGGGCTGTCGGCGTCTCATGTCGTCGTCGTAAGCGTAAACTCATGTAGTCACGGTACTAAAACAATGGGAAACTCGTTTACGCCTTGTGTTAGAACGTAACGCATATAAAAAAATACCGGGACACTCGTTCAGGCCTCGCGCTGCAGCGCATCGTAACGCGTACTAAAAAACACCGGGACACTTGTTTACGCCTCGCGCGTGAGAGCTTCGTGCTTCAAAGGCAAGGGACTTCTACAGCAAAGCTGTATACCTCTACGCCACAACGGTTTCGTCTCCATTGGCAAAAACGCCAAGGCACCAAGAATACACTTATAAACTGCCTACTTCACTCCTCCTCAGGTTTCACTTTAGTCGAGATTACCCTGAATTTTTTTCTGATTTAGAGCTGTGCGCACGACTTGAATACGAACAATACGGGAACCATCGGCGAATAGAATCCGTTTTCGCCTTTCATTATTATTGACAGGGAAACCGTAGCGGTAAGCTATGTCCTGAAAGTTACCAGCAGCGCATGCCGCGATGGCGTACCTAAAAACTGCTCATAAAAAAAAAATGCTTATCTTCGGCAAGTATTCTACGCGTTTTTTTCCGGCACGGACGTACGCGTGCCGGTTCTTCGGAGGAAAAAGGAAAAAATAAAAGAATGAGAAAAAGGTAGGCGGAAAACGAAAAAGAGAAACACCAGCGATCCACGCAAAGTGGCGTCGCTTTGCGCTGGCGCGTGTTAAAAGGAAGTCAGTTTAGCCTCCGCTTGGCCGCTCTTTCCCCAACCCCGTCCAAGTTCACGAGGCGACGGCATGCCTCGGGTACGAACGCCACGGTCCGCTGCCTCTGGCGCGTCCTCGAGTGGTGGTCGACGTCGCTTGGCGCTTCATCCCGGACCGCCCATAAAGCTCCGCAGTCCATCGAAGGCGAGAAACACTGGTCCGTGTGAGAATACTCGGTGAACGACGTAACTTCGAAACAAGTCCGGGAAGGACGGAAGAAAAAATTAAAGCCGTTCCACTCAATGTGAAAGCTGTGGGAAGTGCAGAGCAGTGATTCGCAATAAAGGGCTGCAGCTCCGTTATCCGCTCACTGCTGCCAACAAATGCACTTCAAATTTCCCGCCTTCACAGTGCTCGCGTTCCCCCTGCTGAAACTGCGCCAGCGGGAGTTCTGTTCTTTTTGTGCTTGCTTTAATTTCACATGCTGGAGCTGTTTTGCGTCCTTTCGAGCGCGTAATTTTTTGTTGAGCGACTGGAGCCATTCTACGTCATTTCGAACGCGCCATTTCTTTCTTGTGCTGCCGCTTTATTCGCTTACTACTGTAGTAACAACCAACCCAACGAGCGTTCCTAACTAAATGAATACGGGGGCTGCCGGTTATATACACAGATTTTGCCTGAAATGTACCTGCAGTTTTCTTTGCGATTAACCACGGTGAGATGTATGACAAACGGCAGCGGTTCACGAGGTTTGAAGGGTTATGACTGTTTAAACCGCATGGTTTTCGAAGCCTCAGCGGGAATACCTGACCCCGGCACATCAGGCTCTACATGGGTACGTTATCTCGCTGCTTCGCCTGATTCCGGCAGTCGCATCGACCGTTATCGAGCTAGGACGTCAAGGCGAGCCCATAAAGTGCTCTGTACTTAAAATGTTAACACTTTCGTTTGTTTAGTTTACTATACAGTAGCCGACCGTTTTTTTTTTTTTTTAGCTCCAGAAATTCCGACTTCCAGGATATTTCGGACTTTCCCGAGAAACGGCCAGTTGTCCCATAGGAGTAATGTATATTAAAAACGGGCATTTCGGACAAAATACAGCCAGAAGTTTGATTTTTCAGCCAAAAGTTTCCGCTACAGAGCCACCGTGCCACTGCAGGACGACGCCATTTTGAATCCTGACCAATTGGCTAGTCTCGGATTCAATGAGGATTGGATGGGGATTGGGGATTGGATATCTATATCTATTTACAACGCATACAAATGGTGAATCTCAGTCGTAAACGTGTCGCAAAAGCAGCGGCGACAGTGGGGAACGGGCCGGAGACTCCCGCGACTACTTTCGTAACGGACCGCTAGGGGGATTTCAGTGGCGCCCCTACAGGCAGCGCTCGAGGCGTATAGTCGGCACTCCTACTAAACAAAATTGCTCTGCTGGGCGGACGTTTTTTTAGTGTCAATATATGGTGGCCACCATAGTCAATATAAGCCGTCTGATAAAAAAAAATATGAAGAGAGTAGAGGCTTTCATTAGCAGCGTTTTCGTATGCGATGAAAGCGTTTCAGATCAAGTGTTACACACAAGCACACCGGTTTTCTTGTACACCTAAGAATCTGAAGTTTTTAATATACATTATAGTTCCGAATAGTTTCTGCATACAGAAAGCCGCCATTAGCGGGCGGGCACTTTGAGTAAACAACACTTCCTCCCGGAAAAGGCAAAGGAAAGTGCCGGTGGAAAAAAAATGCCGGGCTTCTATTCTCGGCAGAAGATACCCGGGCTCCGAGAAGGAGACACATACAACGCTTAAATCCGACAATGCGGATGCAGGCGGGGATTCTCCGAATATTTTACATAAGAGGATATATGGGCCCCGCCGCTGTCAGACTTCAGGTTGAACCACAGCGCAAACTACAACACCAAGGACGATAGCCAGAGGACACACGAAACGCTGACTTACAACTGAAGCGTAAGTCAGCGTTAAGTTATCGCCCTTCGTCTTGTCGTTTGCGCTGTGGTTCAACAGGCATCCCGAACTCGCCCAAGTTTTGCTAAGACTTCGGGTGTGTGCGCAATGTGGTGAAGCCGACTTCACGGAGACCTTGCTTTGTTCGTTTCTGGTGAACTTGCAGTGTGGTGAAAACGATGTGTCTGCCCTGCCTTACGTTATTATTTTTGTCTCGCACCCGCAAGTGGTGGTTCCGCGAGGAAGCCGTTTTCAGCGCCGAGTTGGGACAGCGTTCGTTCACTCACATACCTTGCTCCGGGATTCCCGCGGGCGCTTTTTTGGTTTTTTTCGCCGTCCTGCACTGCTCTACCTGTTCCTACTTTATGACATAGAACCTGTCATGCCGCTGCCTACTGTTTGTCTAACGGGTGGCCCGGGCCTCGCAAATCTTGGGGCTGCTTTGGCGACGTTAAAAAATGAAGTGTCAAAAACGACCGATACCCGTTAGTCGACCGTGACCTTTCGGAAAATGATTCGAGTTTCACTGCAGTGACAAATAGACATAGTGCTTGTACGGCCTGGCTATCGCTGTAGGGAATCGTAGATAAGGATCATATATGCGAAATGTGGAAGAACACACGCCACGCGGACGCTTACGCAGGGTGTCGCAGCCACGGGTGGCGGAGGACAATGGAGCGTTTTACGACCGCAGCGTGACAGCGCTGCGCTGAACGTGCCCACTAAACCGCGTAGCTATCCCCCTGCCACGAATTTCGAATATCGCACATTCTAATGCGTAGAATTCTTTGCCGAGTACCCCCACAGCCAGGACCGTGTAACGCCCTGCATTTCCACAAAAATGCAGATATCGCGGAAGTTGCACCTGTAATCGTTATGATAGCGTAAATGGAGACAATTGGTGAAACGAAATTCTGAAAAACTAAAAAATAAGAAAATTATAAAATATTTACGGAAAATGGCGAACTGTGTAACGCCCTGCATTTCCACAATAATACAGATTTCGCGAAAGTTCCAAATGTAACTATTACAATAACGTAAATGGAGATAATTGGTGGGACGAAATTTTTAAAAACTAAACAGTAAGAAAAATACAAAAAATTACGGAAAATGGCGACACGTGTAACGCCTCGCATTTCCGTAGCAATGCAGGTTTCGCGAAAGTTCTTGCTGCAATCATTATAATAAATGAAGATAATTGGTAGAACGAATTTTTTAAAAAGCAAGAAAATGACGAAAATATAAAATAATTATGGAAAATCTCAAAACGTACAACGCATGGCATTTCCACAATAATGCATATTCTCCGAAAGCTCTACCTGTTTTTGTTATATTAAATAGAGGTAATCGGTAGAGCGAAATTTTGAAAAACTAAAAAAATACGAGAAATATAAAAAAATTACGGAAAATGGCGAACCGTAAAACGCGAACCGTAAAATCGTAAAACCGTAATAATGCAAATTTCGCGAATGTTCCAAGTGTAACCGATATAATAATGTAAATGGAGATAATTGGTCGGACAAAATTTTGGAAAATTAAACAGTAATAAAAATATTAAAAATTATGAGAAATGGCGAAACGTATAACGTATTGCGTTTCCACAATGATGCAAATTTCGCGGAAGTTAAATGCAATGGTTATAATAACGTAAATTGAGATATTTTCTAAGGACCGGGGCACGACATTTCCCAGATGGGTTTTGGTAAACTTATAGTTATGCTGCCTTGCCGTGGTAGCGACTCCTCAGATGTAACCAAAATTCCCTGCAAATCCAGTCCCAGAAATGTATCGCACGTGCGAGCGGAGATTCCACTGAGTATTACGAGAAAACACATTGTGTATATCACGGCATTCAAGAGAGGATGTAATGCAGTGCCTGATGAACAGACTGCTGTTGCGAAATCCTCTTCACCCAATAATTATGATATGAATACCATTCTTCACGACAAGCGGCTTCGGCTCGCTGAGCTACAGGCCGCAGTGAATATGAGGGTAGCCGTGCAATAACAGGTGCCAGCTATTCGGTCGGGTAGGGCCTTCAGGCTAATACGAAGTTACTCAATTCTAACTACGTCCGCGCTTCAAGCCCGGGAGACTATGTGTTCCGATGTGAAGCATGAATCTGTGCCACTTTTCCCCTACTTGGAACACAAAAGATAAAAACAAACTCTCTTCTGCCCCTTATATTCTTGCAAGGATATAAAAATTTGTAAAGCGTGGAAATGCTTGGTGGCGCAAACCATCCCGCATGCAGAAATTATCTCCGTTTATGCCTACGAGTAAGGCAACAGCATTAACAGAAATCATCCCCACCCCTTCCGCCTTTCGACCCCGGGTGAAAGTGGAGGCGATCGTTTAGGCCTCGATACGAGCAGAGGTCGTCCAAAATATTGGGTGATTTATTTTACCTCTTTGACTTAGTTCACCTCCAGGAAAGTCGTGGAATAATTTGCGGTGACAGCTGTCAATATATTAGTGGTACCTTTTAGGGGCGAAGCCCTTTAGGGGCTCGTGCTGTCGGCGTCTCATGTCGCCGTCGTCGCAACCATCGTCTCATGTAGTCGCGGTACTAAAACACCGGGACACTTGCGCTAGAACCTAACGCGTACTAAAAAAAAAAACACCGGGACGCTCGCGCTGGAACGCTTCATAACGCGTACTAAAAAAAACACCGGGACACTCGTTTACGCCTCGCGCTAGAGAGCTTCGTGCTTCACAGACACGAGAATTTACAGCAAAACTCTATACAACAGAATTACAGTTACAGGTTCCTCCAACTTGAAAGTAACTATTTACAGTTACAGATTACTGAAAAAAGTAACCAGTTACCGGTAACGTGTTACTAATAACTAGTAACACGTACTAGTAACTACTATTAACTACTTGTAACTAGTGCGTGTTATTGGTACTTACTAATACTAGTAACTACCAATACCGGGCTAAGGGGAGATTAATGGGAGAGGCCTTTGCCCTGCAGTGGGCGTAGATAGGCTGGTCATGATGATGATGATGATGATGATGATTACCAATACTAGTAACTATTACTGGCCTATCCTAGCCACTCGACCGCGGGTTTTTTTCCAGGCTACTAGGGCTTTTCCGTTTTTCTCCCTCTATCTCTCTCTATCTTGGTCTTTCTGAGGCCTCTGAACCGTCCCTTTGTCTTTTAATTTATGCCGTCCTCTCTTCTCATTTTTTCGAGGTGGTTTTCAATAATGACAGCAATTATATGTAATCATCTTCATCCCCATCAGCCTATTTATGTCCACTGCGGGAAGAGGGCCTCTCCCATTGACTTCCACCAGCTCCTGCACTGCGCTGGCCGAGTCCTTTGCCTCCGAACTTCCTCATTTCGTCCCTCCATCAATTTATTGGCCTTCTCCTTCTGATAGGCGCGTCTCTCGATAGCCACTCTGTCACCCAGGTGATCCACCGGTTGTGACGTCGTCTCACTATATGGCTAGCCCAAGTCAATTTCTTTTTCTTTTCTCAAACTATAATATTTTCTACTCGAGCTTGCTCCCTCGAGTACACTATACCCAAATACAGCTGAACCTCGATATAACGAACACTAATATAGAGAATTATCAGCTATAGCGAACTAAATACGAACTTTGGTTGGTAATGCTTCATTTCAATGACACTTATTCTTTTATAACGAAAGCGAAACTCAGAGCCGTGTGCACTATCGGATATAACGAATAAATGTTTGATCAGTAGGCTGAGAAGCTACTTGAAAAAACTACTGGCGTCCCTAACTGCAGAACTAGATCAGGCCCTTTTGTTCATGGACACTCCGGAAAACTTCAACCTGCTCAGTGCTGTGAATACCCACCGGACAAAGATTACATCCTTCCTTGAAAAAATGGGAACGCAGGCCTGTTCTGTCCAATGAACTTTGTTCTGTTGTAATCTCCCATTTCATGTTATGGTTCATTGCGCTTTAAATGTCACAAGGAGAAAGATAAGGGTTACCTTGTTTATAGTAGGTTCGAAGATTAAAATAATGCGTTGCTGTGTCAATAACTTTTTTCTGAAATACAGATTACCGATTGGTTTGAACCAATTTTAAGCTCTACTGTTAGAACAAATATCGGATATAACGAACTAAATTACTGTCCAGATACTGCTTTGTTATAACGACGTTCGACTGTATTCGCAAGCTTCCTAGCAAACGTCACGCGCTGTGGCGCTTACCTGCTTATAAATATCAGTGCAGGAAATTCCGGTTGAGCCATTCTATATGCGACGCCAAACGAACCACACTCCTTAATTACGTTCTCACCGCGTTTTGCCCAAAACGTTGCAGCTAGAACGCAAGTCCAGCTGAATACTCTCGCCATAAAGAGAGCATCTACCTCTCCTTACGTACGATCTACAAACCCCCCTTTCTACTACCATAATTAAACGATAATTCCCAAAACGTACATTGGGAGTGTGTGTGGAAGTTACCGGGGGTTCAAGTGTAGTGCTCTGTTGTTGTAAATTCCGTTCGCCTTGCTTGCCAAGAATGCGTAAAAGCGTCGGACCTTCAAACGGATAAACATATCCCGTTGGTAGTCTTGCCGGATTTTATTCCGTGGAGAGCCGGCTTTCGCGCTCGCTCTAACACTGAATTACACGCAAATCAGACAGCGACTTTGCCGTATAACTAGCTTGGTCGTGGAATGTCTACCTAGCTTGCTAACAGATTTACCTTAAATGCACAAACCCAACCTCTCGTATCGGCTCCCGGTAGTTTAGTAGACTATTATCGCTCGTACGCTCAGCAGTGACGACACGGAGAAAATGGAGATAAGTCGTTCTACGCCTTTAACATTCCGGAGGAGAGGGGGGAAGGACAGGATAGTCTGCTGGTGCGAGTGGCCAAGCTTTGAAACAAACAAGATCAGGGTTATTCCTTCTTTGGAATAGATACGAGCAGACGGAATATGATGATAGGTCATCCGCTCTAACACACATAAAGATGACATGACACTAGGGATCATGTCGGAACTATCACAGCAGTCATAGTCGGGATCGTAGCCGGAATCATAGTCGCCCTTAAGGAGTGGGATCGCCCTTCAGGAGTTAGTTACCAGAGGCCAGTTCTTTCAAAATGAACAAAGTTGTATTTTGTCTGAAAAGTCCATTTAAAGGAATAGGGTAGGTGAAAAGGTGAAGCCTTGCGGGCATCCCCTCATTGAGTTGGCGCTTGTGACGTCCCACGGTCTTCGATTGCGCAGCCGCAGCTCGTACAAGCTTAGTCTGTTCACCGCGCCGTACTCGAGACACGTTTCGACACGGCCGACGTCAGTCGCCGCGTGTGCCGGCCGGACCTCACTCGCCCGCGCGTGATTAGTGCGTTGCTTGTGTTGCGCCCGCCGACTGCGCACCGGTTTCCTATCGTGGCTGCCGCCGCGCGGGTCACCGAGGTCCCCGTGAAGGCGGCTTCCCGCTGGGAGCGAGACCGTTGCCGCTCGGAGAAAGTAAAGGATGGGGATTAGCGTCGGACTGTATTTGGACGCACACCGGTGAACCGCTGCCTTCGGAGGACGGCCGGCAATTCCTGCATGACATCCCTTTTGCTTTATCTCTGCCCACTCCGCAATCTTCTTTCTCTTTTTATCGTCCGAGTGCCGTTCCTGGGTCCTCTTTAAAAGTCCCGGTTGCTTAGCTGCCCTCCTGGAAGCGGTAAATGATTCGTTTGGGTTCCGCGTTTGAAGTTGGAAGCTTTCACTCGTCGTTTTCTTTTCTTTTGGACAAGCTCGCCCGTGTTCTTCCGCTTGTACGCATCCTAATACTGAAGTATGAGGTGGTTCCTGAGCTCGCCGTGAAATTCACTTTCGCTAAGCGCCGCGAATTGCCCTTTCCTAACGGGAAGATTTCGAAAGGGTCATCTACCGGACCTGGGGGCGAGGCTTTAGGAGAACGCCTGCCGGACGGAACAGTCGGTAACGAGCCCGAGATAGCATCGAACCCAGGTAGCGAAGTCGAAGGAGCTGTGCGCGGAGAGGAAAATTCGTTTCCTGGATATTCCGTTATTGCAGCTCGGAATGTCCAGGCCCGCATACACGGTCTTAGGTGCCGTGCCTTTCGGATGTCTCAGAACGGGAGTTTTATGTTTGTATATTTGGGTATGGTGGGATTCGCTGCGTAGGCGCTCCTTTTTTCGGCCTGGTTCGTAACAAATATACAAAGAATACGATTACCAAGACTGCTCAATTTCAAAGCCCACTACGCGTGGGAAGCCTTAATAGTAAGAGATCTTTCTAGAACGGCGTAAAGTCATGGCGCACTTTTTACGTTTTAAATGTTAAAAATGCGAATCTTAAGTGGCGTTTTGGGGCTATGGACTGCCCGTACCGTTCGCTTTTTCTACAATTCATAGCTTCGTAGTTTTGCCCAACGCAAGCTAGTTCAAGTATTGCCAATACTTACCGTTATTGTTGCGGCTAGAGAATGCGTTGCTCAGTGAAAGGTAGGCTTAAAAAAGGTAAGGAAAGCAAACTTCACTGACTTCTTCGGAGATTTCTGCAGCATTTGTATTGACTTCCTTGCATTTGCTCCCATACGGAGTCAGAGGCGGACAGCCAGTACTAAAAAGAGATCAGTGCACCGAGCCACGCGCATTTAAGGATAAATAAGAAGCAGAATAAGTTGATTGGTATATGAAAAAAAACGTGTATTTTAGCAAAGAATTTATCCCAAGCTTCCACAGTGAAACCCTGCTAGGGACCTCCTGAGCAGGTATGAGAATAAAGGACAAGTATGAAATACGTAGTAGTACATGTAGAAACGCTTAAGGCGATAGCGATGACACGCAAATAAAATACGAGTAGAAACTTGCAATACCGTTGAAAGCAAATGACAATGTCGAAACATGGCGTCAAAGACAAATAACTATACGGGAGAAATTTTATCAACAAACAAAATACAATTCATAAAAAAAGAGTGGGTAGCCAATTAACGTGCGTGACATAATTCTTACCTTGTTTTTCCTTTCATACAGAGTTCGGGACATTTTACTGTTCATGGTAGACTAGATTGTAACATTTCGATTACTTTTTTGTTGATTTCTGTAAAGCCTTCGGGAATTGAAAGTATTCAAATAAATAAATAAATAAATAAATAAATAAATAAATAAATAAATAAATAAATAAATAAATAAATAAATAAATAAATAAATAAATAAATAAATAAATAAATAAATAAATAAATAAATAAATAAATAAATAAATAAATAAATAAATAAATAAATAAATAAATAAATAAATAAATAAATAAATAAATAAATAAATAAATAAATAAATAAATAAATAAATAAATAAATAAATTTAAGCGAAGTAAGCGGCCTGCTCGCTGATAGTGTGAACCTTCGGTAAAATAGAAATTTTGCTGAGGGCAAATGTCACGCCATTGCTGTTTTGATGAAGGCGCGGTAGTGGAAGCTCTTGAGTGAGAAACAGCTGTTTTCTTGTACGCAAAAACACCAAGGTTATATTTAGTTTTATGCCTATTAATATGTTGTTTCCCTGAATCAATAACTGCCCGAACAGTATCAAGCCAGAGCTCATTACCCGAGCTTGAAACGCCTTCACGGCATACACTTGCTCTGTGTGTTCTTGGGACTGCAATGTGCTCTTTGGACTGGAGGTGGCACATCCGAGTATTCTCATAAACTTTGAGACCCCATTTGAACAGCTGGCCGTCTATCTGCTCAGTTCGCTGTAAATGTCGTTGAAAGTGGATCAGCCACCCTGCCACGAAACTCCCTCCGTTCTCTTTTCCTCGCGTTACTCACGCTTTTTCCCACCGGTCTCGCTCCTGTCACAATAAACACAGTGGAAGTTTACTCACGTCAATTGAATTTCACCGGGTTCCACTGCTCGCGCGCCATCTATTCGAACCTTTTGTAACTGCCAGACTTTTTAGAATACCGCCACGAGACGCGACGCAGTGTAAATTATATAGTGCTTTATTTGTACAGTGCTTACTTCCGTCTTCGTATACTTCATCGTCCCAGGCATCAAAGTCTTCGTCAAGCGCTTCGTTGTCGTTCAAGACCTGCACTACTTCCTCTTCTAATTGTTCTTCTGGGCGATTGCAATCTCACCTGGCAGCGCGGCGCGCTTCCTGATAAACCGCCTCTTCTTAGGGCGTCCGGATCTTTTTTAGTCGCCACATCCACCATGCGCGCGGCACATAGTCGGAGACAGTTCTGCCGCCGCCGCCGCCGCGGCGTTCCGGGTTTTATGAGCGCATGTGGTTGCCGCTATGGCAACGCCGAGTGAGTGACGTCAGGAGCAGACGACAGTCATTTTGTCGACGACGCTGTTTGTTCAACCGTCGACTGCGACTTGCGCTCGGTATTTGTTCTTTTCTTTTTTCGAGCCCCTCACGTGGCGCAAGCCCACGCACAAGCCTGGATACGTATCTGATACTACGCACCTGCCCTGTTATCTTTTATTCTTTTTATTCGAATGCTTACGTTTATAATCACACTTTGGTGTAGCGGGCACGTTAGTCTTCCTTGCGCCCGATTCTTGGACAATCCTCGTGGGTACGTGCGCTCGGCAATTTCTTATTTTTTCTGCGTATGGATGGCGCAACCAAGAGCTTAAGCAGCTCGGCTATTAAACCAAAACTGGTTCAGGTAGTGTTTTCATAACTGACTTATCCATTCTTTTGGGCCTAATTAGTACAGATGGCTTTCACAATGGCGAGGAAACAATTCTGTTTCAACGAGACGCTAGTGAAGTTCATGGTCGCCATCGGTTTAGAGTAAAAGTAAATTTTAGAGTAAAAGTAATTTTGTCTGCCGTACTTGCATTCCAATACGTTATAAGCTCCTTAGAAAACCGAGGTTTTACATATTCGAAGACAACCTGGCACTTCATTCTTATCCCCCTTACACAGCTTAACAGTTGCAAATTCCGTTGGATTAGTGAACTTCGGCAGTTCACAAATCCTCTAACTAAGGCGGTTGCGTTGCTTACATTACATTTGAAACATGCCAAAATGCGTATCTAGAAGAGACCGAACTACTTGAAGTCAGGAACGGTAGACATGTTGGGCCACTAAGCTACGTCCCCAAAATAACGCAAATTTATTGCGTCAAAAAACCTGTATTCGCACCAAACTGTTATCTGTGTTGCGTTGTCGCGGTTGTCTTTGCTGCCTCTATTTATAACATCGTACTCTACCCACCCCATTTGTAACACCCTCAAGACGTGACCTGAAAGTAGCAGCGGAAACAAACAAACAAACAAACAAACAAACAAACAAACAAACAAACAAACAAACAAGGGAATAAATAAATATATAAACAAAAATAATCACAGCCTGGATTAAGGAGCTCATGGTGGATTTCGGACGCGTTATAGAAATTTTTCAAATGCTTCGCTGGAGGTAATTTCAGATGACCAAGGCTGCGCAAAAACATCTCACCATTTCCATACAAACTGAAGTAGTAACCGCGCCATGTATAGGTGGTAACCACGTGGTGCATTCAGTTGCCATACCGAGTTATTATTCTCTATTGCGTCGAAGTAAAAAAAAAGCTTAGAAGTGACGAAATCACGAGCTTTCATCATAGCCCTGAAAATGCCCCCGTAGGGTGAAACCCGGAAGCTAAAACCGAATTGCAGCCCAGCTTCAAAACAGACGGCCATTTCAGGAACACATAACCAGTAATCACTGACAATAGACTGGATTCCCAAAATTGCTAACTTCAGGGTTCACCCCGAAGCTTTCCGCACCGTATCGCACTAGAGAAAATGTTTTGACCTAGCGGCTCGCATTGTTTCAAGACGTTTTATTTCTCCCTTCTGGGGTTTCCGTAGTAGGTGGAAGAGAGCCCCGGAAGCTGACGCTCAGTAAATAATCCCGTATAGTACTAGTACTCGGGTGCAGACCCCTATTCGCGGCCTCCGTTAAAACTACGAGGTTTCCCGAGTCCGTGACCTCTGACAACTCCGTCAAAAAAAGATCTGCGAACAACAGAATGCCAAGAAATAGCGCCGGAGGTGCAATTCAACCACAAAAAGCCACTGTGTGCTTCAGTGTGCATAAAACGTTTCCGGTGCACTGCCCGCATACTTAGAAGTATTCTGAAAGCGCGTTCACATGCGCGTTTTTTGTTTTTTGTTTTTCACAAGTGAGAGAAGAAAAATAAAGGCTGATACTTCGTTTCTGACAAGATCAAGGACCAAGTGGAAAATTGAGGTGGCACTTGTAGATATGTACCAATGCAGGGTTGAGCTCATGCAAGGATTGGATGACCTGGTTATATAATATATCTACTGTTTAGGTCTCGCTCATTGCACAACCTACACGAGCATACAAGCACAGACAGACAGAAAGGCAGAACGACGGGCGGACGACCAGACGGACGGACTGGCGGACTCATCAGTCCTCAGTGGACATGCTACAGTATACCGTAGCATGTCCACTGAGAACTGATGCCCATGTCTTCTCTCTTCGAACGCTCACGATTGCTATTCTTCATTTGTCACGGGATTTCCGGCAAATTGAATCCGCCCTGCCGGCAGAGAAACAGGCTCGCCGCATGTCAGTTTAGCGACGCAGTTTCGCCAGCTATTATTTATAGCATGGGGCTAGCGAGGCAGCCTTTAATCTAGCAACCGCCCGAAACCTCCTCCGCCCTGGCACTCATACAGGGTTCCATTATTGCCTACCTTTATTAGGTAGCGCTGGTTTACTACTGCTATCCAGAGTGGAAAGCAAAACGGGAGTCGGCGAATAGGCACGTGTGCAATGAACGTCGTCGTCATGGTGGCCCCTCCGGACGTCGTATTCGCTACGCCCCTCCCAACCCCTTTGAGTCCGAGTTGTTGGAGCAGCGCTCGCCAAATGTCTCCATCACGACAACGATCCCCTATTTCACCTTGCTGCGGGCGCTTTGTATGTCTGTGCGTGTCTGCCTGACGCAGGCGTCCACGTAGTCGTCTTCGTTGTCGATATGTTACGTCCTGGGTCACCGAACTGCCGGAACGCCTCTCTTTGTTGTGTAAATCGACCAGATTTAGGGGAAATCCCCAAGGTGAAGTAAGTGTCTGCGAAGAAAAGTTTTACATCCACCTCAATCCAGCCATACGGCTACAATTTTTTGGCGAATTTCTCGACAAATTTTGGAGAATTTTTTTACAAATTTTTGATGACGAATTTTTTGACGAACTTTTTTGACGACATTTTTGACGAGTTTTTCTTCAACTGCGAAGTTTCTGAGAAAGCTGTATAGCTTTCCTTTGTAGCCGTACGGCTGCATTGAGGTGGATGTCAAACTGTCCTTCGCAGCCTGCCTTTGTTATTCAGGGAGAAACCCTGCAAACTGGTGGCTGCCAACGAGGATTACTTCTGTCTTAAATTCTTTGTTTGTGTACTACTTGAACGCGGGGTAGCACAATTATAACGACGAACAAAGATGCTAACCGACCGAAGATTCGAAACAGCTGGCAAGAACGTGTCGAATGGGAGGGAACCAATTAGACGGGCAAGAAACTCCAGTGCTCAATCAAGCGAAGCAGGAAAACAATTGCTTGGAATACATCATTCTGGGTTTAGGGGGCATGAATAAAAAATACAAGCTCGGTTCTTGAAAGGTACTGCTTTGTCCCGATAACCATAATACCTATCTTATCGCAAACTTCAAAAAATAACAGGGATATTAAGAAAAACCGATGAAGTAGTGGCGACTTCCCCGGTCACTTTACAACGCTTTTCCCATGACTTCACTAAATATGACGTCACGGAATATTGCTTGTGTGATTGGCGGCAGCCGACCAAAGCCACCGCCATATAAAATGACTGGGCCGTTGCAATAAGGTCTATATTTTCTTTTGACCGCACTACGTGTACGCTTACGTACAGTTATAACTGCTTTTGTGCAGGCCCGTATTACGTCACTTGTGCCCATATTGCGTCACTGGAGCATGAAATTTGAGGGTTTAATTTCTTGCAATTTTTATTGTTAAAAAAAAACATTTTCCGTGGTGGAAATCGGCCCGGGAGAGTTGCCAAAGGCTAGGCCTTTCAACTTGAACAAAGTGATATTTTGTCTCGATGGCCCTTTTAAGGACTAGTAGGGATATTGATGCGGTAAGAACGCTTGCTCTAACCGCGAGAGTTCCTGTTAGACTTTATCTCCTGTTCCCGCTCTGATTTCTCCAAACTGGAAGAGCTGACAAAAAAATGACTCTATTGAATGTAGTTTGGTATCAATAAGCAGGATGTGAACATTGATAAGTGCTTTGCTGTTGAAAAAATATCGTGCCATCTCCACTAACGTGAAACCGGGGGAGGGCCGAAGCATGCAGTGTATAAGTGTATCCTCGGTACCTTAGAATTTTTGCCAACGGACATGAAACCATTGAGGCGTACAGGTATACAGCTTTTTTCTTGCTGTGAATTTCTCGTGCCTTTGAAGCACGTATACCGCTCTAGCGCGAGGCGTAAACGAGTCCCGTTGTTTTAGTGCGGTGACTACATGAGACGACGGTTACGACGACGACATGAGACGCCGGCCACCCGACCCCCTAAGGGGCTTCGCCCCTAAAATAAAGATATAGACGCAGATTCGCACCGTGTAACAAAGCCAATAAACACAAGCCGAAACTTCTCCCCGAGGACAATTAATTCTCGTGGCTTCTTTTTTTCCTTCCTTGTTCAGGTGGTTCATTACAGGGCATTAAAATCTGAAGGGAAGTTGGGGGGGGGGGGGGAGATGTTATGAGCGTTTTGAGCACGTGCTATTATCGCGGAGTTCGTCGGCCGTCTCTGCCCGAGACGGTTATTACAAGCCCGGCGCGTATTATCGGTCGTTAGATGCGCGACCTCGAAAAGGGTTAACGTCTCCGAGCGCAACGCGCAACAGTTACTCCATTGGATGATGACTGGTAACACCGTAAACAATTTTCCGTACAATTCCAGTTGAGTCATTACGAAAGAGATAATTATAATGTACGACGCATGAAATTAAAGTCGTCGCAGGGCGGACGAGAGATAAGTACGACGAAGAACAGATGACGGAGGCTACAATTCTTTTTTTCCGCGAGGGGTCAAACCCATCCGCCTAATCAGCGACATTGGCGCCGCTTTCTCCTTAATTCTTTGTTCGGGTCGCCTACCTGAGCCCCGCGCGAATAATGGGTGTGTGTGACATCGTCCGCCGTGTACTTCTGCCGTGTTACTTCTCTGTGCGCCGTGAACGCCTCATTACCCGAGGGGTGACAGATCACACCACAGAACTGTCCAGTGTCATTTGTTGGAACCAGCGTCGCCGCGACGCCGTGCCGAGGAAGCGAATTCCCTTTGTCGCGTTTCCGGAAGCCGCGTTTCAGACGACGACTTATGTCTTCCCCCGCTCGGTTCCCACCCAAAGGCTGCGCGTGGCAATGTATATTCATTAGCGCAGGACTCGGGAAATGACTTCATAGGCGACCTTTCTTGTCGCTCCCAACTTCCGCCGCCGGTGCGCTTCGTCCCGCTGCGCGCCAGACGTCGCGGCGCTGAGCTTCGGGGATCAACGGCCTTCCTCGACACCTGTTATGTCCACCCGGCTGCTTCGTAACGACCCCGGCGAGCAGTGCACGAGCGGACGTAGTGTGCACGGGCTGATGTGCGGAATCGGCAGCGCTTGGAAGGGGTGGGAGGAGGGTTCATAACACATTATATACTTCATGTCGGGCGTAGTATGCTGCAGCAGACAAAAATTAACTATGCTGCTGACTGTGGACATGCACGCTATATATATATATATACACACACACACACAGAAATAAGGTTCGGAAAGCAAAGGGGAGACTGTGGTAGGTCTCCCTACCGCATATAAAGATAACGAATTTTGAATGAGAGAAAGAACCTGCAAAAAAAAAAATGCCCGCCGGGTGGGATCCAAACCCATGACCTCCAGAATACGCGTCTGGTGCGATTACTACTACGCTACCGGCGGGACTGTTTCTCCCCCGAAAAATGAACTCCCAGATATCACATACCAAGAAAGAAAGAGAAAAGGTAAATCAAAGGCAGGAATGTTAACCACGCTGCGGCCTAGTACGTTATCCTACACGAGGGAAAGGGGAAGAATGCGGAAAAAGAGGAAAACAGAAAAAAAGAGGAAAGGTACACACAGCGTTAAGTTGTGCGCTCAGCGGTAGGACACTATAGACAAAAAAAGTTCAATGTCTTCACAGAGGGTATAGTCTTTTGTGCCACAGTCTGCTGTGCAATTCCGTCGTTTTTAGAAAACACAGGAGCGCTTTTGCCGCCTTGTCCGTAGATGACGGAGAAGGCCAGTGGCCCAGGATTTTCTCCTCAGAGAACGGGCGCCGAGAGTCTAGCTTCCGTAGAGTTGAAGAGAGTTGACTTCTTTCCGGTGAAAAACGCGGACACTCGCATGGGACATGTCGTATGGTCTTTGGTGTGTCACAGACTTCGCACGCCTCAGTTGCTGACATTCCAATCAAATTTGTTGTTGTTGTTCAGATCAATGTTCATTGGTGACACCCATGCTTCCCTTTTTTATATTGATATGTGAAGGCAACCATTCTCAACCATTCTTTGTACTTTGTATCATTCACGTACCAAGCATAGATGTCACCAACGAACACTGATTTGAACGAAAAAACATTTACGCCGCCTGTCTGGAACGCGCTCCCGCCGCGAAAAACGCTTCTGTTAAGCATCGCCTGTGGTCTTTTCAAACAATAGCGAAAACGTATTTGTTTCCTGCGGTTTGTGCCGATTTAGACGTGCTTTGTAGTTTGTTCATGCTCACTCGTGAAATATCTCACCTGTTGCAAACCCGTTCACGTTCGCTGAGGTCTTTATTGTGTTTGAGGTCAATGTATGCCGGAGTTAGTGCAAACGAGGTCAATAAAATTTGTGCTTCTCGGGAAATGATCCAGCCCATATCCTCAGGAGTACTAACCTTGCCCATAGCCTGAAAATCAAAACTGAGACACCCAACTGCCGTTTCGGTTTGCAGGTGTTCAAAAAGTTGGCTCGGTCAGGCGATGCTTAAAGTTCTAACTCGCGAACTTCTTGGCCTTCGCTTAGTTTCGGCGCGTCAAAAGCACAGGTAAACCTGGATGTAACGAACTTCTATGTAACGAATTCTTGGATTTAACGAAGTTTTTCAATTCCCCATTGCGAAAACCATTAAAACACATCTGTTCGCGACCTCTATGTAACGAAGGCATCGCGACGGTTAAGCTTGATGTAACGAATTCGCTACGCTGATGAGCCATTGTTTTTTGCACTTTTTCTGAAAAATTGTTTGGAGAAATGCACTTACTTAGCAAACTTAGTGCGCACCTCAAACTACCGTGCGGTTCCAGTGCGAGTGCGGTGTCGGTTGGGTGCTGTGCCTGCTTGTCGGCGTTTAGTCGCCCGTCTCAACTGCTATCTGGGGTGTCGGTTCGTGGGCGATGAGTTCTGTCGCAGTAAAACGAAAACTTTTGCCTTTAGAAGACAAGCTCGCAATTTTAATTGCCATCTCCGCCGGCGAGACAGAACGCCGCCGCCCGGTACAATGTCCAAGTTGGACCCTCTCTTCAATTGTGAGGGTGGAAAAGAGCATCAAGTTCGTCAAAACGCGCCTTTTCAGCATCAGTTTGGGGCTTTAAACGGGTTAATTCACCGGTCAAAGTGACACTTAAGTTATGTTTGTGAGTACGGGCGTAAGTGACTTTACTTGTTTGGAGTATCGTGTAGTGTCTAACCTCGTGTGAAAGCGCAGACGCAAATCACGCAGTTTTTCACCGTGAAATAAATCCTTGAGCAGCAAGTTCACGATCCCAGATGTCTAGCATTTTGGTTTCGTTTCTCCTTCGTTCACGCGAGCCTTAACTCAAAGCCTGCATGTAACACAAAATTGCAAATTTTTGTCAACTTCGTTGCATCCAGGTTTAACTGTATTACACGCAAAGTGTAAAAATAAGGGGGGAGGGATTATTATAATCACATAACTTGCTATTAGTTAACCATTAGAAGTAATGGAAGAGCCAACATTACCACAGCATGCTCGCTCGTTCACTTCCCCGGAGTGTTCGTTGCTCGGATACGTTTACTTCACTTTCCATTCGCTTCGGAATGCCAGAAAACCATTGCCGCCGCTGTATACACACCGAGGAATATACGAGACCACCATGGTGGATGAACCTCGCCTCCCAACAACGCCACCGTCTCTCAAGCCCGCCGATTCCGGCAGCAAATCCTCGTGACGGCGTCAGTCGCCCAGAGCTCGCTACAAAAGAAATGCCTGCTTTCGGACTCTGCTCGGCTGTGTATTCTCTTCTTGAAAACAGCCCAGCCTGCATGCCTCCATCCTTTCCCTTCGTCTCACTGTCTCCATCCGCATCGACATCGAAATGCCGCTCGCACACATACCCCGAACTCTCCCGCGGCGGATCTATGACGGCGATCACGGCCACCGGGTCTTTATAGCACACTCGGCCACCGATCCCACACGGCGATCGTGAAGCGGGGCCCGGAGCCCTTATTCCTTGGACAGACGTTCGATACGCTTTCGTGGGCAAGCCGGGGCTGGCGGCCTCACGGTCGCGTGATTCAACGCCTCTGCAAGCTCGAAACGATCGTGGGCTACGACGTCACTGGCGAAGTTAACAAAAAAAATCCGCCGAGCAACATCTGACAGCGGTGCTCTGGCGTTTTTGTCGACAGCAGGGCTGCTGAATAGCAGAAAGAAGTATCAAAGCATACTCTTCCCTCTCAGTATCTTCTCTCTTTCTCTCTCGCTTTACTTCTCGCACAAATGCCACGAAGAGCTCAGAGGAACTGGCCCGGTCGTGCGCTTAATGCACCGGAACGATTTGCCCGTTCGAGCCTGTCGGTGGAAAGCGGTCATTCCCGGGTTCTTTTGTTTTCTTCGGGCGGAGCCGGGCACACTTGTAGAGCGCGGGGCATGCCGGTCCGAAGTTAAATTGTGCGGCCGGCGACTCGCGCCGGAGGTACTCGACCGGGCGTCGGGACGCTCTCACGTGTCTGCTGAACCAGTGCCTCGTCGGTGTTCGCCGCGGAGCGATGCGATGCGCGCGCGGAGTCACGGTCAACACCCCTGGCACTAGAGCCCGAGCAACACAGTTCACACGAACCGCGCTTCGGGGCTGACCGAGCGCCGCGATGTTGACGCCGCCACTTCCCTGCCTGTTTCCCGCGGCACCGAACTGTCGTGGTGTCCCAGAGGCTGCGGGTTTGTGAAGGTCGCCTTGCGCGCGAAGTGGGGTGGGCGCGATTCCTGCCCCCCCGGAGATAAATGTGAGAGCGTGTGCGTGGTTCGGTGTTTTAGAAGACGTTGGTGAGTCCTTGGTGGCTTGCACCCGTTCGCACAGTCACCAATAATGCCGCAGATTACAGCCAGCGCGTAGGTTTTAGACGCGAAAACAAAGCGTGTGTTGGTCTTTTCTTCTTTCTGCGGCTGTTCCGTTATTGCTTGTACATTGCCGATGCTCGCGAATTCTCTCACCATCCCTCATTCCTATCCCCGCTTGCCGGCATTGCGGTGATTACGAAGATGGACCAATGACATCTGGCACTGCCCCGTCCTGCTTCCCCTTCCCCTACCCAACCCCGTCGACTCCTGGCTGTGTGCCCTCGTGCACTCGGAGGCAGAGTCCCAACCCGCCCTGGTCGGCAGGACTTGCGCCCACAGAACTGCTCCTCCATCGTCCCTACTAAGCCTGGACAGGCAGGCATAAAACGCCTCTCTCTTTCTCTCTCTCTCTCTCTCTCTCTATATATATATATATATATATCTATATATATATAATATATATATAATATACAGCAAAGCTTTATACCTCTACCTCCCAACGGTTTCATCTCCGCTGGCAAAAACGCCAGCTGGCTTCGCCCCTGGCAAAAACGCCGCTGGCTTCGCCCCTCCCTGCGTTTCACGTTAGTAGAGATGGCCCGGGATTTTGATTTTATTTTACAGAAACTGTCCCGAAACAAGTAATATTAGAATTATTTAAGAAATATTTCTAAAGAAGTTGTATGTTTGTCTCATTAATTGATCCCTGTTGTGAGTTACTACGCATATTATTGTAATCCACCAGTAAAGCTTCGCTGGTCTTGCAAATTCATGGTAGTGGCCGCGCTCTAATTTTTTTCTCTCTCTCTTAGTGCGCGGGAGTTTTGTGGCACGGATATGAAAACCTCTGTCACCCCCACCCTGTATTTCGAACCCTGGTTCATACTAGTCAGGCGTGCCAGCGATAAGGGCACAGTCTTGGGAAGCACAGTAATGACACAATATACACGGACTCCCACGCACTAATACCTTCACAGTCGCCGCCACGCTCGCCCTACAGAAGACAGCAATTAGTTTTTTTCTTTAAAGGAGTGCACTCCCCATACCTGCTCGTCGGCTCCTTGCCTCCTCTCACCCTTCCCTCAAATTTCTTGGCCTAGCGTTTTCTCCTCTCCACTTTTCGGCGCCGAGTTTTGAGCGACGCCACGCACTGGAACTCAAGCCCAAAGAGCTCCGCTGTTAAAAAACAATGCTTACGCACATCTTTTTAAAGCTGGCTTCACATCTAAGCCCAGATTTATTGCTGGAAAGACATATTTTCAGCGGCAATGTAGAATACAAGAGCAGAGTAAACTATGTTTTGAGATGATGTCAAGGGCGATGGATCAACGTAGGTGGGCAGTTAAGGTTTTTAGGTAGCTATACTTGAAAAGCGTGGACACCCAGTGGTTAAGGAAGACTAGAAGGCTAACGATGAAATACGGAAAGAACGGTGGAGAATCCAAAACAGCCAAGGTAACCAAGAAAGAGGCAAGGCAGATAGAAACTGATAAATGGAGAGAAAAAATGGAAGCTAAAACGTCGTTAGAGATGTGCAGGGCGGAGAAATCGGACATCAGAAAGGAAAATGTCTACGATAATTCTCAGGGCAGTGCTTTCCTTTTTGAGGCTAGAGCAGGTTTATTGCGAACTAAGAGCTTCGTGGGGAAGTATTCACAAAATGATGGGGTATGCGTGGTCTGCGGAAAAGAAACAGAAACTATGCGGCACATATTGTTAGAATGTGAGGGTATCCATCAAAATCTACATGAGGGAAATATTTGGCTTCCAGAAGCACTAGGATTTAAGGGTATCAGAGAGGAAGTTAACTTCAAAGCTGTCGAGGGGATGAAAAGAATATTAGAATGCTGGTGGACGAAAAGCAGAGAGGGGAATATTGCCTAGGACAGTTGCCACCTGTAACGTATTTTGTGTCTAATAACGTATTTTGTGTCTAATAAGTTTTTTGCGCCTGCCCTAAGCAGCGCTAGTATTAAACCAAGAGTATAAAACATTGGTATTTAGTCCTTTTTGGTACGATGAGATGTCATCACCCCGCTACAAAAGGGAACCAACAGCAATCATCAGTCATCATCGTCATAAGCCCTCCTATTATATTTTAACGGTGTGAGTTTGATCTTTGTAAGATGGCTTTTCCCTTTGCGTTTTTCCACGTGGACGGAATAAAATCCCGCATCCTATCCACAGACAGCATCGCCGTAAAGGGTTTGTTATTATAAGAGTTAACCGATAGCGGGATGCGAATTCACGCTGGTCAAAAGTACTACGCTTGCTACGCGTTGGCAACTAGTACATGTCCCTTTCGGAAGTTCAAGACGATTTCGATATCGTAAGTTCAAGATGATGAGTAGGAAGCGGCTTATTGACGCCTCACTACCATGATCCCATGATCTATTTCGTCTCTCAATTGACCGAATAGACAAGGACAAATTCCAAATAAGGTATACGCTAACTCAGCGTATACTCCCAATATCATTCATAAATGAACTCATCCGCATTCCGCCACTCCCCCTAATTGTTCATTCTGTCAGTCGCACTGTGAACCTAACCTTTATGATCTAATATGGACATACCCTCATTTTTCCCGGGGTCGAGATCAACTTCTCGCCTCCCACCCCCTCCCGAATAATGTACAAGAACACTTACAAAGAATTCGCAGTGACACATCGCTACTCGAAAGAATCATGCACTTTTCCTTAGAAAAGGGTCTCTTAAAAGTTGTTTGGATACCTGAACGACCACCCCTTCTTCAGTTTGTCCTCTCGTAGAACACTGAGTGAAAGTACAGGAACTGGTCAACGGTTATAGTGCCCCCTCAAGTGCACTTCAAATAAGACAATCGGCAATAATAGCATTCATCAGTGTCTTTTTAAGAACTTGAGTGCAGTGTACCAGAACTTAAAGTGACTTTTGAATGATCCAAATGCTCTTTCCCCCTTTTCCTTCTCCTTTCCTTCCTTCCCCAATTGAAGACGCCTTGCCTTTTTCTCATTAAATGCAAACAATCAATCAATTCTGGTTTATTAGGCTGTATCACCATCATCATCAGACTGTATGCACCCACTCCAGGGCAAAGGCATCTCCAAAAGATCTCCAATTATCCTGGTCTTGTGCTAACTGCGACCAATTTATTCCCGCAAACTTCTTGATCCCATCTGCCCATCTAACTTTCTGCCGCCCCCTGCCACGCTTGCCTTCTCTAGGGACCCATTCTATTGCCCCTAATGACCAACGGTTATCCTGCCTTCGCATTACATGTCCTGCGCACGCCCATTTCTTCTTCTTAATTTCTACTAATGTGCCCTTAACACGCGTTTGTTCCCTGATCCACTCCGCTCTCTTCTTGTCGCTTAATGTTACAGCTATCATCTTCCGTTCCATTGCTCGCTGAGTTGTCCTCAATTTAAGTTGAACGCTTTTAGAGAGTCACCAAGTTTCTGCAATTTATTATTGCAAATAAATTCTTACAAGACCATTAGAACGCCTCAGAAGTCACAAAAAAGGGCCGCAAATAAATTTAGACTTCTCCTTGTAAAAATTCAGTGCCACTTAAATAGAACTTGCATAACAGGAAGGGGCAAGGATAAAAGGGGCACTCTCGACGCTTTGCTCAGTCCTAGTGGTCGGCTCTTATAAAATGCGGAATGTTTAGGGCTAATAACGAAGCTGCTATTAGTCTACTACTCAGTTCTCACAGTGCATCTGAATCAAAGCATATCTCTAACCTTAAGGATTCGAAATTTGCGTTCTGAATTTATTCTTCAAAACAAGCCATGAGGGCAGAGTGTAACTCTGTTCAATTTAAAAGAACTATGCTCTGGTGACTCGCTAAGCTCTCTTCCACCCACGAAAGACGTATTTTTTTAACTGGAAAGGTGCCGGACATATTGAAAAACTTTCTAATTGCGAGATACAGTGACGTAATATGCGCACGAGCTACGCAATGAGGCCCGCACTAAAAACGTAATTATCAGTGTGTTAGCTGCACGTTAGAATTCAAACTACCAAGTCCCACTAAAATGGCCCAGTTACCGTATTTTCGCACGTATAACCCGCTCCTACATGTAATACGTACCCCCACTTTCAGCCCGCCGGAAAAGAAAAAAAAATCCTCGCGTATTGCCCGCACATTGGATACAGGCAAGGCTGCACCAAAGCTACTGCTCAAGCGACACATCACATACTATGTAGACAGAAAAAGAGTATATTTAGCTAGTAGAGTACACTGACTGCAATGCGGAAGTCATAATTCATTAATACAATTTAGTTAGAGTGCGCTCGTTCTTGTTTTTTTCTTCCTTGTCCTTGTATGTTTTGCGAAATCACTGCCATGGAAGGCTTAGTCAGTGTTACTGCGCAGGAGCTTCACGGCACAACGCGCATTGCCGTGAAGCTGCACTAAAGGAAAATCCCTGGGTGTTATCCGCACCCCTACCTTGCCACTGAAATTTTCTAATTTTTGGCGCGCGAAAATACCGTATGTTTCTCGGCGGTAGCTTAGGCTGGCGGCCGGCAATCACTCAAAAAAAAAAAAAAAGCTTTCTGTGGCCTCATTCCGAAATTTCTGGGAAGTTTTTGCGGAGTTACCAGTGCTTCATATGTTTTCTTTGACATCCCGATATAATTTTTTTCAATTTTGTGATAAAAGTGGCATTTGTGTAGTCAGGACAGAGTATTTTAATGAATCAAACTAGCAAGCTCTCTTTATGGCTCCTTCAAACTTTCCTTGGCTTACCTCTGCATGCCCTGATTTTCATCCATCACTGATAATGCAAATGTTAACCCATGGTCACAGTCCGGATATCGATTTCCCTTCAATCATTATCCTCAGCCAACCCACGACGAAAGCGTGGCGCACCGCGACATCGCAACACCGCATAGGTACATAAGTTTTATTACGGCGTTTCTACGTTCGCTACGGCAGTCCTGCACCATTGAGCTCGGAATTAATTATGTTTATTATCCCTTTCTCTACGTTCTCTCACAATTTACGTGATACCACTGTCGAGAGGCCGCCCGTTCAGTTTGCTTTTTTTTTTATTTTGTAGCATCCATCTTCGGTCGCCAAGCCCCGTTTTTCTAGCGTAAGCTGCACTGGCTGAGGCTGAGAAGTGTCGCGTGGACCTTGAAGGGCCGTGCTCCGCAAGCGCGAGGAGCATTGGATTGGATTGGATTGCATTGCATTGGATTTTATTGGGATTGGATTGAACTTGGATTGTATCGGATTTTATTAAATTGGGTTATTTTGGATTGGATTGGAAATTCAATTTAATTGGAGTACGGGTGTGTAAGGAATTGGGTCTGCACATTCGGGGATCTGCGCATTCCAGAGGAGTGACGTAATAGGCGCGGCAGACGCACTGGCCGCGGCGCGTGCCCGGCTGCGCGCATCGGTTGCGCAGTAGCCAAGTCTGACGCTGCGCCGGAGCCGCTTGATAGCCGTTTCGCGTGGCTCCTGGAGAGCCGTGCTGCACATGCGCGAGGTGCAAGGACTGCACTGGACTGGACTGGGCTGGACCGGACTGGATTGTATTGGGCAGTTCTGAACTGGATTGGATTAGATTGGAAATCTTTTGAGCAGCAGTAAGCATGGTAATCAGCTAATCCTAGACAACCAGGAAACCTACGAATAACCAGCTGAACCTTAGCTCACTCTACGTATATCCTTATATCCTAGCATAGCCGAGCTAAGCCACTGCTAATTTTTTTCTAAGAAAGGCGTGGGGCGTGCGCGCTGACTGACCGGAAGACGCGGCTGTTAAGGGGAGCCATCGGCCCAGCTTGGGTTACAGCGCGGTAGCGGCGTTCCACACCCCCCGTGGCGTCCACACTGTCCGCTTTCGGGCTCCGGGCCCTCGGTGTAGTTCAAACGACCTTTCGGTCTTTTCCACTGTTTATTTTAGTGTGTTTTGTCTGGACTACTTTCTCTACGTCAATAATTCTGCAAGCGCGCGTTTTCGAGTTCAAACTTTGCGTCTTTATGTGATTGGTCCTTTTCACTTTGGCGGAAACATAGCTGATTGGTGTTAGCGAGCGTCTCCCCGATTGGCTGCAGAAAGTGGGGCCAGATTGCGCTTTTTTCTCACGAGTCCGCTTGAAGTGAATATAAACCCTCCCCGCTGGGTTCACGGGGAGGTGGTGGCCTTCACCATGGACTGATTCGAGAGATGCTGCCGCCAGTCGTCGGGCCTTTTTCCGCCGGGATACCGCGAACCGGTCAGCCATGTCCCGTTAAGTACTCCGGCTCTATGGCTCTTTTTCTCATTCGATGTAATACGTGCACTCTTTCAAATTTTTGTGGTTTTAAAGATCAGCCAATGTCATCCGTAAAGTAAACCGGTTAACCTTAAAACTTATTTGATATCTCGACTTCTTCACCGCCGACCATCATGGTACCGTAGCGGCAGTTGATGGACAAATTTCGCCGTTACACCACCATGGGCCCGGCGGCTCAGTCCAATGTCTCACTCATGGAGAGAAACGCAGTGGCAGGAACTGACATTGGTGCCTAGTCTACGCGGCCATAAGAAAGAAAATAACAGTAAAAATAAAGTGACCGCTGTTGTATCACGTACAACGGAAGCCCCGTAAGAGTCGCTTTCCTGCATCACAACACTCGCTTCGCACCGCCGGCGACGGCGACTACGGAGTCCCGTCATCGTTTCAGAGAGAGCGCAACGAGGAAGCGTCGCATACTCCTCGTACTCCTCCTCACGTCCTTCTTCTTCATCTTCTTCTCGCTCTTCATTTCAGTCTTTCTTTTTCTTTTGTTACATCGCCGTTGCCGCCGGGCAATTTCCGTGTGCGGCGAGCAGTGCCGAGCAAGGCGGGCTGGCCCCCGCGCTAAACACCTTCAGGTCTTCCATAACGCCAAGGTGCGACCCGACTGAGTGCCTGAGTGGTCTTTGCGAGGGGAGAGAGAAAGGCCTATCGTGCGTCCCTTCTCACTACCACCTCCTCCCTCTCTTCCCCGGCCGTCTCGGCTCCTCGCCGCCACTGCAGCAAGGACAATTATCGCTCAAGTGTTTGGTAGCTAGCGGCCATGACCAGCGGTCGGCCTGGGCTCCTTCCGGACAGGCCGAGCGTGAGTTATTCTGCCTAACTCTCCGAGCACCGTTAGGAAAACGATGCGCAGCGACATGAGACTCCAGAAGGGGAGAGAAAATAGAAAGAAACTAAAAAGAAACGCGAGATTATCAAGAATGGGCGACGGAGACGGAAGAGAAGTCGGGAGGGGAGAGTGTACGCTACTCTCGAGTTCCTTTCTTTCCATTTTTTTGTTGTTGTTGGTTACACGTGTGGGGACAGGGGCTGGATGACCGAGGAAATTGAGCCGGCTGCCTTACGCATGCGCTGCCCGCGGGGGAAAGCCGGCGAAGAGAGTCGGCGGAAGGAAAGGTGTGCGAGACGCATTACGGCAAATTTGACCGTGCCCTAGCAGCGGTCGTAGGTAGGAAGGGTGACCCTGCGGTGAATTCGCAACGCTGCTGTGTTCAGGGGGATGCTCCGAACGCTAAGCGCGGATAACATGTTCTTATCCCCCTCTCGGGACCATTAATAACGAGACGAACAGGGTAGGGCCTAGGTGCCCTCCCTGAGGTATACTCCACAGTGGACGGCAGCTTAGAACATTTACGCGCGTCTGCTAAAGGAGTAAGAGTGTACAAAACGTGGCAGGCATTAATAGTGCTGGCAGAGGTCAGAATTGTTAGACCTCGAGCTCACTTTTTAGTAAACTAAATGCGGTGGGGCCGTGTGAGCGTGTAATGAGCTTGTTAAGCGAACAGGACGGGTAGTTTGGGCGTCTCGCGATGATTTAAAGGGATGAATGTCGCTAGTATCCTTGGGAGAGCCAGACTGCATGCAGATTAGCTGAGAAGCCCACAAACTCCACGCCGGCGAAGTAAGAGCAGCGGACACGTTGTGTATCTTGGGAGAAGGGTGTAATTGTCAAGGAAACTCATCCCAGGAGTTTTTGCTCCCAACGGCTACTTCGTTCAGTGGCAAAGAAACGAAACTCTCCAGAGGACTACAAGCCTGTATTTAGTGTCATCGTTAGCGACACGTTAATCTTTAGCGCTAGACAATGCTTGTGAGTCACTCCTGGAATCGCGGGGATTAGTATGCTCTGACTACCCTAATGTATGCGACCAACAGTTGCGCCCTTCCTTCCTTGCCATCGTTGCACTTAAATTGTGAATGCATGCTAATACGCTAAAAATTTATGGATCTTCGAAACACGTGTTGAAGAGTATATATTCTTTCTTGGGTACATAAATGCGAAATTTCGCTCTGTCTGTCTGTTCCTCGATTCAGTCGCCCGGCTAAACGTTAGTGGGATTTTTGCACAAAAGATGTATGCATATGCAAAACCTTTCCAATCTACAAAATCTTGTAACATAGTTCACGCTTGTCAGAATTATTCAACAAAAAGAAAACTTTAGGAATATTTGAGGCAAACAAAAATACATAAACTGTACTGGCAGCGCTGTATTGAATAAAAATTGACTTAGGCATGATATTTAGAGACAATGTTAACCAAGAAATGCAAAACGGGCCCGCGACGGAGGAGCTCGAGGTGGCACCCCAAGCCCAACAATAACAAAAGATGATGCGCGAGCAATGCGAGCACGGGAAAATTGAATCAAATTGAACAAACCAGTCCGTTTGTCATGGAGGGAGTGAGACGGGACGGGAAGAGCATGAGACGTGGGCGGCGGAGAGAAGCGAGTTGTTTACGTGTCAGGGGAGGCAAAAGACTGTCGTCTTTGATCGGCATTTGCAGCGAACGAGCCCATACGCGGCCAAATTTAAATTCGAAATATGTCGTATTTGGCGGAATTAAATATATTCATCGTCTCAGACTTATTTAGACTTACACAGACAGCCGTTTACAGCCGTTACAGTTAGCCGTTTCAAGTCATTTCAAGATATTTCAAGATGTCAAGTGTCTACAGCATCAAAGCGCATGCGCAGTTCGGAAGGAGGACGTGGTTCACCCATAGAGTCGGTATTATGTCACGTGACACCAAAATTAAGAAGGTATGAATGGCCAGGGGAACGTGTAACGTATGAAAGTCGGGTGACTAATGTTTAACGTCGTACTACCGTTAATGATATGGTAAAGAAAGATAAGAGGGAGCACAAAACGCATCGAGTGCGGAACTCAGTATATTTGCAGTATCATCATCATCACCATCATCATCACCACCACCAGCCCATCTATGCCCACTGCAGGGCAAGGGCCTCTCCCATCAATCTCCAATTATCCCCGTCCTGTGCTAACTGCGACCAATTTATCCCCGCAAACTTCTTGATCTCATCTGCTTATCTGCACTATAAGTTTGCAGTATAAATTGCCTCAATTTCTTGCACGACGCAAGAGGGCTTTTCGAAACATTTTCAATAGCAAGTGCGCGCCAAGTTGGCTACGCACTTACGGAGATGACGCAACTTACCTCACTGTGTCTTACCCCATCTCAAGATTAAACAAGGGCTCCAAAGCAAGGGCGAGTGCGAAAGTTAGGCCACGTTACAAAGCGCCCCAGTTGCTTAAAAATCTTTGGGTAGCTTCGGTGTTTTAAACCCCAATTAAAATCCAGTTCCTTGCTTTCAAACGGACTTTTCTCACCACCGATGTCTAAACCTGATTGGCGAAGTCTTACTTGAAAACTGGCGAAGCACAATGGAGCTAAGCTCAACATTTCCCCTACCTCTACCTTAAGCTTAAACACAAAAGTAGTCTCTCCTTATCTCAAAGTTCGAGGCCGTAAGGCATGCTAGTGCCTCTGGAAAAGACATGCCACCTACTTTAAGCTGGGAGCTAACGTTAGATGTAACATCGCGGTATCACATTACAACAATATAAAGTACTGCAAGCAAATTACAAACAAATGGTTAAACTTTTCGTGAGCTCTCCTATAGACAGTTACGCTGTAGGTTAAGTGCTCATGGCGACCGCACGGGCCACGGCGATGCAAGCTTTTTGCTTGGCACCACTATATGTGCTTAAAGTCCCCTGAATAAAATCCTTAATAGAGGTCTCAATGCCCTTGGAGTTTATGGGCTATTTAAACTGTCCATCTGAATGCCAAACACGCCGATAGGATCACTTGTGTCAGATATTGGCGGCATCCTCACTCTCTAGGGCGACGGTTGGGTGATTTGAAGGGGCTTGATCCTATACACCGGCGAATTTTTCGTGTATTAGAAAGCTATTTAGGGACTGGTGAGGTGCAGATTCATCTCAAGACTCGAAATGGCCAACTAAAGTTATGTTAGCGTGTCTTCCGAGGAGCAGAAGTCTCGAGTCTCAGTACAGATGGTAATGTCATTGGGGTAGATGGAGAATCTGTTCGACGTACCTTGTTCGAGATGCCAAGTGACGCGGGGCCTTGTAAGATAAAACATTACAGGACCGAGAACAGAACCTTGCGGGACTCCTCGGTCCAGGTAAAATGTTTAAGGTGTCCAGCCTGGATCGGAGCAATATAGTGGAACGGGCCGAGATTGCAAAAAATGCCGAATTGAATTTTGTGTACAGCCACGATCAAAATTTTGCGGACCAGGGAAAGGGCAATTTTAGGTTATTTTTCCTCCTATAGCAGCCCGACAAACTGTCGAATGCATGCGAGTTGTTGTAAAAGTACTTAAATAATGAAAACCACCGCACATAGTACTCTGGGCTGCCGTGCGGCAGAGAAATAACTCAAAGTTGCCGCCTTCGTGGTCCTTAAACTTCTGCTCTTGAGTGTACGTTGGCTTAAGTAGGCTTGCGCTAGCTTCCACACACACATGGTTCACACGGTCGAAAGCCCTATGCGAATAAACCACTAGGACGTAATACAGGGTTCCACGATGATATCGCCAGCCGTTGATACTCGACGAAGGAGCCAAAGTAATTTATGCGGGCCGAGGTTTGGACAGCCGCCAGTTTGTAATAGGTGCAGCATAGATTGGCGTATGCGAGATAGTAATAAAGTTAACTGGCCTTTCAATGAGTTTGCGGATGGCTGAGGCAAGAGGCGGCTACACAAATTGGGCGTATTGTTGCGACCTTTGTTTAACTTTGGAATAGGGTCGACGAGGGTGACCTTCATATAAACTGGTACATCTCTTTTCTCTTCTAACAGTTTATGTGTGACAGGCGCTGAGCAAAGAAAAAATCGCCCATGTCATGAATATGCTGTCAAGTGCTAACGTTGCGGCTCGGGGCCGCATGTGATTTTCCTCCGAGTTTGCAGCACGCGAACTTTTGGCCTTAATTGGCCCTTTGTTTGCGCCCGGTTTTAGCGCGAAAGCACTTACCTCAGCCGATTTGGGGGATGTGGAATCTCAAACTCTTGGTGAAGCGCCCGTATTTTTCTGTTTACAACTAGTTTCGCAAAGGTTGTTGAGCAGTGGGGGAGGGGCGAATCGGGATCCCGATGACTCGACGGTAAGCCTAACGTTACGCTATCAGGGTTACATTGGGCCTCCTCGATTTACCAGCCCTGGACAGTCTGCGGGCAGTCCGAGGACTGCCCTCAGATCGGAAGTCCCATAGGAATACATGGGAAAATCGAGCGCCGGATCACGTCTCGGGCAGCTCGGGGGCTATCCTGGACTGATAATCGAGGAGGCCCTTTGTCAACCGACCCGTATCCGTAGCGGGATATACAATGCGTTTGGTGTATCTTGGCCCGTTGATTAGCTCAACGTTATGGTTACGTAACGTTAAGGCTGAACTTAGGCCTAACAACATGCCCATTCAGGTAATTTAGCCAGTGGCGATGACAGCTGCAGTAAGATGCTCACTGCCGATTTACCTATTTTCTTGGCGACGGCTTGAGAATGCTAACCAACAGTACTTCTTTACCCTCTTGAAGTGACGAGGGCAGCTGACATCAGATGCTGATGGCCGATTCATATGGACGTGCCGATAGAGTAAACGGTCGCCCATAATAAGCATAACATAACATAACATAACATAACATAACATAACATAACATATAACATATAACATATAACATATAACATATAACATATAACATATAACATATAACATATAACATATAACATATAACATAACATAACATAACATAACATAACATAACATAACATAACATAACATAACATAACATATAACATATAACATATAACATATAACATAACATAACTTACCATAACATATGGATCCTAAGTGTATTTAAATTTTGTCCTGTTCAGATGCGGTTTTTCTTTCTTCTTTGGAGAACTTTTTCCTCAAGGCCATCTAAGGCTAAAAGCGTCATTGCAATGATGGGACAAAAACGTGATAGGATTGTATTAAATCAAAGGAGTGCTCAAAGTACATAGTATCGTTTCGGTGTAAATGTCCACTTTCAAAAGATGAATTAGGGAGTAATAACGCATGCAATGAGCTAATGTTGTATAATGCCATGGTAAATGCAGCATTACGAATGAACTGGGTTATGATGTGGAAAACAGTAAAACAGCGATTCACAAGGGTAGCAGGTCCCTCGGGAGTGTAAACTCTGGGGCCGGTGTTCTTTCTTGTGTGCAAATATTTTTCAATAAAACCTGAAACCTGAAACCTGATGCTACTTGCTAAAACAAACCTGCTTTAAAACCCCGATCTCATCAAGGTATTCTAAGACTAATAAAATTAAACACAGAACTATTCCATAAAACATGGCAATGTGTCGTGGGATATGTTTGCTACATATTTCCGGGAAATGGTACGCCTTTTTCCCGCTTCCGGGACCAGCACTCAACCAAGGCATTCCTGTGTTTTTCCAGTCCTGTCAACTTGTGAGAACAAACCCGCATGCTTTATCTTTTTCTGACAACATCGGGAGCTCATACACTAACGGAACACAGACACCTGTCTCTACGGACCGTTACAGAGTCAAGCGCCGGTCCACTTATTCCCGACGAGAACCAGCATTCGCCCATCAAAACGCAACACGCGCCGCCCGACGGGCCAACAACTGGCCCAGAGAAAAACAACCGCCTAGTTATACAATCGACGAAACTGAATACCCGTCTAGTGTGCGTATGCAACGTCCTTTTTCATTAGCATCAGTGCCTCAGTGACCGCCCACATGACGGCCAGCTTCCGTGTAGGCATCCACCACGAGTGAGTTTTGTTTGGTCGTATTTTACCTTCTTTTTTATTATCAGCGTCCGTCTTCAGCTGGCAAGGGGAATGCTCAGACATGTGACCTTGGATGCAGATGATTTGCGCCCTCATGTTGGCAGAGCGACCTCCCGTCCGAGCACCGAAGTAACCAAGCAGAAAGTATAAACCGCGTAAATACTTTCAAGCGAAACGCCCCCAGGCGGGCACTCTCGACAGGTCACTGCGCTGTCAAGAAATAAGCCCACAAGGTACCAAGAGACACGCAAGCCGAAGCGGGAAGCGACGTCAAGTCAGGGCGGGCGAGGCGGACGAACCTCCAAGGACGGGAAAGCTAGACGTAAACACGGGCACCGCAGAAGAGAAATAAAATGGGGGTGTTTTGCATGCTTGCCCAGACCAGCTGTGTCGCTTCTGCGGCGATCGGGCGTCGGAAACACGTCAAAGACGAAACCTGGGGGGAGGAGGGAAGCCAGGGGGCGCATAGCAAACATGCCTCTCAACGGTGTGACCTCTGCCACGCACACGCACGCAGAAAAAAAAAGAAGAGTCCCGTTATGAGACGCGCGTGTCCTCTTCTTGCCTTTTGTTATATCTCCCTGTTCCGAGACGTGGCCGCTCTCTCCGTCTGGCCCAAAACACTTGACCCTCACTCGGGCAACCAACAAACCTGGTGCTCGTCTCTATTTAAGTGCCGCCATCCGAATTCCGACGTCAGCTCACGCAGGCGTTCTTTTTACGTCGGAAGAGCTGCAAAGACGCGGTTGTGGAAGTAGAGAGAGAGAGAGAGAGAGAAACGCGCTATGGCACAGCGGGGGAGGAAGCCTCGGCGACTTCTTCATTTTCGGAACATACTCGGCTCGTTACGTCGCCGGCGGTCTGAGCAGCGCGTTCCTATTGAGGGAACAGGCACACATCCGCGCGCTGCCGCCGGCACCAGCGAGTTGAACGACCGTTCAGGAAGTCGGCGCGGTCCGTTCGCATACGACGAGCGCGGCTTTTTTCTTCCTGGGTCAGTACGGCTAACGAAAGAGGCGCCCTCTCTCCTATCGTCGTCGTCGGCGTCACCACTTACGCTCGGACCCCCTCCGTCTTGGGTCCTCCCATTCCCCCAATTTTCTTCTTGGCTCTCTTCGTTACAGCCCGTTCCGACCGGGGCTATCTCTCTCCTCCTCTCAATCTCCTTTCCCTTAATTCTTACGCCACTCTCCAGACTACGGTCGAACCTTTGTTCCCGTAGCGCGTCGTCTGCTGTTGTATTTATCGTCTGCTCGCTTGTTTGCAGACGACATGCCCTGCGGCCGCTGCGTATGTGTGTACCCAACCGCTTCTGCCACCGCCGTACCGTTCTGCGTACTTTTCGATGCTGCCGGGCCCTCGTGTGTTCGTTCGTTTGAGGAGGCGGGAAATTCAAAGAGAAATAAACGAAGCAAGGGCGTCATGGCTGCGTCAGGCGCGGTCATCTGTTACGCGCATAAGGCCAGCGGGCCTTCTGCTTCCGACGTCCTGCCCTGGCACTCAAGGCCAAGGTTGCTGCATGGGTAAACAGAAATGCGGCATGCTTCAGTTCTCCGGGCGGCTCCCGGGTTGCGCAATTTCTTTTCGCCGGCATAAACGAAGGCCGAACACGACACGGGTCAGTGTAGCGCGGTGTTCTTCCTGACGACTGGCCGCCCGCCGGCTGTCAGCCTCTTGATGACCTTGAACGCACCGCACGCGGAAGAGACTGCCTCCTCAGCCGAACGCCGCGAATGCTATTCGGTCATTGGAGCACGCTGGCAGCGCAAATGCGCAATGCTCACTAAGAGGAACGCGCGATGGCGAACTAAACATGTTTCATTTATAGCGCGCCCAGTTTAAATAAACCGCCGTTTACTGAAACAGAGAAAGAGGGAGGGATGTACGGAGGAGGGGAGTGCTCCCATCATAGAGAATTACCCTAAGTGTGCTCTATCTATCTATTTCTCTCACACACAGATGTGTATTCGGCATGCCATCAACGGGGACGTCCAGTATGCACACACCGTGCGTAAACAAAACTTTCTGTAGGCAAAGCTCCAACACAAGCTACCGGTCTCATATGATTTGCTGACAAGTCCTATTTCTTCTAACAGAACATCATGACGCCGTTGCTCTTCTCAAGTGGTCGCTGCATTTTACTACTGTGAAACAGTATACCTGTACCAACCAAGGAAATTTTTGTAGTGATGTCAGCAGAAAACTATCATCATTAAGAAGGCAGACTGGCCATACCGGTAAACAGCATAACAGCATAGAAATCACGCAGTGACGTTACCACGCTTTCATATAGCACCTCCTTCACTTCATTCCAGTCTACCTTAGGTAGACCACGGAAAGTAACGACGCCAGAAGAAAAGCCAGAAGAAAAAGAAGAAGAAGAAGAACATAAAGCAGTCGTGAATGTCGTTGTGCAGTAATAGAAAGTGTGGTTAAGTACATTTCACTTGACTCTATTTTCACTCTTCGTAGATCCACGTGTGAGAATTAAAGGGATGTCACATGGGAAATCGTTGTGGGTGTCGTTTACAGCTTCCCAGTCCAACCACCTTTTTCCCAGTCCAGCCACATTTTTAAAATTTATTGTTCACTCCAATAACCTAAAGGCTTCGTTCTATTAAACTTTATGTATCTCTTCATCTAAAAACCAACGGGACATTATGCAGGGGGGGGGGTGCGATTACATACAAGTGACTTTCGTTGAACGAAGGACAGCTGTACTAGCAACGGCCAGAGACTAGACTCATGAGTTGGAGTTGGTAATGAGGTTTAATAGCGTGCTGTGGTAACACGTTAACCTGAGCAAGCACAAACATTCAATTGTTTAATGACTCACTCAACGATAAACTTCAGCATCTGGGCTTTGGTTGATAAGTTACGGGATCAATAGAAAAGAGCAAGACATAGTTTGTCAGATATTTTAACAGGTTTGCAAAACATGACTAACGCCTAGCTAAATTTTACAACGCCCAAACAAGCCCGCAAATTTCAAACGAATCGTTTTGCTGTCCTACTAATTTCCCTCATTAATTGTCGATGAACTATTCAACGCAGAAATTCGGGCTAGTTGGTAATACGACTTCGACAGGCGGGGACACAAGAAGAGACAGTTACACGAGACGAGCGCTCGTCCTGTGTAACTGTCTCTTCTTGCACCCGTCTTGTCGCGCCTTTTACCGTGTCGAAGTCTTCAATGAACGTCCATCAAGGTGCAGGAACTCTCGAAAAGCCAAGGCAGCAGAAATGAGATACGTGCACAGTATATCCTCCGTTCGGAAATCAACTTCAGCGTTTGAATTACGATTGATTGATTGATTGATTGATTGATTGATTGATTGATTGATTGATTGATTGATTGATTGATTGATTGATTGATTGATTGATTGATTGATTGATTGATTGATTGATTGATTGATTGATTGATTGATTGATTGATTGATTGATTGATTGATTGATTGATTGATTGATTGATTGATTGATTGTAGGGTTTTACGCGCCGACGCGATGCAGACGATGAGGAGCGCTGTAGTGGAGGGCTTTGGATTAATTTTGGCCACCTGGGGATCTTTAACGTGGAGATCTTTAACCTGGGGATCTTTCCATCAGAAAAGCGGCCACCGCGTCCGGTAATCGAACACGCGACCTGAGTTACGATTGGCGCTCGTAAAGTGTTGGCAGGCTCCCTGTTTTTGTTTTGGCAAGAAACTCTCTGTGCAAGTCTATGCAAGTCTTAAAGCAGGCAGGGCTGACACGTACTTGATTTGCCAAGCTTTTCTCGTCCTCTCTCCCTCTTTTTCCGTCACTCTCTCTGTGTGTATCCTACCAGGCACCTGAAGTTGGTAACCCCAACTGGCAGTTTTAAAATATCTGAGCATCGCTTGAAAGCATCTACAAACTTTTACCAATGTTCCAACAGATAAACGCGCCTGTTGTATACCCGACTGGACACTTAAGCATTGGTTCCGGACTCTAACCCGGAGAGAGAAAGAGAGAGAAAGCTCTTTATTCATACGGGGTTTACATTTGTTGTGAACAGGAAGACCAGTCTCTCCTGGTGACAGGGGCCAAGACGGTTAGGGCAACGCTTGGATTTCTGGACTAGGGCTCCACTCTCACTTTTGAGCTCATTAAAATGTTTTCTCTCTCTTTACGCACATGCTACAATGGCTGTACCAATTTGTGGTAGAGTATTCCTGGCACACGACCGTGCTTGGACTAGATCAAAGGTCAGAATGCTTAATCTACAAAGTCTGTATTTATTGACTACTTTTCGGAGCTCTTCCATAGCTCTACCATCAGACGACACACGCGCATAGCGCCGAACGGTGAAACGAATCGCCGTCACGTACCCAACAGTAAAACATCAACAGTTTAGTTCGACCGTTCCGCGCATACGGGACAGGTTATGGCTTTTATGGCCTTTCTGATGCGGTGGACAGGTTTCGTGAGGTTGCTGTCGCAGTTACAGTTTCTTTTCCTTCGGACCGTCTCAGAAATCGTTTATACGGCCGCCATCAGTATGACCTTGGTCCCGTTCTTCCGAAGGTCTAGCGCACTTAACCCGCACGCATTTTCTTCCGCCGAGCTTCGGCCCACTTCCGGCTCCATTAAGGCCTATCGGCAAGCGTGAAAGTGGGAGCGACCGCCCCGCGCATTGTCTTAAAAGAACCCGCGTGATCAGGCCGTCGGCCCATTCGTCCCGGAAGGAATCACCCGCAGCGGCGGCGGCTGCGAAGATCGACGTGCACCTGATCGTTGGGTGGCCCCACGCCTCGATGGAGGCACCGGGTCCGTTTAAGGCAGCTTCAACGTCCTTCCAGGCGGCGGAACCGGAGGTCAAGGGTTGCTGTTGTTGGGCCCTCTCGCGGCACGCTTCTTTCCGAACGCGCGCGCGCGCTTCCGAAGCAGGCCGTACCAGTCACCCTAGCGGCGCCGATGTCTAGGCCGAGTGCAGCACGGGACACCCAAATTGCGATTCCGGGCACGAGTGCCGCTTGGAAAGGTGCGCACGAGAATCTCAGCCCCTTCTTCTGCCTTCGCATCGGCTCGTTTCTGTCATGGCGGCTACCTGCGGTGCTTGCTGCGGATGGCTTCGGAACGGCCTAGATTTGCAACGCCCGCATGTGGTTCCCGAAACTGCGTGGTATGTTTATTCCCGTTTTTGAGCGGTGATCTGCGTGGTCAGCTGTCCGGCCAGGAGAAATGGCCGCCGACGTGCCTTTAGTCTCGGGTGTGTTGCGGAGTGTTCCGGAATTAAAGCTCCGCGGGGGGTATCACAAGCGGATCATCTATCCTCTCCAAGGACGGCTCGAGAGGCGTACACAGAACGAGTAACCTTTATCTGCGCAGTCGAAACGGAGCCATTAACAATCTACGCATTGCTAAGGCCTTTATATATCGCAATCGTAAATGGTATTAGGGTCGCCTGGCCTCGGGCTGAGAGAAGAAACACGCCGCGCGAGTGTACACTGTAATAGTTTGGCAGCATAACGGAACCGGCGCGTAACCCGCGTTACAACTCTTCATTTAAGCATACATTTACAACTCTTTTACAACTAATTTACAACTCTTTTACAACTAATTTACAACTCTTTTACAACTAATTTACAACTCTTTTACAACTATTTTACAACTCATTTACAACTATTTTATAACTTTCACAACTCTTCATTTAGGACGATAGTCGTTGTGCGGCTACTTAAACGCGAAAATTTTGGCCTTTCATGTCTGTCTTTCCGAGAAAAGTATATTCGGCAGTACCAACGGAAGCTTACACTACAAACGCACGACATAACATTTATGTGCGAGGCCCACAGATATATACAGACACTGGCAATTGCCAGTAAAGTCACATTAACTATGTTCAGCAGGTGGAATTCTAATGTATAACTATACAAGCACATATAACCTTGAGCAAAACGTTCTGGAACATATTTTAAAAAACGTTGAATCAGCCATGCAACACTGGTTTAAACGTGAGGGCTTCTCGGCCTGCCTGTACAGAAACAAAAGCGCATGATCTTTGTCTGAGGAATCCCCCTCTCCAAGGAAAAAAAAAATCTCCTCCGACAGGCAAGGCAAAACTTGTCTTTCTGCCTGTTCATCCATCTGTTTGTCTCTCTGTGCCTCAGTTCAAACTTCCCGCCAAAAGTTACGAGAATATGGAAACGAGAAGTTTATATAGGCAAAACTTTTCCGAACCACTAAATATGGAAGCACACTTCCTACTTGTAAACATTGTTAAACAAAAAGAAAACATTAGCCATATTTGAGTCAAAAGATCAATGAACTACTGGTATTCGCAGGGTTCTCTTAACTGAAAAGAATTGTCTGCTTGATATTTGCGACAACTTTAAAATACGTGTTGAAAATTATCTTTTGACCCAGAAATACAAAAAGAGCTCCTGGACCTCGTTATGGTGTTCCAAGTTTAACAGTAACGAAAGGTTCCAGTAGATGGCTCGAGCCGTGGAACGCGGGAAAATTGAATTGACTTTAGCAAACATCCTTCGTGCTTATCGTGAAAGGAGCGAAAATGGTAGGGAGAGCGTGAAAGTTGAGCGGGGGAGAGGAGATACATTTACGCGGTAGAGGCGGCAGAAGATTGTCGCCTTGAGACTACATTTGCTGCGAAGTGCAAAGAAACGCGGCCATTTTCAAGTGCAGAGCAGTTTTGGGGCTAACCTTGTCGTCGTAGATCGCTCGCTGGACCCAAGTAGACCCACACGGCGTTCCGTCGTCGCGGCGTGCCATAGAGGCTTCGAAAGCGAAGTGGTTCATATCATGAGCGTTCGAAATTCTGGTATCGCTGGCGCTGGTCCTACATCTCCCCGTTGTTTAGCGCAAACAAAACTCCAGGTACATTTGAGGCAAAATATACGCAATTAACCACCATCGTCCGCGTTCATTTAGTTAGGAACGCCTGTCGGGTTGGTTTTTACGATAGTAAGCGAAAAAATGTGGCAGTGCAACGCCGGCACGTGCGGGAAGAAAAGCAAGAACAAAAAAAAAATCACGCCATATCCACGGAATGAATGATGATAAGTAGGGCGAAGCTCGAGAGGGGGAGATCATCGGTAACCGTAACTCTCCCGTGAAAGTTCGCCCATTGCATCATTAAGAAAGACGTAAGACTGTGTGCGTACATTGTACAAATCAACGTTTATTTTGTTCTTTTATTTTGTTCTTCCGGGACGCCAAATACCAGCAGATTTGACCCTCCTGACTGATTTTCGAGGTCATCAGTCTTAAGTTCTAATCTACGCACAGTAGTTTGCAAGTGAGCGACTTGGTCTATACAGGAGGATACTTTCTTGTCAAGCAACGCAAGGCTTTCAAGCTTAGTTTCGATAGACTGTAGTGAGAGGAAACGAGCAACGGTCTTTGCGTCTCGTTCGATCTCCGAGAACGACTGCCTGCGTTCGTGGCGTGATCTCTTGCGTGATCTCCCCCTCGCAGTGCACGTGCGCTCGCGCCTCCGTTGGCGAACACAGACAAGCTCGCGCTCCCGGTGCCGAGTTTGCGCTGCCGGTTGCAGCCGGTTCTTGCGCGTGCAACGCGGCCCACTTTGCGACATCTCCGAAAGCATGCGGCTGTCACGTACCACGAGACACAAGGGATGGACAGACCCATGTCTTTAGGAGCTTCGCCCCTAAAAGAACAGAACTCTTGCTGGAGCAGTTTAAGGTGGGGGGTGCGCGAGCACTGCGAAGGCGGGAAATTTGAAGGGTATTGGATAAACTTCCGTTCCATTCATCAAGAGAGGAGTGATACAGGGCGGCGAAGAGCGCGGTGGCTGGTAAGAGTGATCGGATAACGGCGCCGCAGCCTATTTTTTCTTTACTGGTTTGGTTTTGGAATGTTTTGGGGACGTCACAAACTCAGGGACAAGGTAAACGTTAAAAATGTGGCAGTAACCTTTTTCTGTAAAGTGACCGAGGGCATGAAATGCTAGTATGAACCCTTCTGAGTCTGCAAGCCATCAAGTGACGATACTGGCATTGCGTGAACGAAATTGGCGTCATTTGCGCTCACTTCATTAATTAATTAATTAATGTTCAGTGCTCGAGGGCGCTATAGAAGGGAGTGGGGCTTGATAACAACAAAATGAGCTCTAATGGGGTGTGTTGCGCAAAGCCGAAATCGCAGAGGAGAGGCAGGAATCGAACTTCAAGACGGAGCCGGTTTAATCTAGTGCACTCGTTGCTAGCGATGCTGCAGACTGACGCTCATCGTCGTCGTCGTCAACGCTGGTAGTTCACCTGGCACTCGCGATGCCACTTACGCAGCCACAGCGTACGGCGCAAAGCCGTTAGGCTGTGACTACACCGTTCGTCCTCATTACAATACAAATAATACAATCAAAAATGTTCTTGGTGGGTGATTGCCTTGAAATTATTTATGTCCTTGATGGACGCGACGACGGCGGAAACGTGGTTCCAGTTTTTGCTAGTTCGGGGAAAGAGAGTCATGATAAAGATTAGTTTGACTGGATGCCACAACTTTGAAGCCATCATCTAAACGGTAAGAAATATGGGAGGGAGTTGTGAACAGTAGTTCATTTAGAATGGGGTCAAAATGGGGTCGCTGCAAATTTTGTAACAGCGCCTTCGCCTCCCCCCCCCCCCCCCCCCGCATCCTTTACACCGTTTTCCTCCCCTCTCCCTTCTCCATAATGAATGCAGTTGTAGTTACCTCAATTGGATTCAAATTTCCCGCGCAAAGCACTGCTGCTCACTCCATATATTGGGACCTTTTCTTCGCTTTTATATAGTCTGCTTTCAACACGGTTTTTACCGCTGTTTTTGTTGAAGTAAATCCTACGTCAAATTTTATTTAAAAGAATGCTGGTGTGGTCAGTTATGCACTTACGTTTTCCTTCAAATATGCGCTGATCTTTTTTTGCTGAACAGCGTTGATTTACATGATGCGCGCCTCCGACTTCAACAGTTTAGAACGGTTTTGCCTATACAGTAATTTCTCGTTAACTCGAACTCGGACATCTCGAGATGTCGTTTAAGATGAAACTTTTTTTTCGCCTTGAATTTACCTTGCATAGGCCCCATGTGTTTGCCCCCCCCCCCTCCCCCCCTTTATCTCGAAACGTTTTTTTCGGGGGTCTGCGGATGTCTGGAAATGTTGACAGAGAGGACACAAGGCAAAGTACGCTACAGACATCTGTTAAGGTCACCGTTCGAACGCTTAGCTCCCACTACGCGCCGAACGCGGTTGCGAACGGAGAATTTACGCTGTACGAGACCGATGTTGCTGCTACCGGAATGGTGTCCGTCGCCTACATCGTTGAGAGAGCTGTGGAAGATGCTGGTGGTCAGGAGGACGAAGAGGAGCCTCGACAAGTGCCTACAACGACAGAAACAACGATTCTGCGCCCCCTTCACAACCAGGTACAATGTAGCCGTGGCGACCAACAATTCATGCGATGCATTGAGCAGCTCGAGAACGCTTTTCTGGGACCGAATGCGAACGTGAAACGGGCGAGCATCACGTGGTTCTTTTTTCCGCGATAATAAAAATTTCTTTTTCCTGCGAATTTTTTTGTGTTTATTGCGGAACTTCCCTGTGCAGTGGAACTTTCGTTACCAGCACTAGCTCTCATTTCAAGGACCTGGACACAAATTTTTGGCACGTCAATTAACTCAAAACTCCGCTCGGTGGATAAATATTGCGGTGGATTTTGCGACTTTGAGTTAACGAGGGATTACTGCATACACTTCTTGCTCAAGCAGTATCAACTTTTGACTTGGCGGCTAAATTGAGTGAGATAGACTAACAGGTCGAAATTCTGGCTTTTAAGAAACCTAAAAAGAAAGACTATCGTCATTAAAAAGTAGCCATTCCCAGCAGGCGGCAAGCAGGTTACATTCATTCTTGATCGAAACCCACGTTAACTATAGAAATAAATTGATTGATTGGTTGTAGGGTTTAACGCGCAGACGCAACGCAGGCGATGAGGTGCGCCATGGTGGAGGGTTCCGGATTAATTTTCACCACCTGGCGATCTTTAAACGTGCGCCGAAATCTCGTACACACAGACGTTTTTTTGCTTTTCGCCTCCATCAGAAAAGCGGCCGCCGTGGCCGAAAATCGAACCCGCGTCCTCGTGCTCAGCACCACATCTTAGCCACTGAGCCACCGCGGCGGCTTATAGAAATAAGTCGAATATAGGGCAAAGAACAGATTATCCGAACGCCTTGAGACATTCTGGAAACCCTGACACTATCTTTCTTATCGGATACCTTCTTGCAAACCGTCGATGCCACCATGGTACCACACGCATGACGGAGGCGACGGAGCCCGGTTCGGGGTCGCCTTCCCGGATGTAACAACTGGTTGCCAGCGGTGGGATGGCGATGTAGTAACACCAATTTCATAATCCTAAGCCCTAAGCCAACAATTTTCAGCATATAAAATAAACAAGAATCAAATAAATTCGGCATGGAGGCGAAAAGCAAAAACGCCCGTGTGTACGAGATTTCGGCGCACGTTAAAGATCCTCAGGTGGTCAAAATTAATCCGGAGCCCTCCACTACGGCGCGCCTCATCGCCTGCGTTGCGTCGGCGCGTTAAACCCTACAATCAATCAATCTTTTTATGTTTAATGACTATAAACGCAAAAATACACCTTCACGTGCGAGAAAGGGGATGACAGTATGGTGAAAAACTGCGTTAAGATTAGTCATTCGCCACTGTAGTGATAGCAGCGACGAAATATCTGCATCGAAAAATTGTGTATTGGAGCAAACGTTTTGTACTCGGAAAATTATCTGCGAATATTTTTTTATTTCGCTTCCCCTTGGGGTTTCGACCCGGGTCCTCGTCCCTACATGCGCGGAATTGAACAGCGCACATGACACACTGTTATTAGCCTACAGGTTACAGGATTTTACGATTAAAGTCCCGTTCCTGAATGTTACAGTGCAAAAATGGTGAATTCAGTAGAGAAAACATCGGCCAAAAGCAAAGAAATCAACTTAAAAAAAAAGCATGCGTTTTGGGGGTTCGAACTAGCGACTTGCAAAAGTATGGCTGAGATCTGACTACATGGGCATATGTGTGAAACAATTTTATAAAAACGATTATTTCCACAAACATAAAGAGCAAGGCGTTAGCTTTGCCATTCCTTGACCAATCCCCAAATGGTAATGAGTAACTTGCGTGCATGTGGACGATGCTAAGGGCTGCAATGACATGTCCTTTTAGCGTGTGCCTTAAGGGCCTAGAGGTCTTCCTTTTCCTCTACACCACCATTATTATTGCTGCTTTCATAATGACCATCATCATCGTCGCCGCTGTCGTCATCATCGGCACCTCCTAACGCAATGCTTCCTTTAAACTTTTTGCGAAGATTCTGGAGCTTACTGGGACCACGACCGGCCGACCTGTGCCCTTACCAGACGTGTTATAGTCGAAGTTTTAGCATACTCGGGCAATTTTTACTTCTGTTCAGAGAGAGATGGCTGTGTTGGAGGCCGTCGAGTTCGAGAGGTAGATTTGGGAAGTGTTCTTTTGTGGCTTAAATGTCGAAAACTAAACTAAATCGATTCTGGTTAGGCTATTGAGTTATACTCGTTCCAGTAGTTTTGAAGAGAATGCGGAGGTGCTGTTAAGAGCTTCAATGTCTTGAGATTATTTTTCGCGTGCGTAGGAGAGGACCTCACTGGCCCGGGAGGCAGCATTTTCACAAGTTACGCCTGAAATTCAAGCATGAAAGTTGCGTAGAACTAGATGTTCTGACCAGCCAATCCGGTGGCCAACAGTTTCGGCACTCGAACTACATTCATTAGAACTGCGCTTGCACTGGCTACGCGTTGCATGTGATTAAATACGCGTTGCATGTGACAGCACTCTTTCCCCCGTCCTTTCGGCTCGGAGAATCCTCTAGAAAAAGAAACTCCAACAAAGTAAAACTTAGGTTTTACCTGATTAGAAACAGCGCAAGAGACAGGACGAGGAAACTGACAAGGACGGGCCTCTCGACTAAGCGATTCCGCGAGAAAAACAAATCCCGAGAAAAAATGGCTTTAATATTAACTGGTAAATATGTATACTGCACTGGCAACGCAAGTCGGTGCCGTTGCATGCCGTCTGCCTGTCGATGCTGCGACAGCACGCATCAGCCCGCCGAATCCATTACGTCTAACGACGCGTTCGGGCCGCGTAATTGTCGCATCGCGCGACACGTGTTTTCGGAACCGCAAGCATAATCCGCACCCTGAAGATAACCGGTTACTTCTCTGTTTCCGTGTCAGTGCATCCCACGTTGAGGACCAGCGCCGAATCTGCGGAGGAGGAATCATGCAAGGGCGGGCGCACCAAACGTTTTTTGTACCGGATCACCCGTACTAATTGTTTCTTGCACGGCAGTCGCGGCAGCTGGCTGGCGGATGCACCTAGGGCATTTTCTTCGTCTTTCATGCGGACGGCAGTCTAAGGACGCCATGCCTGGCTTCTGCGCGCCTGCCGAGATCTACAGATCGTGCGCAGGTTGATGACACCGGAGAAAGTGATGCGGTACAAGACACGGGAGAAGACACGTGAAGAAGGGGTGCTCCTGGCCACCGCTGCAGACGTTCGAAGAATGGACGCGAAAGAAGGAGACTCGTTTACAAACCAGCAGAACGCCACCACCCTTCCTCCGGGCGCTTGAGCCTCGCATCTTCTTCTTCGCGGTCGCTGATTTCTCTTTCTTCTGGGTTCCAGATAAAAAGAGACACAAAGTGACGTACGCTGCGCTTCTTGCGACGTGCTTTCGCCGCACGAAGAAAGGAACGGTGCACGTCCTCCGCGACTTCGCTGTTCCAGGAGCATCGGCCATCACACTGCGTTGACTTCCAACAAAAGCTCAGCCCGGCAAACGTTGCATGGCGAAACCCAGAAGGGTGGCGAGTCGGTGCTTTTGTATTGTTCTCTGCCTTTCTCTGCCCATCTAGCTTTCTCCCCGGCCTGTCTATCCGCTATCTGCTCGGTCGCTTTACTTTCGCTTGGCGGAGTCCAGAAAGTGCCGTGGAAGGCTCTGCAAGCCTTCCGTGCCGGCCTTAATGGTCGCCGGATGGGCGACCGGACAGTACTGCGCCCTTGGGCGCAGAATCTGCGCCGCGGCGCCGGAGCTAATGGCCAGTGGTTGTTTTTACTGCGTCTACGTAGATACATTCACCCAGCAGAGGGGAGAACGGTAGGAGACTAACAAACGGTCACTCTCCGTTTCTCCGCTCCTCCTTTTTTTTTTTTTTTTTTTCTCGTAGACTGTTGTCTCTGCAGAGTTGCGATGCATGTGGCAGCGGGTGATGCTTCCGGTAACGATGCTTCCGTTCGCGAGACGTTCGGGGCGTGCCTTTGACTTGCTCACACACGGAATGAGCTATGATTTGTAGAAGGATAGGTGGCTCGAAGGCTTGGGTGCGCCTTGGGAGACAAGAAGGGCCACCTGGGGCGTTTGGGACGCCGCCTTTGTTGGCCTGCCTGTTGACGGATGCAAAGCGAAAGCGTTCTTCGCGCTGCCAGTAACAATCAGAACTGTTATGGGTGTTTTTCTTTTGACTGCTATCGAAATGTCGTTTCAATTAGTAGGCATTGAAACAAATGTAGCCGTACTTTTGGGATGATTTTGAGCTTTTGCGTATGGTACGATGGTGAGCTTTCGTCCGGCAGTGGACCCATCAAGGCTCATGATGAATATGACGACGATGATGAAGATGATGATGGTAGTGGTGGTGGTGGTGAATACAACAATGACAATCTTAATGAGTACAGAAATTGATGTTTCTTATGCCATGGGATATCGAGTTCCTATCAGTGAACAGAAATCCACGCAGAAGTGTAGCTGGCTACACATGTACTTAATGATCGTGGAAGGATTGCTGAGTGTTTAATCAAGAATTTCGGCATTGTGTCTTTGTCGATGACTGCGATTACATTCATTTGATGTAAACAATCACGGTATGAAAGTGCACGTGGGAGCCGTATTCTCACACAAGTAGTGAAATTGAACTCTTGGATGAAAATGAATACATAAAAACTTCGTTTGCGAAAACCACGTGACAGTGTTGTGCTGCTTGAGCTTCGTGTTTCTGATGTAGGAATCTTTGGCTTGTCCTGTATTAGTGTGTCGTCATAAGCCACCTACTCTTCCGCACACTTAAGTTCGGAGCGAATATCCTATCATTCCACCCTTTCCCAGCTCCCTCCTCGCCACTAACTATGGTCATCAGGAATCATCACTAACCGTGCTGCTATAGCGCGCGTTGCTACAACCGCTGCTCTGGCATACACCAAGCAATCAATTATTCAACCAATTAATGGCTCACAGTGCAAGCACTAGGGGGATTGAGAGGGTGTTCCGGTTGTTTGGTGCATTTCTAATGGATGCGACAACCGAAAACGCCCAGTATGTTCGAGATTTCGGCGGACTCTAAAGTTCCACAGGTGCTCAAAATTAATCCGGAGCCCTCACCTACGGCGCGCCTCATCGCCTCTGTAGCGTTGGTGCATTACACCTCATAAGGAAACAGCTATTTGGTGCACATTCAACGGAGTTCAAAGGAGTGCAACAAACAGGACCGAAATCCCAGGCCATCTCCACTAACATGAAACCTGAGGAGTGGCGAAGCATGCAGTGTATTGAAAAACTGTGTTAATTCGGGCTTGTTGGTACATACTTAGTTTGATAACAGCGCTAGGACAGGACACAGAGAAAGCGACACGAGCAGCGCCCAGTCTCGTGTCGCCTTCTCTGTGTCCTGTCCTAGCGCTGTTATCAAACTAAAAATGCAGTGTATAAGTGCATTCTTGGCACCTTGGTGGTTTTACCAACGGAGATGAAACCGTTGTGGGGTAGAGGTATACAGCTTTGCTGTAAAAGTCTCCTGTCTTTGAGGCACGAAGCTCTCTAGCGCGAGGCGTAAACGAGTATGCCAGTGTTTTTTTAGTACGCGTTACCAAGCGCTCCAGCGCGAGGCGTAAATGAGTGTCCCTGTGTTTTTTAGTACGCATTCTGTTCTAGCGCGAAGCGTAAACGAGTTTCCCGATGTTTTAGTACTGTGACTACATGAGGCGACGATTAGGGTGGTGACGACGACAGGAGGCACCAACAGCCCCAGCTCTTAAGTGGTTTCGCCCCTAAAGAAGCCAACACACGGCACTCATGACTAGACACGGGGGGTGTTTTCCACATTGTGCGAAATATACCAAAGGAAGAGATAGAAAATGAATAAACCATACGTGGGGCAGTGAACACGCGGTAAGCACGGGATACAACATCAAAATCAAACGCGTAGCAAAGCAATCAGTGCTTGTCCTTTGAGTGAGCGAGTGCTTGCCTTGAGGCATGTGCTTTGCTGCTGTCACTAGTGCTCTGACACACCTGAAAACTTCAGCACTGGTGTTTTATGAGAAATGCACCAAAGTTTTTCTGTTGCGTTATGCTGCGTGTAAGTTGCATTGATCCCTACACGCCACTGTGCCTATCTTTCGCAACGTGCAGCAAATGAAGTAGCTCGCATTCACTCATGCCTGACATAGTCTGTCATTATGACTTGCCGACTGCACCCCTTCGTTATGTTCCACTACTCCCGCAAAAGTTGGCGTATGTGTTCGTGCAGCCTGACAAGAATCGTAGGTTATGTCTGACTCTTCATTCGCCTTATCGATTGATGATTGATTGTAGGGTTTAACGCGCCAACATAATGCAGGCAATGAGGCGCGCCATCGTGTGGTGCTAGATCGCAGAGGCACCAGCCCTGTGTGCGGCTTGGTTGTGGCTGGCTCCCGAAGTCTAGCGACTGGTTCGTGTTGCGCCGCAAGGTCCGAGCTGGTGAGCCGGTCTCCCCACGTCTCGAAGGATTGGGGATGAGCGACAACTACGGGGATTGCTGGCACTCCACTACCAGGTGGTATAGGGTGACTGCGGATGGGCATGCCGTATGCACCGGTCATGTGGTATTCGGTAAGGTAGCTTTTGTTAAAAAGTGCGCGGTTGGGGTGCGAGTTAGTTTGTAGCCGCTATGCGTACTCTGAAGACTAGCAAAGTGTTACTCATACACAGTGTAGCCCATTGCCCCCAATGGTGTTCTCAACGACGCTTTGTAAGCTGGAATGCGCAGCTGCCAAATCAAACCATTTATAAAACCGCGTTCCCGATGTGTAACATACTATAACGTTTTAAGTGCAGAGCACTTTATGGGCTCGCCTTGTCGTCTTAGCTCCTTAACGGTCGATGCCACTGCCGGAATCAGGCGGCGCAGCGAGATAACGGACTCAAGTAGACCCAAGTATAGCCTTCTGTACCGGGGTCAGGGAGTCACGCCGAGGCTTCGAAAACTACGCGGTTTAAACGGTCATAACCGTTGAAATCTCGCGAACCGCTGGCGCTTGTCATACATCTCCACGTCACTTAGCGTAAAGGAAACGGCAGGTACATTTCAGGCAAAATTTGTGCATATAACCGGCAGCCCCCGCGTTCATTTCGTTAGAAACGCTCGCTGGGTTGTTTTTTACGATAGTAAGCAAAAAAAAAAAAAAAAAGGCGGCCACGCCAGAAATAAATGGCGCGTTCGAAATGACGCAGAAAGGCTCCAGCCGGGAAAGAAAAATTTACGCTTTCTGAATGACGCAAAACAGCTCCACGATACGAAATTAAAGCAAGCGCAAAAAGAACAGAACTCCCGCCGGCGCAGTTTCAGGCAGGAGGCGCGCGAGCACTGAGAAGGCGGGAAATTTGAAATGCAGCAGTGACCGGATAACGCCGCTGCAGCTTATTATGGCGAATCACTGCTCTGCACTCCCGACACTTTCACATTGAGTGGAACGGCTTTTTTTTTTTCTCTGTCTCGTATCGAAGCATTGCTGAACGAAGTAATCATGGTTCGGGAGGAGTGAATTCTAGTGCGTTGCGTCGCTCAATTTTACAAACATTTATCGTGTGTGTGAAATAGCTACGTTCATGGTAATCATAATTAAACAAAACGCGAGTGGCGCAACGGGCCTCTCAAGACTTTAGAGCTGGCCTATCTGCACAGCGGCACGTAACACTGCACCTCACGCGGTGTTTAAACAATTCTGATGCGTTAAAGGGTCCCTGCAACACTTTTTCCGACTTTTTTTGAAATCTTAAATGCTTGTAGAACGTAGTCACCCAATACACTCAGTGCTTAGATTAGAGGTTCGCAATGTACCTGTGCCAGAAATTACTGCTCTATGCTCATCAGATAACTTGGGAACTCTCTCAGAAGATGTTTTTATCTTTCCTGGTCTTGACGTTTTTTGACGGCCCCAATTACGTCACTGAGGCCATGTAGCAGCTGTTGGAAAGTTTTCCTTCAGTTGCAGCAATGAACACTTTTCGACTTTAAAATAAAGCCACAAAAGCAAAGCAGAAACGGAAGGCGTATCTGGCGCGACAAGCAAATCACGCAGTGCCGCTCCGTGCAGGCGATAACTGTAGTTTTCGCAGTGCTTCCAGGCACGAAGGAAAGAGTGAAAGTGTTTATCGAAAGTGTTGCAGGGTCCCTTTAAACTTGCAGGTTTCTGGCGTTGAAAGCCACATTTCCAGGTTGTACGCGCCGGTCTGAAGTAGTCAGTGGTGCCAACGTTGTTTTTCCCATAAGAAACTAGGTTTTCCGGCACGTTTGATGGTGGGCTTCGCGGCGAAGCTGACGGCCATCACAACGTCATTTGTAGACATGTTGTGTTCCTACGCCCTCAAGCTCAGCAGTAACCAACCGTCATCGCTTTTCGAGATAAATTGTGGCGACTGGCATAAATATTTTTTTCTCAGAGAAGCTGTCTGGGTTAGCGCCGGTAAAGAAATCTCACCTAAAAGGTGAAAGTGAGAGCCAACAACAAAAGAAAATGCATATCGCCAAAAAAGGGTATATCCCCGGTCGCGTCGAAGTTATGTGTCTGCGTGAATATATGAATATATATGAATATATATGAATATATGAATATTGTGGCGACTGGCTTAAATATTTTTTTCACGGAGAATCTGTCTGAACCGGAAAAACTCTCACCTAAAACATGAGAGCGAGAGAGCTAACAACAAAAGCGAACGCATATCGCCAAAAAAAAGGGTCGCGTCGAAGTTGTGTCTGTGTGAATATATGGCATATTGCGTGCACATCACGTAGGTTGTGCCTGATAAGGCGAACAAGAGGTAGCTGATGCGGTCTCGTCGACAAGGCACCTTGCCATTCATTTCAAATATGACTTCTTTCGCCGCGGCAGCCGCTTTTCTCATGGAGGCGAAAAGCAAAAGCGCCCGCGTGTACAATATTTCGGCACACGTTAAAGATCCCCAGGTGGTCAAAATTAATGCAAAGCCCTCCACTGCCGCATGCCTCGTCGGCACGTTAAAAACTCCAATCTACCATCAACATCATTTTTTCTGTCATCGTAATGGGGAGGCAACGCACATCCCGAACTCCAGTTTCGCTGGTATCTACCTTCACAGAGTGGAACGGCTTATGAATTTTATACGACCACTTCAAATATATTAGGTAATGCTTGAGCAGAATAAAAGTACTTGGTTTCATCAAAGCTGGCCCACTTCTTCAACACCAACATCGCGTATATCTCAGGGTGGTCATCCTATAAAATATTTACACGATTTTAAGCCCCCGAAATTTCTATCTACGCAGTCGCCACGAAGTCGAACATATTACATCCATATGACGTTGCGAAACGCGCGAGAAACGCTGAAAGTCGTGAGTCGAAAATCGAGAAGCTTTTCGTCCGCAATAAACTTCGGCGCCTCGATCTGGCTTGCTCTCGCGAGTGCACGCAGAAGATGACCCGGCTTCGAAGGCAACGTTCGCACCAAGGTACAGTTCGTTCACGTGAGAGGTAGACGCGCCAGCGAAACGGCACTCGGGAGTAGTCGGTCGGCTACTCGTGACTCATTGCGTGCGTGTTGCACGGCGGCGGACGCGATTAGCACCCGTAGCCGCCGGCATTGCGCCGTCGTCACGATTACCATAGGCCAGTACATCATCCCTATCCTTCGTTTCGCGTGCTACGCATGATCAAAGCACTTTGTTATCCGCGCTGTGTTGTTGTACGTGTTTCTTCTTTCGTCCTGGTTATCTTGCGCCGAATTTGCCACCAAGGATCAAAACACCGCAAAAGGTGGATGCTCACAAGCTTTCTGACCATCACTATAAAAGGCAGGGGAGCTCCGACATTACTGCGGCAGCAATGGGTGGGGCACGTCTGCACAAAATTTCGTATCGATCCACGTCGGTGTGTCAGCAGAGCTAGCGACAGGAGAGCGCAGAACGGTACAGTGGAGCATAGTTTCAAGTATACTAGAAAGGAAACTGCGGCTGGTAATTCATGTCGTCGCGGGGGTTTATGTGAAGACCCGCGCTTTTGGCTTGGGCTTGGCATGACAATTGGATTCTTAAGCGGTTTTTTCGATTTGCTTCCTTTGCTATGCATTAACACGTCTACGAGCTACGAGGAAGTCGAAATCCTCCCTGTTCTGTGGTAGCCGTGTTCGGTGAAACAGCAGGCAGTGCGGGATCGTACCTGACGTTGGTCATGCCGCAGTCGAAGGACGTGTGACTGAGCGGGTAATATGCCGCTGCGAAATTTGTAGCTGACTAAAAAAAGAAGAAAAAAAAAACGTACTTCGATTAAGACAAGATACGACAGATACGGGCACCTGTATCCGTCCCATCTTATCATCATCCCCGACTGTTTAACGCCACATTTCGTTTTTCTTCAAGTATAAACCAACTCGCTCAGCAGCAAGTTTTGTTAAACTGTAGCCGACAGTCCGTACACTGGTTCACCACGAATGCGACGTTTTTTTTTTTTTTTGTACGCTCAAAAAACTTCCCAAACTCTCCAAACTTAAAATAATGATAAAATAATAAAATAAGCGCCTCTAATGCGTTTATCCCCCAAATATTAACATTGTTCGTAACTACCACCTTGGCCTGCAGAATAGCAGAGAAAACCGTTCCGGTGAAAACATGCTTTACTTCCTTTTTCCTTAGATTTAAAACAGCCTCTTTTATTTCCCACTTACATAATAGCACACTATTCTTCGCGTTTTTGTGGCACTTTGTTTAAATCTGCAGTCACTAAAACGCTTCAATCTAAGCCAATGATGAAACTAAGGCGAGCGCATGATGTAACGGCTGTCAATGACGACACAGACGGCCTTGATGTGAGCCGCATAGACGCTAGCGCCACATTCCTCTCTAGTGTATCTTGCAATAAACTCTACGCAGTGGAAAGAGCGCGAGTAGAGAGCTCATGGAGGAAAGAAAACGTATTTTTTCCTCCATGAGAGAGCTGCCCACGAGAAAGGCGAGAGCTGCCGTCACAACGCTGCCGACGTTGCCAAGGTGACGTCAAGTCGAAACGCGGTTCGCCACCTGCCTTTGCGCTGGGTGGGAAAACAGGAAGCCTTAGCAAGGCGCGCGCATCGGGTCAAGCGTGTAGTTGGTGAGGAAGAGTGACAAGGTGCTCATGCATTCCTGATGACCCACCAATATATCTCCAATCGATTTTTTTTTTAGTTTTTGCACTAAAGCGCCAAATGGCCAACTTAGTGTCAAGAGATGAGAAAACGTGCGCAAAGGGCGCACATCTAAGTAGCGCTATTGGCCTACCACCAGGGGTGCTTTGGCGCGTTGCTTAGCTGTTGCGAATTATAACTTTTTATGGTCCAGGCGGCTCGGTAGAGCTTGAGCGAATGCAAGATGACACCAAGACCGACGTTGTAAAAGCGGGCATGTCCCGTCTGGATTGGGACATCTGGTCACCGTCGTCGTGTCTCCTGCAGTGGAATTCTTAGCGTGAAATCTTTTCTGCAATTACCCGCCGCGGTGGCTCAGCGGCTAAGGCGTTGCGCTGCTGAGCACGAGGTCGCGGGTTGGATTCCCGGTCACGGCGGCCGCTTTTCTGATGGAAGTGAAAAGCAAAAACGCCCGTGTGTACGAGATTTTGGCGCATGTTAAAGATCCCGAGGCGGTGAAAATTAATCCGCAGCCCTCCACTACGGCGCGCCTCATCACCTGAGTTGCGTCGGCGCGTTAAACCCTACAATAAATCAATCTTTTCCGTAATTCTACAGGCGGCGCTTCGTAGGAGCGCTTCATGAGCCCTTCATTAGAGTTAAGGGAGGCGAGAGAAGCAAACCTACAGCGATTACTTCGAAAAGTTGCAAACGGATGTCGAAAAGGAGGCCGCGTGTAGCGCATCAAAAGCTACTTCAACGAGGTGGAACTGCATGTGCATGCGCTTTTGATGCGTACGCACATTCGTATACAGCACGAGCCTCGCCTCTGTCACCACTGTGCACGCAATCACCGTTTGGCGACAACACGTGTGTGACCGATCAGACACTCCGCTCCTTCCGCATTCTCATCGATGACGCCGCCCAAGAAGGGGGAGTGTCAACGTGACCGACTGCGAGGCTTCTTGGGGCACGTCGCGTACATTGCCGGTCCCTGTATACTCTGCACGTGCCGCAGGAAGGATGGCACGAGGCGTCGCGGTCGCACGACCCTTGTGGCGGCGATTGGATTCCCATACGCGGGATCGCGCCTTGGCGTTCGTCGCCCTTCTCCTCCGCGTAATTAATGTGCCCGCACGTGCGAAGCTACGCTCCGCATACACGAACGCGACTGCCGTCTTCTGAGCTTTCCGAAACGCTGCAGTGAGCGCCGTTTCATCCAAGATATGACGCACAAAACGCCCCTCTTTATCAGGTAAATCAGAATAATAAAAAGTGTTTATTTGTTCATTGATGACGACTACGATGATGATGATGATGCTATTGTTGTTAATGTTTATGATAGGGACAATAGCCGAGCAGGGATGAAATCAGAAAAATTCGGAGTCGAAGAGTACATTAGGGCATCGTCCTACAGAAACAGTTGGAGGAACATGTGAGAAGCCTTCGTCCGGCATCAAACACAAGAGGACATATGATAATGATAATGATGATGATAGTAACAATAGTAGAGCAGGGATGAAATCAGAAAAATTCGGAGTCTAAGATTAAATTAGCGCATCGCACTACAGAGACTGGTGGAGGAAAACGTAAGAAGCCTTCGTCGGCAGTAAACACAAGTGGACATATGATGAGGATGACGACGACCACGGGGATCATGATGATTATTATAATGATGATCAATCGCACACAATTACAATTTCCTACCGAGTCACCCCGGCTTGTGCGGAATGAAGAAATCCGGATCAACTAGTTTGTTGGTGGAGCGTATGCTAGCTAATTCGGCAGGGGGTTATTTTTTCTACTTTGGCGTCGACAGTTTTGGCGTCACATATATTTTTGTTTTATTTTTAATAATACCAATGGTGTTAAAATACAGTCAAGTTTGTACACAGACAAGGGTTTTAAAGTCAAAAGACTGCAGCGGGACACTCGATAATTATTTCAAAATAAAAATGCACAGAAAGCAGCAAAAACCAAACAAAAAGTAACGAAACACAAGTAATTAAATAGAATGAACGCCGCTCAGGTAGCGCACAAGTACAATAAGAAAAGGCAGAAAACTCCGTTTAACAAAATGTGGAGCAAAAATAAGTGTTGCGCATTATTAGCCCAATCCTAATTCAAACAAGGTAAAACATTTTAGAAGGAAAAAACAATACATAAACTGCGCATTTGTACTAACAGTCTAGTCCACTTATAGCAATATCCAAGTGCCAAGGAAATCCCATCGTTATAACCGATAATTGTTATAAGCGGGTTGCGAAATAAAAAGACGGAACAGAGCTCAAAACATTTTATTCGCCTGCCAGCAAGGTTGTGCTACTACAGTCTAGTCCACTTAAAACAATATCCAAGTGCCATAGAAATCCCATCGTTATAACCGATAATTGTTATAAGCAGGTTGCGAAATAAAAAGATCTAACAGAGCTCAAAGCATTTTATTCGCATTCCAGCAAGGTCTTACTACTACTAAGTTGCGGAAAAGAAGCCATAGTTGGTCACCTTTGTTTGCCGCGTGTGAAGCTAGCGCAAATCTTTTCCAAATGCATCTATAGGTGCTTCACCCAGCTGAGGTAAATGTCCTTGGCGGAAACAAAGTCCCCCGATGGACTGTGTGACGCAGTGGGCCTCATGCGAAGACACTACCTGAGTAGGCTGCGCAACCGCGTCATTAGATTCATCACCGTTGCACTTTTGGTGCACAATATCACCGGATTCAATCGTTATATCCGATATCGTGGCAATGGAGCATTGTAATAAGCAGTTTATTGTTATAAACGGTATCGTTATAAGCGGATTCGACTGTATACATACAATCTAGTTAAAAACACAGAAAACTTAGATAATGTAATAAAAACTAACGTAGCAGTGCAAACTATGAAACAAATACGTTCATCTATTCAACAAAAAAAGTTAGCATGTTTCTGAAGGAATAGAATGATGAAGATTTTAGTTCTGCCCGAAGACTCTTTCAGAATGAAATAGCTGGAAAAGCGGATGTCCTTTGACCATAATTAGAGCGGACTATAGGTAATACAGGATGCAGCGATGGCGTAGAGGTAGAACACCCGCCTCGCGTGGAGAAGGACCGTGGTTCGAATCCCGGTGCCGGACAATTCCCACCGGATTAAAAAAAAAAATCCGCGTATTGATGGAATTGCACAAAGGGGCTTGGGGTGCGGCCTGACCCCGGCGACCATTGCCGGTAATGCACTCCCTCACCAGAGCAGGATTATCCACCCTGGTGTAGTAACGGCCACAACCTCCCATGAATACGCCATTTAACCCTCGGCCCTCAGTCCCCAGCGGCTGCGAAGCAACTGACCACGGCGGCGGTCAGACCTGTGACGCAGCAGAGGGTGCTAAGAATCCCTGGATCCGGACAGGCCGCCAATGGAATCTGAACCTGGCAACGTTTAACGCGCGAACCCTATCTAGCGAAGCAAGTCTCGAGGTGTTGTTCGAGGAACTAGAGGGCATTAAATGGGATGTAATAGGGCTTAGCGAGGTTAGGAGGGCAGGCGAAGCCTTTACGGTGCTGAAAAATGGACACGTCCTATGTTACCGTGGTCTAGAGGACAGAAGAGAACTGGGAGTGGGATTTCTTGTCAATAAAAGCATAGCTGGCAACATAGACGAATACTATAGCATTAACGAAAGGGCAGCAGGTCTTGTAATTAGGCTCAATAAGAGGTACAAGCTCAAGGTGGTGCAGGGCTACGCGCCCACATCCAGCCACGACGACTAAGCAGTGGAACGCCTCTATGAAGATGTGGAATCGGCAATGGCTAAAGTAAAAACACAGTATACCGTAGTTATGGGGGACTTCAATGCTAAAGTAGGCAAGAATCAGGCTGGAGACAAGGCAGTTGGGAACTATGGTCTGGGCTGTAGAAATAGCAGGGGGGACCTACTAGTTGAGTTTGCAGAACGGAATAACCTACGCATAATGAATACCTTCTTCTGTAAACGGGAGAGTCGGAAGTGGACCTGGAGGAGCCCGAATGGGGAGCACAAAAATGAAATAGACTTCATATTATGCGATAACCCTGGCGTCGTGCAGGATGTGGAAGTGCTCGGAAGGGTAAGGTGTAGTGACCACCGTATGGAAAGATCTCGAATTAGGCTAGATTTGAGGAGGGACCGCAACAAGCTAGTGCGAGAGAAGCCGATAAATGAGCCTACAGTAAGACGTAAAGTAGAAGAATTCAGGATCGCGCTGCAGAACCGATATTCCGCCCCTAACGAGGAAGTCAAACCTACGACACAGGAAGTTAGCGACAACCTTACACGCATAATCACGGAGTGTGCAGTAGAAGTCGGGGGCACTATGGCTAGACAGGATACTGGTAAACTTTCACAGGAAACGAAAGATCTAATCAGGAAACGGCAAACCATGAGAATCTCTACCGCAGCTGACAGAATAGAACTAGCCGAGCTCTCGAAGTTAATCAATAAGCGTAAGACAGCTGATATACGGAAGTATAATATGGAGAGGATCGAATACGCTGTAAAGAACGGAGGTAGCCTGAAATCAGTGAAGAGACGTCTTGGCGTGGGGAAAAATCAGATGTATGCACTTAAGGATAAGCAAGGCAATGTCATCACAAATAGGGATAAAATAGTCACAGTGGCCGAGGAGCTCTATAGGGATCTATACAGTAGCATGGACATACAGGATAATGCCGAACGAGACAGTAGTTCAGAGGAGATAGACATCCCACCAGTAACGACCGAAGAAGTAAGGAAGGCTTTGAAAGAAATGAAAGGGGGCAAAGCACCTGGTGAGGATCAGATAACAGCAGACCTCTTGAAAGATGGCGGACAAATTGTACTTGAAAAACTGGCAAACCTGTATACGCAATGCCTAATGACCGCAATGGTACCGGAATCTTGGAAGAACGCGAACATCATCCTAATCCATAAGAAAGGCGACATGAAGGACTTGAAAAATTACGGGCCGATCAGCTTACTGTCAGTCGTCTACAAGGTATTTACCAAGGTAATCGCTAACCGAATCTCTGCAACCTTAGATTTCAGTCAACCTAAAGAACAAGCAGGGTTCCGTAAAGGTTATTCGACAATGGACCATATTCACACGATCAATCAGGTGATAGAGAAGTGCGCTGAGTATACTGATCCCCTATATATAGCCTTCATAGATTATGAGAAAGCATTTGACTCTGTCGAAACCCTAGCAGTCATTCAGGCATTACGGAACCAGGGGGTAGATGAGCATTATGTAATAATACTAGAGGATATCTACAATGGGTCTATAGCTACCATCATCCTCCATAGGGAGAGCAGCAAAATACCTATAAGGAAGGGTGTCAGACAAGGAGACACAATCTCTCCAATGTTATTGACAGCATGCTTACAAGAAGTATTCAGAACGTTGGATTGGGAACAGGTGGGAGTAAGGGTTAATGGAGAATACCTCAGTAACCTCAGATTTGCTGATGACGTTGCCTTGCTAAGTAACTCGGGGGACGAATTGCAAAGCATGCTTTCCGCACTGGGCGAACAGAGTAGAACCGTGGGCCTGAAAATTAATATGCACAAAACTAAAGTAATGATCAATAACCTCGGGACAGCACAGAAGTTTGAGATAGGTGGCGAGGCAGTGGAAGTGGTAAGCGAATATATCTACTTAGGCCAAGTTGTGACCCCAGATCCCAACCATGAGGCAGAGATAATTAGAAGGATCAGAATGGGGTGGGGTGCATATGGCAGACATTCTCAGATAATGAATAGCAGCCTACCATTGTCGCTGAAGAAGAAAGTGTATGACAGCTGCATCTTACCGGTACTCACCTACGGGGCAGAAACTTGGAGGCTCACTAAGACGGTTCAACTTAAATTGAGAACGACTCAGCGGGCAATGGAGCGGAAAATGATAGGTGTAACATTAAGGGACAAGAAGAGAGCGGAGTGGGTCAGGGAGCAAACTGGTGTGAAAGACATATTACTAGAAATTAAGAAGAAGAAATGGACGTGGGAAGGGCATGTAATGCGAAGGCAAGATAACCGCTGGTCATTAAGGGTAACAGAGTGGATCCCTAGAGAAGGCAAGTGGTGCAGGGGGCGGCAGAAAGTTAGATGGGCAGATGAGATCAAGAAGTTTGCGGGGATAAATTGGTCACAGTTGGCACAGGACCGAGATAATTGGAGAATAATGGGAGAGGCCTTTGCCCTGCAGTGGGCGTAGATAGGCTGGTGATGATGATGATGATGATGATAGGTAATAAGTAATTTTCGCTGGTTGCGAATCTGGTGCAGTTGTTATTTTGTAACAGGTGTCTGTCACTAAATTGGTACGATAAATTATTAACGTGTAGTTCAAACAAAAAAAAGGATACATTTTAAACCGATAAGACATTCGTTAGCATGGAATGCGCTGTTAGTAATGATACGAATATCTCTATTTGGAATACGTTGTAACGGTGCCAGATGACAATCATAAGTGTTACTCTAAGCAACTGTACCATATGTGATATGACTATGTACGAAAGTAAAATAAAGAGACAGAGGGCCTTGGAGTGCAAGAAATGGGCGCGATTTTGTGACTGCTCCAATGCCAAAAACCGTCTTATTTCAAGGTTGATCAATGTGTTTACGAAATTTCAGATGTGAGTCGATGAACACTCCAAGAAAAAGGACACAGTTACATGGGGTTATCGTGTTCGAACAACGTGAAATGGTGGGAACATATGATACGCGCTCCTGAGAACATCTGATATCTTGGAACACATGATACGCGCTTTTGAAGCCGCCTTCATCTCGGGGGAACCGAACCGCTAAAAAAAAAAGAACACTTCTGTGAGAATTCCGTGTATGAAGACAAAGTGACTCGGGTCATGCCTGGCAAGATCGGTTAGCTTCAGAGAAATTTTGCGGACATTTAAGGCAAAACGTAAGTACATAGCCGGGATTATCAGTGTTGTTATTTAAAACACACGGGTTTGGTTCGTGAGAGCGAAGCCTTTTGTTCATGGGAAAAAAAAAACGTTTCGTGAAACATGGTACTCGCTCGACAGATATGGGCACGTAAGACACCGTTGCTTGCGTCAGTCGGCCAGTGTCGTCTGAGACACCCCCAAAGCCCCGCAGTGCTGTGCATCTGAACGAAGCATAGTGCGTGCAGTACCAACAGCAGTAAGCATCGTTATTTCTATGTTTACGTGCGCTTTCGTAACTTACACTGTTTGTCCTACCATTCTTACTGATATAAAAACAATGTGCCCTAAATTTAAGCGCGAATAGCTCGTTCGGCAAGCTTATAAGCTCTGCTTAATTTGCGTTTGCTTTTGCCACCCTCCGCCAATCGCAGAGCTGGCTGGTATGACAACATAGGTTCTGTTGCAGGAAATGAGCTGGTGGGTCGCATGGCCATTCACTTTCTTCCTAATTATACAGCTTATTTGAGCGAAGTTTACGTTAAAAGTGGTGTCAGCGTGATTCTAACGAGGCAATGTTTTGAATGAACTAAACTTGCATTTTGCCTTCATGGCCCCTTTAAAGGGGACGCACCTGTTAACATTGCTATGGGACTCATTACTTCATGACTCACGGGCTTAAAAACCATCGTGTACCGGTAGGAGACGTTTCGCAGATCCATGAAAATGCTCCAAACGGCCTAGTTTACTTGTTTCGTAACTATGTCGCTTCTTTAATGAAATAAACAAACAAAACTCTCGCTTGCTAGACAGCCAGTGTGATCTAGTGAAAGCTGGATAAGCCAAAATGTGTTTCTTGTTTAATTTTTATTTACTTCTGTAAAGTCATGATAGATTTCTAAAAGAAGTAAACGAGGCCGTTAAAAAAAATTCATGTCTTTGCAAAACAAATTGTATCTGTACACTATGCTTTTAAGCATGAATAAGTACGTTTGCAATGGTGGAGGCTTGGACGAGTTGGTGCATAATTACAAAGAGGGGAACAGCGCAACACAGACGAAACACACGAAGAAAGGGACAACCACGAGCGCTGACTTACAACTGAAATTTATTTTTCGACATGTCACATACATACGCTGACAGTCAAAAAATACACGGAAGCAGAAATAACGTGAACGCTGGTGATAACCCAGGCAATCGCCACACTGCACCAATGCCATGTGCCACAAACACGTGCTGAACTATTTGTGGGACGGAAAATTAATCTCTTTTTTTGGCGAGGGACAACGAGGGTACGCTCAGACAGTTTTCTTTTTGGCGCTGTATTTCTGCAGCCTCAATTATTTCTCTGGCTATTTTATCTTTGTGTTTTGCAATGACCTGTGTTGCGTGGAAGATCGGGGCGCAGCCTCGGCAATCTCTACAGTGGACACCTAAGTGTCCACTAATCACCTTGGGTACATTATAGTTATGTTCTTTTAATCTTTCATTAACTATAATGAACATAACTATAATGTACACAAGGTGATTAGTGGCCACTTAGGTGTCCACTGTAGAGATTGCTGAGGCTGCGCCCCGATCATTCACGCAACACAGGTCATTGCAAAACACAAAGATAAAATACCGAAAGAAATAATTGAGGCTGCAGAAATAGAGCGCCAAAAAGAAAACTGTCTGAGCGTACCCTCGTTGTCCCTCGCCAAAAAAGAAACATTAATTTTCCGTCCCACAAATAGTTCAGCACGTGTTTGTGGCACATGGCGTTGGTGCAGTGTGACGATTGCCTGGGTTATCACCAGCATTCGTGTTATTTCTGCGTTCGTGTCAGAGCCTGGGACGTCAACCGCTTCCAAAAGGCTACCAGACCCTCCATCTCAGGATGGCAAAAACATCGCCGTCTCACCGGGGGGGGAAACGACCTCGTACCAATCCTCGTCCGCCGGAGTCCATGTCATCCCAGTCATCATACAAGATGATAATCAAGCCGAAGTGCAACTTCGACATGTCCAGGCTCCCTAATCGCATCATTCAGCGTACCTTGGACGCATACCTTCATGTAAGTGAATTCAAGGGATTTGCCCTACACCGCCCGACGAACACCATTTCCGTCTGGGTGCACAGTATGGAAGATGTCAGCCTTCTACAATCTCTGCAAACCATTGAGGTCTCTAAAGATCTGACTGTACCGGTGCAGGCCTACCTCTCTTCAGGCACAGACCTTCGACGGTACGTTGTTTCTGGCGTGGATGCTGGAGAAGACCCGGCCACCCTTTTACAAGACCTGAAGTGCTCTACGCACCGCGTGGTTGCTGCCCGTTACCTTGGGAAAGGGCGCTCTTGTCTTGTAACACTAAGTGGACCCTCCGATTCACCGCCTCGCATGTACTACTATGGATGCGTCCTTCACGTTCGCCAGTACCGTCCATCTGCAGTGTACTGTTACAAATGCCTCCGCCCCAGACATATGAAGGCTTCATGCCCATACACTGCCGCAGAAGTGGCGGAGACGACGACATCGCAGTTCACTTGTGGACTTTGCAAGACCAACGATCATCAGATTTTCTCTCCACTGTGCCCCACCAAGCGGAAGGCAACAGAGCAGATGCGACAACGCCAGACCCTACAACTCGCTACTTCACGTCACCAACAGAATGTCCCCACATTTGAAGTATCAAATCGTTACGCAGCACTGTCGACCGACATTACAGAAGAACAATCGTATGAAATTGAGGAACCTGACCCACAGTTCAAACCGAGTTACAGTGAAGTCACTCGTACTAAGAGTCGCCCTTCACGCACCCGTATGGACGCGACCCTGACCGAAGAGACTGAAACACTGGACGCGTTAGATCAACGCCTGGCAACACTGGAGGCCGAAATTCAGCGCATCCGGAGAAGACGTGTCATACTGTCTCAGCGACACAACCAGCAGCGCTTACCAACTCCACCTGCCCCACATTCGTCTTTCACGACTTCACCTGCCACACCACCGTCCTGCCCGGTGCACACAAGGGAGACGCCGATGACACCACAGCAGCTCCTGATGTTCGTGTCGAAGCAGCTACAGCATTTGGCTTCAGTGCTCGCGGCTCATCTCTCGCGATGACTAGCACCGCAGGGCCTACACACCTGTCTTGTGTTCTCCAGTGGAACTGTAGGGGCTTAACGGGTAAGCTCGGTGAACTGAAATACCGCATGCGCATTGGCCAATTATCTGCATGGGCCCTCCTGCTACAAGAAACAAACTGCGCTCCGCAAATATCGGAGTTCAATGTACATACGTCGCCAAGCATTCGGGACCGCCGGGGTGTACGTCCGGACATCCCCCCAGGCAAAGCAATTGTATACGTACGTTCCCACTTGCCACAAGCCCAGGTCCCTCTTCCCGCGTGGTGCACCGCTTGGCAAGAGGTGGTAGCTGTGCGAGTTCGCCTATCCCACTCAGAGGTGATTCTCGTATCTTATTACGCTCGACCGAGCAGTGGTCATGCCAGTCGAATTCGGTTAGGCTGGCTTTCACATCTCCGCCACAACTTCCCAGGAGTCCCGATTCTGGTGTGTGGAGACTTTAATGCCCCGCATGGATCCTGGGGCTACCCGAGGAACAGCTCTAGAGGTCAGCTGGTTGAAGACACATTTAGGGGGGCGAACTTTCAACTCCTAAATGATGTTCTCAGCCCCACTCGTCGGCAAACACACCCTCGCACACCGCCTTACTCTCCGGACCTGACTTGGTGGCTTGGGCACGGTGCGCCCTCATGGCACTTGGAGCTCGACTGCTGGGCGAGTGATCACCATCCCATTTATATTAGGCTTGCTGCAGGACCGGTGCCGCGACTTCGTCGACGCTTCCGGGTCATCGATTGGGATAAGTTCAGATCACAGCTCTCCCCCCTCGAACAAGAGACTGATGACCCGATTTCTATCTTACAAAGCGCACTGCACGCATCAACGCACATCTCTTGGGTAGATGAAGCCCGACCTACGCCTGACCTTCATCTGCTCCGATTGTGGGCCGCCCGCCGTCGCGCGGAACTAACTGCGGCCCGCCAACCGTCATCTGAGAGTGCCAAGATCCACCTTAATCACCTGACAGCCCAAGCGCGAAGACATGAACGACGTCTTTCCAGGGCTCGCTGGATGGATTGGTGTGCTTCACTCGGTCCCTCAACAAACACAGCCTCGATATGGCGCACGTTTCAGGCAATGGAACGAGGCCGCAAGCCGCAGAACCCCTTGGACAATGCTTACCTAGCATCGGGTCTCTCCTTGCAAGAATTTGCGGATGAGGCAATGAAGGCTTTTTTCCCCAATTATGACACGCCTCCTCCTTCTTTGGGGGACCTTCACCCCTTCCCCCTGAGGCAGGCCGACCCCTTACCATGGAAGAGGCAGCTGGTCTTGTTTCCCCCTTCACCATGGCGGAATTATTGGCAGCTATCGACTCAGCAGGAACACATAAGGCACCGGGCCCCGATGGCATACAGTACGAAGTGTATAAGAACTGCACAGAGAAGTATCTCCAGGTCATACTGACCACTATAAACGAAGCTTGGGCCTCTGGATGCGTACCCACTTTCTGGAAAAACGCAGAAATCATATGCTTCCCGAAAGCAGGAAAACCACCGGATAGACTCAGCAATCTACGGCCGATTGCTCTGACATGTACCTTATGCAAGCTGGCTGAGCGTATGCTAGCATCAAGGCTCACATGGTGGCTTGAGGGCATGGGTTGGTACCATCCCTCTCAGATCGGCTTTCGGCCCCACATCGGCGCAGAGGACGGCCTTGAAGCGTTCTCTACTTCCGTGCTCATAGGAGGACGCTCTTGTCGTATTCGTTCTGTTCTTGCCCTAGATGTGAAGAAAGCGTACGACAATGTGACCCATCAAGCAATCCTACAGATACTGCGTTGGCTTGGGTGCCCGGCGCCTGTGGTGTTCTTTATAGAGTCGTTTTTAACACACCGCACATTTTCAATTAGAGTCTCAGGACAGGCGGTTGGCTCCTTTTCAACATGCCGCGGGGTACCACAAGGATCGGTCCTGGCACCCATACTATTCAACCTTGCCCTTCTCCCGCTCGCTTGGACAGTAGGGGCATTGAAAGATCTAAAATGCCTCATCTATGCGGATGATATCACGCTCTGGTCGACACTTCCAGACATTGCGGATCAAGAACACGCTCTTCAGAGTACTTTAAATATGGTTGACACGTGGTGCAAACGCGTGGGACTCATGCTATCCCGAGATAAGACAGTGTTACTTATCGTCGCCAATCGAAGGGCTCGACAAAAACTGCAAAACCGACCCATTTTACTAAATCTTGATGGCGAGCCAGTGACGAAAGTTACTTGTCACCGCATCCTTGGCCTGGACGTTGCGGCCTCCGGCTCAGCTACGCCATGGCTCCGGGAAGCTCGCCGGCGCGCCCTTCAACTGCTACATCTAGTTCGCCGGATTTCCATGAAATCGGGAGGAGCTCGCACAGAGATGGCTCGGCTTCTCGTACGTGCAATCCTGCAGCCACGTATCACGTACTAGGCTCAGTTTCAGTACATGACAAGGGCGGAATGGGATCGTCTAGAGGCCATCAATAGAGAAGCCATGAGGACTATTACCTGCCTTCCTCGCTTAACGCGCATCTCCACACTACAGGAAGAAGCTGGCCTTAACACGATAGATGAGTTGGTTCACCAGCGGCGACAGGCACGATCTCTTAAAGCGCAGGTGTACACATCTGTGGCTGCTTTAAGGTGGTATATGAGCCTCCAAACTAACACGCCACCAGATCCCTCTCCAGAACCCCCTCCTTGGACCCGAATATTAATTACTGACTGCAAGCCTCTGGGTCGGTCAAGCCGTGTTGCGCCGCAACTCTCATCCAGTGCTGGCCAAGATACGTTTTACGTCGACGCCAGTATTTCAGGAAGCCTTATTACCACTGCCGTCGTAAACCCAGCCATGCAGTTTTGTCAAACCTGCCATTACTACGCCCCTCAGAGGCCCCCGTCAACACTTGCTGAGCTCAAAGCGATTTTCGACGCCTTGACGACTATAGAGTTGCTGAGGCCAGACCAATCGCAACCTGTCAACATCTTTACAGATTCAATGCAAGCAGTCCGAGACCTCCGGAAAGTAGTTCATCAAGTGCCCATGTCCCAAACCATCCACGCGAAGGCTGCGGCCCTAAGTTTCAGAGTGAAGATTACTTGGGCCCAGAGGACATCGACCCCTGGACAGCAACAGGCGGATGCGGCGACCCGTATACCTCCAACGACGCATCCACTGCCCTTATTTCCAGTTGACGCAATGTCAAAGTTGGCCACCGACAAAGAAGACCTTCGGCGCTCCACACGCGCACTTATTCCACCGTGTGGATCAAACCTCCCTGGTGGGCTCACCCGCCGTGAGGAGGTGGCGCTACGAAGGATTCGCGTCGGGGCTGCTCTTACACCAGCTGTCACCCACACCTGGCCCCCGGATCGACGGGCTCCGTTTGGCCGGACATGCCCATTTTGCACCACGTCGGCATCGACCGCAGACATTCACCATCTTCTGTGGACTTGCCGTGGCCTCCAACGTTCCCGACAGCAAGTACTACATAGTGTGGGACTCAACCCAGGCCGACCTCCCGACTACAGACGCTGGCTCTTTGGGCCGTATCACCGGAGCCTTTTAGACTTTCTTAGTGAAAACTTCCTGTTTATGTACATTTAAACACACTCGCCTCCACCGTTTTATGCTGCAGAGCAAACTTTCGCAATTAAAAAAAAAAACGTGTATTTTTTGACTGTCAGCGTATATATGTGACATGCCGAAAAATAAATTTCAGTTGTAAGTCAGCGCTCGGGGTTGTCACTTTCTTCGTGTGTTTCGTCTGTGTTGCCCTGTTCCCCTCTTTAGAATTAGTAAGTCCCATAGGAACGTGATCAGGGAGGAAACCTTATACGACAATTCTCATTTGGCAATGAGTTTCTGCACACGTGTTCGGGTTTAGAGCAATGTCTTCGGTGTGTCAAGTCGGCATGGTATGCCCCGACCAATCCAATAAAGCCCATTACACTACGAACAGCAAGTAACGGGAGCAACAGCTTACGTCCAGGATTTCTGTCTGTGCCAAGAGGTTACCCGCCAAGGTTACTCGCAGTAAAGCAGCAGCAAGGCTCAAATGACCCCTGTTAAGCTCCTCCGTTATTACTGACCAATATTGCTGCACAAAAGAGCAACAAAAATGGACAGGCTAGACATTTGCGGCAGCTTTGAGAGCCCTTTATTGCAGCCATTTCGCAGAAGCGCACGTAATCTTAGAACAAACCAACACGGAGGTCGGCCTAGAACCCCCGCTGACCTCTTGCTTGAGCATTCTGGGCCATAAAACTGGTCGCGAGTCAACACGTGCTCCCCTGCCCACGTTCTACAACCATCTCCGCCTAGAACTACTTCTAACAATGCAGCAGTAATGGCCGCACCACTCGCAACCGCTTAGGCCGGTCAGCGTCCTCTGCAGTGCATCGAAACAAGCAACGACCTAGTTTAAACTTGCGAAGGTCTATTGTCTGTCTGTCTGCACGAGCATGATTTAACTTTATTCCAGCCCCACGCCGCTTTTTGGCGGGCGATTCAAACCCGAGAGCAAATATTGCGAGCGCGTGCCAACTTGCCAAAGTGGCCCGCGTCGCGACGCCTTTGAACTGTGATTCTCAATTAACCGGAAGACGTGTCGAGCGGGACGACGAAGAAGAAGAAGCAGAAAGAAGAAAAGAGGAGAGCGGGAGGCAGCGAAAAGGACAAAAAGCTGCTGTGTAACAACGCCTTTCAGGTAAGAATGCCCGTGAACGCCGTAGGATTCACGCTGGTGCGATCACAACCGGATCAGGTGGCTCCGATCAGTCGACGTCGATGAATGCAAAAGAAGAGAAACCGTCATGCCGCGAATAGTTTCGCGGACACCCTAGCCTACCCTGCGGTCGAGGTAATCCCGGAGATGTCGGCGAGGAACGAAGAAGAAGAACGGTAGCGGAGGTACGGGAGAGGGGGCAGCCAGATTCGCGGGCGCCCGACCTAACGGGACTCGGCGCTGAAGGTACGCGTAGGTGCGGAGCAGCGGAACCAATCTATCTGCAGGCGCCGCGGCGACGCTCGCTACCGCCGCGGCCCCCGAAAATGAACGCGCCCAGACGGGAAGAACGGCGAAGCATCTCAGAGGGGCTCTGGGTGTGTTCGGCGTAAGATGCGCGCGCGAGCGCGCCCAAGAGGAAGTAACGCGCCCAGACTTTCCAGAAGGGAGGTGAACGCGCGCGCGTACGCGCGTACGCTTTCCAATCTAAACCCCTTTTTTTGTGTGTTTATTTCGCTCGTCTACCGCTTCCTCGATAAGCCCACTTCGCGCCACACCGGCTAAGCCTGCGCAGCGGGAACAACCGCTAGGTCGAAATAAACCCGTCGTCTTGGTGCCCTCATTGTACAGCCGACGGCAGTTCTTCTGTTCTTGGCGCGTGAACTGAAACAGAATAGACGATTCCTGTCGTACTTCGTAGGTTAAACAACATCCACTGCTGGTACAAAGTTACAAGCGGGCCCTTTTGTCTCAAGGGTGTTTCCCTTTTTCAGCGCTCGGCCGTGCTTAGCGGCCGTCGGGTGCATCTCCAACGCCTTGTTTAAACACAGCGGGATGGCGCAGGGCCTTTGGCACTGTCGCGTTGCTTCTTCGCTCGCCGCGGGCGATTCTTTGCTCCGCCTTGTTTCTTATTCGCATCTTCGCGTTAGAGGGACAGCGAGCGAATCGCCGCCGAAATTCGCGTCTGCCGCGCACGTTCAAGGTGTTGCGCGGTTCGGTTGAGAGCTTCCCGCAGCGAGGCTTCCGGAAGTGGACGGGGCTGATGATGATGTAGCTGCGCTGGCGCACTACCGGCATTCTCAATCTTGCACGGTAGGTGTGGGATCTCACTCTCATCGCGATGCTCATATGTTCGTCATACTTTGCATTTATTTTTAATTTTGTGCGTACCGTGCTTTCGCTGTGTCGCACCCACTATAGTACTGCGGGAGTTGAAACACTCATCTGAGCGTCAGTGCCTTGTTTTTTTTTTATTATTATTAATTCGAAGAGTGATCCTGTTGTAAGGTAGAGTTGTTGAGGCTTGGATTGGTTAGTAAGCCGTAATGATACAAAAATGGGTGGAAATTAGAACGAGGTTTGGAAAGGCTGCAAGAACGAAGAAGAGAAGAAACGTGGCATCGTATTTCATTTTTATTTCATAATTTCATGGCAGCAGCTTTTTTTAGGCCTTGGAGTCAATTACAATTTTTGCCCTGGTGAGTCAGCACTGCTTAAATAAAATTCCTTTCCTCTCAATTATAGAAAACAAGGGGGGAAATTAAATGTGGATCGTTACGGTAGCTTTTTCTGTCGTCATTCAAAACCTTAATATCCCAGCTTTATATGCGGGATTAGTCTAGTTACGTGGGAAGAAAAGCCTTTTAGCATTTATTTGACACCAGTACCTTTATTGACTTTACAGTCATTAGAAGTGCCGCAAACGTTATTCAATTCTTATCAATTATTTTTTTTATCTACAGATATTTCAGGTCCTCCCCGGCCTCACGCAGGAGTGAACACAAAAAAATACTTCGGCAAATTCACATGCAATTCGACAATACATCAGTATCACTCGGCGTAATTTTAAAACGCACAACAGACATAAGTGTAAGGCACAAATATGCTGACGCTAGCCGGTGCGAACACGGAGACACAGTCATAATGTATTCCAACTTTGAAACACTCACTTCAACCAAGAAATATACAGTTGAACCTGGATGTAACGACCATCTATGCAACGAATACCTGAATTTAACGAAGGTTTTCAATTCGCCATTTCCAGCCCCATTGATACCAATCTGTTTGAAACCTCTACGTAACGAACGGACTGCGGCGGTGAAGTTTGAATAAACGAATTTCCTACGGTGATCAGTTATTGTTTTTCGCTCTTTTTAGCGAATTTCGGCCGCACCACAAAGTACCGTGTGTTTCCACGTGTAAGTGCGGTGTCGGTTCGAGACTTTTGAGGTGCTGTAGACTGCCTGTCGGAGTATAGTCGTGCGTCTCCACTGCCACTTGTGGCGTCGATTCGTCGGTGATGGGTGCTGCTGCCGGAAAACACAAAGTTTTGTCTTTTCAAGACAACCTCGCAATTTTGAATGCCGTCTCTGCGGCGAGATAGAAGAACGTCGCCACCCGGTGCAGCATACCATTTTGAGTGCGAAGAGAGCAATGGTTCACAAAAAGGCTCCCTATCAGCATACATATTCTTCTGGAAGGTCGTTACGATACCAAAAAGTGTCAAATGTCAAGATTAATACTTAAGTTGCTTTTATTAATACTGGGGTAAGTGACCTGTGCAGGGCCTAAGCTCGTGCGAAAGCAGTAGGCTCAAATCACGCAGTTTTTAGCAGGGAAACAAATCCTTGACGTTTCGTGTCCCCTTCACCGATGTCCAGCATTTTTATTTCGTTCCTGCCTCATTCACGCGAGCATTAACTCGAAACCTCAACAAAAGCAAAACCTGCATGCTACGAAAAATTGGGATTTTTTGTCACCTTCGTTATACTCAAATTTAACTGTATTTCCAATAAGTTCAGAAAACACTTGTAACGACACCGGGTTCACTGTTTTTCCAGGTAACTTATTCCAGTAGAAAATTGCACGAGGAAACAAAAGAAAGTTTTGGCTATCTATATGGCTGATCGGTTGCCTAATAGTCGTACTGTGATTTGTTCTCGCTGAACGCGTTTGAAAGGCTCTTGTATGTAGTATTCCCGCGAAAATTTGAATTGACCGTAGTAAATCTGGTAAAGAAATGTTAAGCTAGATATAACCCTCGGCTGCTCGAGTTTGTGAAGGTTTGTCCAATTACATAAAATGGTTGCACTACAGTAACGCAAATAAACAGAATAAATAAAACGCAAAGCTATATTCTGTGCTCTTTCAATTTTACTAATCAAGTATTTTTGGGAAGGGCTCCAAATAACATCTGCGTACCCCACTTAGATCGTACAAGCATTTTGTAAGCATTTAATTGTACAACAGGAGGGGTATTACGCAACTTTATTTTGAAAAAAAAAAAAGGCAAGTTTCTGTAGTGCACCTTGACAGATGTTGTCAACATGCGTTTCCAAACTGAGGTTACTCATAGGTGTGACGCCTAGATATTGAGCCTTATCAGTTGCGTTGATGGTAGCATCACCTATAGAATAAGCAAAGGCGAGGGGCCCGTTTTTGTTGCTGAAAGTAATAGAACTTTTCTTAGTAGTATTTATTCTTAAGCCTCTCTTTGTACACCATGTGTCAATTCATTGATCAGGACGAAGGCCTTTCCCATCGACCTCCAACCGCTCCTGTCTTGTGCTGCTCAAGTCCACAGTTTACCCCCGAATTTCTTTATTTCATCCATCCATCGGGTTAGTGGCCTTCCTCTTCTTTTAGACCCATCACGTGGTATTCACTCTCTTATCCTAATTGTCCACCGGTTGTCGATTCGTCTCGCTAAATGGCCAGCCCAAGCCCATTTCTTTTTCTTTATTTGAACTGCGATATCGTCGACTCTAGTTTGTTCTCTGATCCAGGTAGCTCGTTTCCTGTCCCTGACTGTTACTCCTAACTCATGGTCCGTTGAGCCGACCCAAGTTTGCCTTCTAGTTTTTAGTAAGGCGCGAAGTTTAAGAGGGTGCTGGTTTGTGCCTGTTGGTATATAATGACGGAGAATTGAAGCGCTAGGACACCGGGACAAGCGAGTGGGACACACAAGGCGCTACCTGCAGCATTGTCAATTTTTCTTGCAAAAACAAGGCAATGGGTTTAATTCACGTTCCATTTTCATAAACGATTACCGTTAACGGAAGGTCAACCTTTCGGGTCTTAGCACTAGAAAATACCTCAAGGTAGTCGCGCTTACTATTGTCTATCGCTTGGGCTAGACGGCTGAGGTTTAGGGCATTGCAAAGCTTTTTCCCTTCACGTTTTACAGCGGACACGCTTACTTCTTTGCGGGGTTTAAAAACTGCAGACACAGCCTCACAAGCTTTAGAGTTAAACATTCCGGATGATATAACAGCGAATCCGCCTTCTTTATCAGCTGGGAGAAGGCGCAGGTCATGCTCTTTGAAGTGATCAATGGTGCGTTTTACAGGTAGCGTAGAGCTGCACTAATTATAGATTTTAGTTTCGAGTGACAGAGGTGGCTTACTTTTCATTATTTGGGAGTGCTTTCCGAGTGCTTTCCAAAACTATCGAGACTAATCCAAGAGGACGCACGCGCGGCAGGCAATTTTCAAATCCACAGCTACCGGCACTGGCTCAGTTAAGCCGAACGGCAGGGATACCTCGTGTTTATAGCAGAAGATAGTCTGTACTGCCTACGTAACTTACACACAACAAACTATATGCAGTGAACCTACGTTTAACAAACCGCTTTGTTGAAATACCCGCGTAATTAAAAGCTTTGCTGTGGCCCACACTCAAGTGCACAGAGCGCAAATCATCCGCTTTTAACAAAATGCCGCTTACAACAAAATCAGTTTTTTTTCTATCGAGCTATTAATAACCTACTTCTCCCGGTCATTTTTCCCGCCTCATACCTTTCCAACCACAACCTCACGAGATTTTCGGCCAATGGTTATTTAATCCTGCCTAAATTTCCAACTAATCACGGTAAGCAAACGGCTCATTTTTTTGCACTTACCATTTGGAATGCACTTCCCAAGAAAATTAAGAGAGAGAAAACACTGCATTCTCTCAAAAGTGCTTTGAAACTTCATCTCCTCAAACAGAATTCATAACTTTCCGTAATATCGGTGTACTAACACCGATACGAATAGCACTGAGTGTAAAAAAAGGTTACTCAAATTATGCACTCCGCTGTCTGCTGATTTTCACTCCGAAATTAATGTTATTACAATTATTGATGAAAGCGTTTCTACTCTTTCTCTGTTTTACATATGTAGTAATTGATTCTCTTGTTTTATCATGTCAATTTTTCTAGATAATTGTACTTGAGTGTTTTCATTACATTTGTACTTATGTTCACTGGTATTTTATGCAACATAACATATACAATCTATAACGTACTGTCTAGATGTTTATGCTAAAAACACTCTTTTCATAGAATCTCCTGTTTGCTGCAGTTTGTAAAATCACGTATGTCAATCTTTATAGGAGGTCCCGTTGCAGTCTGTGACTTTGGGACCTCCTTCTGTATATCCTACCCATGTACTCAACATTCTATTTTTATAAAATCTTTTGACTTTTGACTTTTTTATTGTTCCAAGGGCTTGGTTATAACAGGGGTGTACTGTAGAGCTCTCCCTCGTCTTACAACCTGCTGCGAAGCCTTATTTTAAAGAGGTAATACCACCAAGCGCTCGAGAACACCGAACTCGCTAATGATACCGCCACTGCGGTGCCCCCCGCCCTTCCCTCGAGTGACCACGCTAGCGGCTCATCGCGAAGGATCGTCGACACGCGCCGAGTTGACGGAGCGTGCTTGCGTGGCCTCTGGGGAAAGCGCTCATGGTACACGCCGCTGAAGTGGCACTCGTCGGGGCAGCAGACTTCCGCCTGTTAGTCGAGGGCTCTGGACTGCTACTGCGGACGAGGCTATTTTTCAGGTGGCCAAAGAAGAAAAAAAGGATGATAAAAAATATTTAAAAAGAAAGTTGCGGATCGCTTTGCTTGGAACTGGGTGTACACGCGTGCGTTGTAGAGAGGGGGCCTTCTGGAGTGCTTGAGACACTTTCAAAAGCCGAGCTTAGGAGTGGGATTAAAATCGTTCCGAGTAGAAGGCGCGAAGAGGCTCTCCTTCGGCCTGAACAGCCGTGCAACCGCTTGCGTGTGAGCGCAGGGATCGACGGATTCGCCGCCAGCGTGCGAGTCGTCTGTCCCGTAGCTTGGGAGCGGACGAGAACTTTTGGACATCAGAGATCGGGCACGCGAGGTGGTAACTCTTGGAGATGGGGCCCCGTGATTCCGCTGTCTTAAGAGGTTTCTTTTTAGGGGCGAAGCACCTTAAGGCCGAGGCTTGTCCGGCGTCCGGCGTCCGTGCTCACGGTACAGCACTGTGTAAATCGAAACATCGGTGAGTAAAAGGTTCACAAAAGGTTAACAAGAACAAACTAACAGGTTCACAAAGGTTAGAGAGAGAGAGAGAGAGAGAGAGAGAGAGAGAGAGAGAGAGAGAGAGAGAGAGAGAGAGAGAGAGAGCTCCTGGAGCGCCCTGCTGCTCATGCGCGAAGAGTATTGGATTGGATTGGATTGGATTGGATTGGAAATCGTTTTAGCAGCAGTAAGCACTCTTACAGCTGATTTACGGTAAGAACGATCCCCAGTGCTTCGCCAACTCGTCATGATTCACTTCGCGGAGATGCGTGAATTTTGTTGTTGTTTTTACACCTTGGCGCAGCCTAGACAAACGAATGTGTTGTGCCAACGTGCCGCGAAGCGCTGTCGTTCTATATTTGTATAACATAAACAAGTAGGTTGTGGGGTGTCGGGGTTGTTGAAGTCGATTTCAGCTATCGAGTATCTAGTAGTAGCCGAAAACGCTTAAGCAACAACATTGCCTATGAACCAGCTACCATATCAGCCAACTCCTAGCATCGGTAAGAAAGTTCGTGCACACGAACTTTATCGACCACCTAAATATGAATAAATCGAAAGTAATGATGAGTAAACATGCCGAAAGCGCCGTGTTCAGCACATGTAACGAAACGCTAGAGCAAGTATAAGATTATAACTACCTCGGACATGAGAAAAAAATCCGCCTCAGAATAACTATGGACAATAAGGTGAATTCAGCAAACACTCTCAAATAATAAAACATAAGCTACCTTTATCGCTGAAAAAAAATATACAACCAAAGCATCCTGCCGCTGATGATATATGGGGTGGAAACTTGGCGCCTCATTTAACAACTTAACAGCAAACTTAGGTCGGCTCAACAGGCCATGGAACGAGTAATGATCGGAGTAACACTTAGAGACAGGAAATCAGCTACCTGGATCACAGAACAAACCAGAGTAAGAAGGTATCATAGTTCAAATAAAGAAAGAAATAGACTTGGGATGGCCTCGTAGTCAGGCGAAATGACAATCGGTGGAATACCAGGGTGACAGAGTGGACACTGAGAAACGGGTCTACAAAAAGAGGAAGGCAATTACTCGATGTACGGACGGAATAAGGAAGTTCAGAGGCAAAAGAATGGACTCGAGCGGCGCGGGACAGGAGCGGTTTGAGGTCTACGGGAGAGGCCTTCGTCCTGCAGTGTACTTAGTAGGCTGTTGCTGTTGTTTTTGTTGTTGTTATGCCCGTCGTCGTCATCGTCGTCGTTGTTGTTATTGTTGCTGTTGCTGTTGCTGTCGCTCTTGCTCTTGTAGCTCGTTGTTGTTCATGGTGGTGATGATAATGGCGATGACGACTATGACGACGATGATGATTATTATGACGACGATGATTGTTGTTGTTGTTGCTGCTGCGATGATTATGATGATGATGATGTTTACGACAGCAATCGGTGTCTCACTGCCTCCTCCATATCCCTGCTCAAACTGAGCCACGAGGCACGTCAGTCAAGCTAATCATGCCCTCATGGCGTAAAGCTGCGAACATCAATTAAGTCGGAAGACTTATACAGCTCATTGGAATGACCTTGAACGACCCCGGCGTAGAGACGAACGATACTAAAACACGTGGAAGGCCAGAAGAGAACCAGAGCATGCCAGGTGGGATGATTAATATTTCACAAAGGTATTTCATGATTGATCTGCGATTGATACTAGCTGTTCGAAAAGTGGAAAAGTATGGGATTAAGGTAAATCAAGATAGATTAAGGGCGTTAACATGGACTACAGTGGGTTCAGGTGGATTAAGGTGGGTTAAGCACGGTGAAACGGTGTTGCGGCTGTGTCAACGGGCGGACAGGTATATAAGAGGTGCCAGACCCAACGGATCACAAAGCTTTCGCCTTCAAAGCACTTAAGCGTGCAGTCCTAATTCCTCAGAGAAATTTTTTGGCGCCGTTTTTAAATTTGAATCAGTTACGTGAGCTGCTCGTAATAATATGAGCGGCCCCGAAGGACTGTATGATCAATGTGCGTGGAAATTCGTTTGTCTTGATCGGCCGCGCAAGCCACACGTTTCCTGCGGACCAAAATATTTTGGGGCAATCAAGTGTGCTTATGCCCTTTGAAAAGGAAAGCCTGTAGAGCAGTTGTTAGGGGGTAAAGTAAGGCTATCTTACCGTCCTTAAACCATCTTAATTATCCCTAATTCATCTCAGTCCATCTTAATCCACCTCAACCCATCTTAATCCACTGTAATCTATCTTATCCCCACCTTCATTCACCCTAATTCACCTGAACCCAACTTAATCTATCTTAATCTATCCTATTTCCACCATCTACCTTGGTAATAACTGCTACCAATCACTAATCAATAATTAATTAACTTTGCAAAACATTAACCTTCTCTTATACACGGTTGGCATGCTTTGGTTCATTTCTCGCATTGCTTGGTTTTTTAAAGCGAAGCTTTTCATACATCACTGATGGCGACCGCCCCGTCACCAAAAGGTAATGCAAGAAAGCCAACCTTACATAATGGGTTTCACAAAACGATTATGAAAAACGCTTCCAGAAAAAAACGCTTCCCTTGGTCGGAATCGAACCTCGGTCCCTCTCGTAATGAAGCCGACGAGCGTCAATCTTTAGACCATGTGGGACAATCTTTAAATTCTACCACCCAGAAACAGTGCCCTTAGCGTTCCTGTATAGTCACCGTACCTGCGAAGCTCATCTACTTGCATTCCGATCTGCAGAGCCCTGAAACTAAAGACATACCCGCCGCGGTGGCTCAGTGGCTAAGGCGTTGCGCTGCTGAGCACGAGGTCGCGGGTTCGATTCCCGGCCGCGGCGGCCGCTTTTCTGATGGAGGCGAAAAGCAAAAACGCCCGTGTGTACGAGATTTCGGCGCACGATAAAGATCCCCAGGTGGTCAAAATTAATCCGGAGCCCTCCACTACGGCGCGCCTCATCGCCTGCGTTGCGTCGGCGCGTTAAACCCTACAATCAATCAAAATCAAACTAAAGACATGTTTGTCACTTAGCAGAGCACGTCTCTTCAATTTATGTGACGAGTGCTGAGAAACTCGCTTGAAACGTATCTCATGCGGGTGTGAGGCCACACTTATCAAATTAAATCTCGCCCTAGCAAGATTTAAGCAGGATACTTACGCTTGCAACGTTTGTGAAGCTATTCGAACATGTATACTGTGTGTGTGTCCCCCGCTTTTATGCCCTACTGCTAATTATGAAGACAACTTTCGTGCTGCCACCCGACGAGGTGGCTCAGTGGCTAAGGCATTGTGTTCCTGAGCCCAAGGTGGCGGGTTCGATTCCCGGCCACGGCGGCCGCTTTTCTGATGCAGGCGAAAAGCGGAAATGCCCGCGGGCTCGTGATTTCGGCGCACGTTAAAGATCCCCAAGGGGTCAAAGTTAATCTGGAGCCGTCCACTGCGACACGCCTCATCGCCTGTGTAGCGTCGGTGCGTTAAACCTCGCAATCAATCAATCATTTCTATAGCTATATATTTATATTTACATAGCTGCGTGCCAATGCACGCCTAAAAGTTAGAGACGTCATCGGTCCATGGCGCTCGGCTGCCGTAGTGACATGGACCATATACAACGGCCTTGGCACGTTTCTCCGTGACTTCGGCCTGTGAGCGTTTGCCTTAACCTTACTTTGAGTGTGCTGTGTGTCCGTGCGCGCGTGCGTTCGTCTGTGAGTTTTTGCGTGGTAATCTGCATTTGTTAATGTTTGTGTGCGTTCTTGTGTCTTCGCTCCTTTCGTCCATCTTTCCCCCTCTCATGTCCGTATGAAGCAGCAAGCCAAGCTCGCTGTCAGGTTGCCTTAACCTTATCGTTAAAGATACCCTCCTCCTCCCTTCCTCTTTGACAGCCATAACGTTTCCACAAAGACCCGCCGCAGTGGCGTTGCGCTCATTAGGCCAATGTGGCGGGTTCGATTCCGCTTGCGGCGGCAGTTTTTCTGGTGCAAACGGAAACGCCAGCGTGCCGAGATTTCGGCGCACTTCAAAGATCCCCAGGTGCTCAAAATCAGCCCTCCACTACTGTGCGCCTCATATCCTGTAGCGTAGCTTCGACGCACTAAACCCCTGAACTTGCTTTTTGGAGCTGCCTAACTGGCTAAAGCATTTTTTTTTTTCAATTATGGGCTTGCTAGCGCATGCGCACTGGTATTGATGACAGACTCACGGCAATTCATGCGAGGCGGTGATAAGCACACGGCCTTGCGCACATGGCTGCAGATACCCGGAAAATAGTTTTCCCTATAAACACTATTGACAACTGCCACTTTTAAAAAAGGCAAAACGTCACAACGGGTAAATTAATGGGCGAACTGCAATAGGCACTAGGCAAGCTGTAGGCAACGGGCAAACTGCATGCATTGCCGACGATATCCTTAAAATCGTTCGCGCAAACCTGCGGTCTTCACATTTTGGGACTTGAATGAGCATTGTTTAAAAATAGCTACAGCGCGAATAGAAACAAGGACACAGAAAGACGACGGGACGAGCGCTGACTTCCAAATGAAATTTAATACGAGAAACCTTGCACCTTTTATACGCACTCTTCAGTTAACACCAGTAAAAAATACTTAAAAAAACATCAGAAAATAGACGTATAATCTCTGGTATCCCACCACCATATCAACATGTGTTCACGCACTTGGCACAATCTGTACAGACACCAAATTAAGTCTTGCCCGAAGTACAGCGCGTGTTCGAAAGGAACGTTTTGAGTTTTGTTGAATGGGTGATTGCTGCGTGCCCGATAGTCTGCACCGTAAACGGATGGTTGTCAAATTTGCTGAATAATATAGAGTTGTTGACGCGTGATATGGGGAGTACCCTCCTTGCAGGTGACGCCAAACACTGCCTCTGTCTTCCGAAGAGGCAACGCACTTCGACGCTGCCTATCTCG
>NW_027526225.1:108071323-108370440 GCF_048455015.1 Haemaphysalis longicornis
ACGAGAAAGCTTCGCGCTCAACCATCGTCGTCGTGAGACGGCGAGGTGCGTAATTTTTTAGGTGCTGAGTACCTTAGGACCGCACAATGTCCGTCCGCGTCCGTGCGCATAGCATTTACAATCGCAAAAAAAAAACCGGCACAGGCACCGGCAGGATTCGAGCCTGTGTCTGTTAGACCAGACAGAATTAGTGTCAGTCGTCTTACCCATTGGGCTACTTTTTTTCTCTTCTTTATTGCCTTCTTTGACAAGATGACAAAACAAAGACACACGTAACTGATAATCTGTACACTCAATACTCAATACAAACACTAGAACTGCAGCCCTTCTTGGGCAAGCGGGGTGATTTCAATATTCTTTCATTACCAACAAGAGTGGCTACCAGCGGGGTAGCCACTCTGGTTTAGAGGGCTGAAGTTTCTGTATCTGCACAAAAGAACCTATTGACTCTTTGAAGTAGTGTCTGATGAGCCTGGCATCTGGGTCGGAGTAGCGTACCGCCATCCTGTTTCTCCAGATGCTATGTAGTCCATACAGCATAATTGTGTCAAGCGGCACACCGTCCTCATTTTCAACATTCAAAAACCTAATACCGTAAGCATACGACCGTGAGTTAGTACCTGAGAGTCAAACGGCTTACTCCTCTCCTGTAACGGTGCGGAGTACCTTCGTACCTCCTAATGTCCGTCCGCGTCCATCCGAGCGCACACCACCATCAAGCGAAAATCAAGCGAAATTCGATTTGAGCCGCGAGTCGCAGTTTCATTGAGGGAATAATTAAGGTGCAACTCAAGGCTCAAATCGAATGACGGTCGGGGCGCAAATCGGACGTCACTCGGGGCGCAACTTAGATGTCATTTCGAGTTCCCGTACTCCGCACCCTCGCCATCATCCACGGAGTGGAGATGCTCCCATTTTTTGTCCTTGTTCGAGATTTTGGCGCGGTAAAGGTCCCCAGGCGGTCCAAATTAATCCGGAGCCCTCTACTACGGTGCGCCTTATAACCTGTGTAGTTTTCGCGCTTTAAACCCTACAATCAGTCAATCTTTTTTGTCGTGTTCGCATGCAGGAAATTTGCGAAACACCGTTTATAATGTTGTTGTATAAAACCGGCCACCATTTTGCTCGAAAATCCGGAAATACAGGGTTGAGCCTGCAAGCAACACAATCCTTTCAGTTAGTAAAGCTCGAAATTCTAGTACAGCGAGCATTTAAAAATTGCGGACCGTCAAATTGCGGCTTAAAACGCTCGCCGGACCCCGGCAGTTCATTTCCTCTATTTTGGGTTTTCCCGTATGCTGCAACAAATTTGACGGCCCTGTGTTTGTTTTTGGGCCTGAATGTCACTCATACGCATGTCTGCAGACACAACGAAATTTTTATCTTTATGGGAACCAAGTGTCGTCTGAAATGCTGGCACGCATATTGCATCGAAAATAGAAGAAATGGAACAGTATGTTCTTTGGAGGGCTGCTGCTCTGGACGGCTGCTTTGGAGGGAGGCTCGAGCTTCTCCTGTTGTCAAAAAAGAAAGGCTCAGCCACCTTGACACAATTAGACAAACCGTGGCTGTAAAGCAAACACAAAGCAAAACCAATAAACCGGCTGGAGTGGTCCAGAGCGCGGAGCTCAATACGACCAAGTCATTTTGCCAGAACACACGTCCCGTCTGGCCAGAACACGGCTTGTTGCTATTTAATTCCCTATTCGACTTCTTTCTTTTCTTACAACTTTTAACTGATGTTTTGCTGCTCCTGTAAAGGGAAATAAATTATTTCCTTCCAACAATATAATCAACAATGTGATTGTATGAGGCGTGAAGGCACTTAAAAAGGCATTTTGAGTGCTACGCGGAGAATACAATTGCTCTTCCTCAAAACAAACAAATGACAGCCTTAATATTATAATATGTAGGATGTTAGAAGCGCACAAAAGGCTGTTACTCAAAATAAATAGTGTTTGAATAAAGACTCAGTTCGAAAAGCCAGGCTGACCTCTATGAAAAACTATTCAGACTACAAGAGAGCGCCCGCTGCGTTTTTTTTTTTTTTATTAAACCACAAGACGCTGAAACAAAAGGCGTAAGGTTGGCGCGCGTAATTTGTGAGGAGGAGGAGAAAAAAGACGTTTATTAGACTGTGTAGAGCAAAAAACGGACATAGACAGAAGGACGCGACGGGCACAAGCGCTTGTGCCCGTCACCTCCTTCTATCTTGGTCCGTTTTTTGGGGGTTTTTTTGCGTTACACGAAGTCACGAATTACCGCTACCAACCGGCCCAAACCAAACCTAGAGCCGTTACCACACAAGATCCAAGCAGCACAAAAAATGTAAATCGAATAAAAAGTGTCCTTGAGCTTCATTAATAATAATCATCGTCACCATCATCTTAGAGATTTTTTAGCCATGCCACCATCAAAACACTTCAGAAGCCACTGGGCCCAAGACACTTCAAAAACTGTTTGTCTTCCTCATGGTCGCTGGCGGGGCGCTATTCCTACTTCATTGAATGCAGCCCTTCAAATTATGTATGCTTACACAGCTGCAATTCGAATCACGTTCTTCACTTTATTTTTAGAAGGCGAATATAAAGTATGAGACCCACGAAAGAAACAGGCAACTGGTTTTCATCCGTGCTTCAGGCGGCAGCGGCACTGCATATTATGCTACTGATTAAAGTTATGCCGCAGGGAGCCACTTTCGGCCCTTCGCTCTTTAACCTCACGACCCGCAACGTTACTAGGACGTCACGCTGATGTTCCCCTAGCGTGCCTAGTGGTGCGAAGCGTATTGTTTCCGCCGCCATTTGCATGTGGCGTGATTATAAATCCATCCGTGCGTGACTTGGAGGCAGATGTTTCAAGCATTAAGATCGAGAAAAATTATGCGTAATGGCCACAGTTATCAACACTCCGAAGCGTTAACCCAGCTTTAAAACGAGACAGAGAAATATTAACGTAATTACTCAAGCGTGAAGGTCCTGCGCATGACACGTGATCAGATGAAATCGCCCCTGCGTGGTGGGTGGTCTTGCGGAAGAAAAAGGTTGCGCCACCACTGTTGTTGAGAGACAATCTCTAGGAGCAGCATAAAGCTTACGTAAAAGTTGAGTTCATATGTAGCAGCGACCGAGTGTCAAACAAAGATTTGTAAAGTGGGAGAACTGGGAAGTGCTCATCCTGGCACCTTAATCAACCAGGCAAAGCCCGGGTACGTGCTCGGTGGAGGGACATTTCCCGTGGTAGTCCAAGCAGAGGTACGCACAAGAAAGAGTGGTGCCGTGGCTACGGTGAGCAACTGCCGCAAGGTTGCGCATGGCCAAAAAAAAAACAATTCTAACAAAAGCTAAAAGGTCTCGAACGATTCACGCAAGTTATTAGAATAAAATAGGCCATGATGGAGGAAAACGAGCACGGGCGTGAAAAATTGGAGCATTTGATGCGTTGGTTATTTTAGGATGTTTCCTTGGGCAGTCCATGGCCGACAGGCTTCCGCATTTCTGTGTTCCTCAAAACAAGACCGCCAACAAAGTACGCGCTCGCAGCCGCTGCCCGGGGCCAACCATGTCCGAGAGCTGACCTTACGCCCGATGATGCGAACCCTATCGACACGCGAACTTATTTTCGGCGAACGACAGCAGCACTTTCGAGATCAAAGCAGCAAGCCAACCGAAGTATTCGCTGGGCGAGCGTTCACGGCACCGCATGCTCCGAGACGGACGCCATCACTCTTCCACGGACGCTACGCCAAACGCTTCGGGACCGAGCCTTCGCCTCCGGCGTGACTAATCCGAGCACCGTTCTCCTGTCGTCCAAACCGCTCGTTGTCAGGATTCGGGAATGGCGGATTTGCAACGGTTCTGGGGCCACGCTTTTTGATGAGGCTGCGTGGTGCCGAGATGTGTTCGTCGAGGGTGATTTGTTTTTCTTTACGGGCGTCATCTCTGAATGCTCTTTGCGCCTCCTTGCGTGGTACTCTAGGTGTACCGAGCAAATTTTAATCCCCACCTCTCAAGAAGATCCACGAAAACATGACTTGGCTGTTTTAGGGGCGAAGCACCTTAGAACCTCGCTTTGTCCGGGGCTTGGTGTCCGTGTACACAGTGTTGCGAATGCGCGAGGAGCATAGGATTTGGGCTGGATTGGATTGGATTGAAATGGATTGGATTATATTGGAATAAATTGAATTGTATCGGATTGATTTGGCTTGGAATTGTATATACTGTACACACGCGGTGTCACTCATTTACATGCGTGAGTAAGCAATGCTGCGGGTGATTTACGGTAACAACGATCCCCAGTGCTTCGCCCACTCGTCATGATTCACTTCGTGGAGATGCGTGAATTGTTTTGTTCAGACAAGTATGCCTCTTGGCCGTCACGCTCCAGTGGGGCGTTATTCGTCAATGTCCTGTTTGGCCAACGAGGGAAAAAGAGCTCGCAGTTGGGAAATTTCGGAATAGAATATATCGTAACCAACGAACGATTTACCGCAATGACTTTCCAGCTTCGCTTGCATCACCTCCTATCGCGCGAACAGCGCAAAGATTTGTAGCCATCACCCTCCGCGGCTCGCTCGGCGGCCAAGGCGTTGTTCTGCCGAGCCCAAGGACGCGGGTTCGGTACCGGCCGCGGTGGTTGATTTTATGGTGGACGCGGAAAGCGAAAACGCCCGTGTGTCCAGATTTCGGAGCGCATTAAAGATTGCCAGTTGGTCAAAATTTATCCGGAGCCCTCCACTACGTCGCGCCTCGTGCCTCAGGTGCCTTCGGTGCGTTAAACGCTACAATCAATCCAGATTTCTAGCCATCCACTTAGCTGCGCACGTATCTATTAGCCGCGCGCGTATCTATCTACTTAGCTCCTGTCTCACGCCAGATTATGCAACGTACACTTGGGGAGGGAGAGTTGGCAAAAAAAAACTGTGGTTGGTTCCTGTGTCGTAGGAATCAATCAAATACGAAAGTGAAATGCGCAGTGAAATCTGCAGCTGAAATGATTTGGAGGTCGGCGTCTGTCTTATGGGTGTGCTTGGCGAACGATATCCTACTGGCGGATCGCTCCAGCAAAGGTGTACTGGCGTCATTTCCGTGACGGATATGACGTCAGAAAAATCTTGGTGTATGCCGGCATAAAACACTTTCGTGTTAAAATATAAAACCCGAAAACGAACAACCCTACATATAACGTACTCTTTCGTTCTAAAGGTTGTTTCCCCGCAAGAATACTCTGTGTGCAGGGGTGCACCCTTTACAGGTCGCTCGCTTCATTGTACTGGCGTCATTTCTGTGACGGTTATTACGTAAGCGAAACTTCGCGAATCTCGGAATAAAACACTTTCGTGTTAAAATAAAAGTGTCCACACGCCTCCTCTAGTCAAAACTCTTTCCACATAAACTGGATTAGCCGCCACTTCTGTGCTTTCGAGACATCCATCTTATGCCTGTGCTACACAGCGTTTCAGTGGCCTTCCGAATGCTTTCGAACCAATAGTTTCGAATAGTTTCGAACTGCCTCATCATTAATACATAGAGTGAATTTTTAAGGGAGCATTCAACTGCCAATTCAAAATCGTAGCGCAGGCATTAGTCACGGACGAAATGAAGCAGAGCATGATTTATTAACATGAAAGTGTTTTATTCCGGGATACACGAAGATTTGACTGACGTAATATCCGTAACGGAAGTGACGCCTGTACAACGAAGCAAACGGCCTGTAAAGGGTGCATTCTTGCACACAGGGTCTCCTTGCGGAGAAGCAACGTTTAGTACTAAAAGAGTACGTTATACTTGGGGTTGTTGATTTTCGGGTTTTATACTTTACACGAAACTATTTTATTCCGGCATACACCAAGATTTCGCTGACGTCATATCCGTCGCGAAAATTACGCCAGTACACCTTTGCCACAGCGGCCCACCAGCAGGACGTCGCTCGCCAAGCACACCCACAAGGCAGCCGCCGTCCCGCGAATCATGCTCAGCGGCAAATTTCGCTGCACATTTCACCTTCCTGTTTTACCGTTTCGTAGGACAGAGGGATCAACCAGCTTTTTTTATAATCAAACACAGCATTTTTGGTCACCAAACAAAACTTGCAAAAGTTGTGATCTTTCTGTAACAGCAGAAATCTGCTTGGCCTTGGCCGTCCCATTAACTTCAATGTCAACGTACAATTGATGTACAGTTGTAAATAGTCTGCTAACTCACCTACTCAACAAATACTGATTGTGTTTAGTCCCTAAACGGAATTGTTAAGAATGTAAAATTGCAGTAGCCTGAGTACATCATGAGTGTTTGCATCGCAATGGTGCTCACATTTTTTTTGTCGGGCAATTGCTTGCGGTGGCCCGCACCTCTCAGTTTTATTCTGTTGTGGTTTGCTGTGCTCCGAGGACAGATTTCATTCGAGGAGTGTACGCGGCTGTCTAAGGAATCACGCAGGAAAGATGCAAACATGGCCCAACCACGCAGATATCAACCGGTGGTTTCCTTTTTACAATTGGCAATTCGTTTGTTTCTTGCGCAAATAGTACGTTTAACGGTGTCGTTTTACCGGGCTGCTCCCCTATTTGGAGACGCTTGCTGGGACGAGCATCTCGCTTGTATCCAGACGGACATAGATACCAGATTTAGACAGGATACGCGATCCTTAAGAGGACCCTGCAACACTTTTTTCAACTGAAATCTCAAATGCTTGCAGAACGTAGTCACCCAACACACCCGGTACTTAGATTAGGGTGTCGAAAAGTCCCTCAGCCAAAAATTACTGCTCTATGCCCATCAGGTAACTTGGAAACTCGCTCAAAAAAAATTTCTCTCTTTCCCGGTCTAGACGTTCTTCGATGGCTCGAATTACGTCACTAGGGCAATGTAGCGGCTCTTGGCCTGTTTTTCTTCAATTGCAGCAATGTACGCTTGTCGATTGCAACTTTAAAAATAATGCCACAAAAACAAAGCAGAAATGGTAGGCGTATCTGGGGCGACGAGCAAATCACGCAGTGCCGCTCCGTGCTGGCAATAACTGTAGCTTTCGCAGTGCTTCCAGACGCGAAGGAAAGAGTGAAACCGTTTATCGAAAGTGTTGCAGGGTCCTTTTAAACTGCGCCTGCGCAAAGTCAGGTTTGTCGTTAGGCCTCCCATGTTTACTGTTGTAGCTTCATGATGACGGTAGACACTAAACCTGGCAACAGTAGACCGACTATGGTGATGTCTGCAGAGTGCCGCAATAGGTGGTTGAGGCTGAAAATGCGGGACTCCGTCTGGTATACTGAGAACACGCGCGGCGGGTGATGCTTGTGGGCTTTATTGAAGGCTGTGATTGAGGTCTACTATGTTTCTATGTTTCTATGGTCTAAGGGCTACTATGTTTCTTGCATATTATGTTCTGTCATATATACCGTTCGTTATCTTGGTGATATATTGTTTCTTTTTTCCTTGCATTGCTAATATGTTTCTTGCTTATTATCTTCTTTCATATATACCGTTCTTTATCTTGGTGATTTTAGTTTTGTTTCTTCTTTACTTGCATTGCTAATACGTTTATTGCTTATTATGTTCTTGCATATATACTGTACTTTATTTTGCCGATATTATTGTGCATTTCTTTGATTGATATATTTATACTTATAACGTGTGTTTCCGTCTCTTTAATGAATAACAGCAGGTAGGCCCCTTCAGTGTCTGACGCTGGGACCTCCTTCTGAAATTTTGTATTGTATACATTATATTGTATTGTAACACAAAATAAAATAAATTCAAATTCAAATAAAAAAATTCTCCCCCTCCTCCCTCCTCCTTGTGAAGACAACGCGGAGGAGAAGCGCGCGGAAAATGAGAAGCACAGGATGCGTGAACAACTACACCGCGGAATGAAAGCTACTCCAAGGCCCAGTTAAGTGCAACAGGAACCGAGTTATGAACACGGAATGACGCACGCATATACAGATAGGTATTCTCTGTGCACTCGGCAGGCATTCTCAGATAACGAATTGCAGCCTACCTTTGTCCCTGAAGAGGAAAGTATATGAGAGCTGCATCTTACCGGTACTCACCTACAGGGCAGAAACTTGGAGGCTCACTGAAAGGGTTCAACTTAAATTGAGGACGACTCAGCGAGCAATGGAACGGAAGATGGTAGGTGTAACATTAAGGGACAAGAAGAGAACGGAGTGGGTCAGGGAACAGACGCGGGTTAAGGACATATTAGTAGGAATTAAGAAGAAGAAATGGACGTGGGCAGGGCATGCAATCCGAAGGCAAGATAAATGTTGGTCATTAAGGGTAACAGAGTGGATCCCTAGAGAAGGCAAGCGTGGCAGGGGGCGGAAGAACGTTAGATGGGCAGATGAGATCAAGAAGTTTGCGGGGATAAATTGGTCGCCGTTAGCACAGGACCGGGATAATTGGAGATTAATGGGAGAGGCCTTTGCCCTGCAGTGGGTGTTGATAGGCTGGTGGTGATAATAAAGGTAGGTAAGACAGAAGCCGCGCGTATACGCACAGTGGGCATGTCGGACCTTGCGGGTGGTCAAGGGTGTACAGTGAACTCCGGCATTCCCGGGTCGTGTGAAAGTCGGTGTTGAAAAGAGAGCCCCCCCCCCCCCCCGCCTTTATTTGCAACATTCAGGAGGCTTGCCCTGGGAGTTCCGGGGAGAGCGACGGCTAGCCAGCGGTAATGCGCGGTAACCTAACCAAGGCATGTTTAACGGCAGCAAAGTATTATTACGGATCGCCGCCGCCATGGCGTCAACAATGCCGCAGTCTGTGCACGATATGGGTGGTTCGGTGCAGGCAATGTTTGGGGCGTGGTTAAAGGCGGCAGAATCGCCACTGAAAGAGAGCGTGCCAGGACAGGATACGACCACCAAGAGGATGGAGGATGGCCGCTTGGTATCGGAAGCGGTGTGTCTTCGACCTCATTGTTCCTGGCGGGGGCAGTGTTGTCGTCACTGCCTTTCGTGGGTTACTCCCAGCTAACGAGTGCGTGAGCTAACATGGCTTCCTCATCGAGTTTTCTGTAAGTCAGACCAAAGTCACGACTGGCAGCTTCGTTGTTGGTACGCCTGAAAACGACGAAGAACACGCACGTGTTGTTCGCGTTCCGCATCATCGGAGGGTTGACAGGCATGACCACCACAAGGAGCGATGCCGAAAGGTGCACCGAGTTTGATGGGGGCCTAATGGGTGCCAATCGAAGGCCGGCGGATGTGGTGAGGAGCCATATAAGGGTGGCTCTGTTGGCCTCCCGCTTGCGAATACCTATGGTGGACGCAACGGAACTCGTGAGACGGCCAAGTACCATTCCGGAAGCGGTGGCAGAAAAGAAGTGGCAGGTAGCGAAAGCTAACTGCACCTAGAGCCAATAGATCAGGTTTCAGAGTATCGGCACTCTTTTCTGTCATTGTTGGATGCCACCGACAGCGGCCATTGGTCGAACCGCGTCACGTGACACTTGTTTACCCCGGAAGGCCCATGGGCGCTGACATTTCGGTTCCCCGATGTTGTCGCGTGCGGGCGTTCTTCGATAAATCGTGATTTATGGGCCGCTGTGCGGCTGTATGTGACGTTGAGAGGGAGTTTTTAAGCCCCAGACAAAGTATCGATACCCGTGCTTATCTGTACTGGGCTGTTTCAATCGGCCGGAAGGTGGAAAACGCGTGCCTCGCTTCCCGCTGGGAAAGAACGACAGTGGCCTAGCGTAACCTATCCACTAGAAAAGCGTTGCTTATTTAGTGGCTATAGCTTATTTAGAGGCTATAGCATAACCTAGAACAACTAAATACGCTACGCTAGCGTAACCAAGCCTGACCCTGTAGCACCGGCGCGCTGTCTCGAAATCCTCGAAAAGTAAACACAGCTGCCATGGTTGCCAGGCGGCGCCCGGACCTATTCCGACCGTCAAGGTCGGCCGCAATTGGGCGCATAAAGCTAACCACCTTGGCGATAGGCACCAAAATGGCTGCCTGTGTGCATTAGTGTCGTTACTCTTAAGCGTAGCTTAAGAGTAACGACACTAATCGTGTGGTTAGCGTGTGGTTCTAACTGCACCAGTAGACCTGGCACAGTAACGACAATGGACAAAGCGATGATGGGACGTAACGCCCATCTTCGCCTCGTCCTTTGTCATTTTCTAACTGAACCTGCCGTCTTCGAGGCCATTGCGCTCTGAATCATCTGGTGTACAGGGTAGGATGGAGGCTCTTCGTAGTAACACGCCGGAGAACGCGTAGGGAAGGGGACGGCGGGCCATTGGTGTGCTGATCTTTCGCGAGCGACTGCGAGCAACACAGCTACCGCAACGCCAGTCCTTGCGAGGGAATCAGATCCATGAAGGCGCTGGCCGCAAGTGGAAACAGAAACAATGCACCGCAGGAGTGTCAAGTGGACTACGATGACAGAGCTTGCGAGCTCCACGGGCCATAATAAGAAATGCCACTTTGGCTGATGACACAGGCATCGAATTTCACTGACTGCGTCATTGTCGATCTGAATTGTGGTCAGGAGAGCTGGGCGGCAATCTGCAAAGCCGGGTTGGGTAAACCTCTGCTAGGAGGCTATAGGCATTGGAAGTTTGAGGTTCGCCGTGGTAGGTTAGGAAGCTTGATGGCTTGGATGTTTGAAGTTTACCGTCCTAGGGCCTTTCACTTGACTAAGTGAGTTCGCGTTGCCACTTTTGCAGGAGTGGGTCTGTTTCCATATGCTATGCTCAGCCTGCGTAGACACCCGGCGTAGAGAGAACTGCACCCACATCTGAATTACCAGGCGAATGAGGTGGGAAAGATGCGATCAAGGATGAAGAAGAGGGGCACGTGTTGACGACGTCAGTCACTTTATGAACTATTCAAACAGCCGATATTTTGTACCGTGGCCTCCCACATTTATTGCAATGGCAAGCTACGGGAAACATTTAACATATACATGGGGGAGTACCAGAAAACCGGATTATGTGTCTAAGTTGAGTCTCAATAACAGTTCTGTAGCTGTAGTTGTTCTCGCACTGGCATGATGCAGGTATGATTACACGAGCTACTGACTATGACAACGGGTGCCTTAAGTGCGATGGTGTTAGCATCTTCAATGTCAATAATAACGAAAAAGGCACCATTAAAACTAAAAAAATTAGGGCAGCCTATTCCTTTCTTTTGAGTCCCGTGCTCGCACCGGTTAGTGTAATCAGGGCGCGTTGTGAATCCATGTTTCATAGTTGCTGCACCAGTTAGTGGGAGGCAGCCGTAAAAGGTGCCTCTGTTGCCCATTTTGAGCCTTGTACATATATAATTAGCAACCATGAATTATTTCAACTGCCCCATTCAGCCCCAAACATAAGAGTAAGTCGACCAATTCACTTCAGTTTTCCTATAGGGCACCGCTGTTCACATTGACGAAGCAAGCTAACATGACAACTTATGACAATGCATGATAAGACCTTAATGACAACATGATGGCAATACTGGCTCACTCACTCACTCACTCACTCACTCACTCACTCACTCACTCACTCACTCACTCACTCACTCACTCACTCACTCACTCACTCACTCACTCACTCACTCACTCACTCACTCACTCACTCACTCACTCACTCACTCACTCACTCACTCACTCACTCACTCACTCACTCACTCACTCACTCACTCACTCACTCACTCACTCACTCACTCACTCACTCACTCACTCACTCACTCACTCACTCACTCACTCACTCACTCACTCACTCACTCACTCACTCACTCACTCACTCACTCACTCACTCACTCACTCACTCACTCACTCACTCACTCACTCACTCACTCACTCACACTCACTCACTCACTCACTCACTCACTCACTCACTCACTCACTCACTCACTCACTCACTCACTCACTCACTCACTCACTCACTCACTCACTCACTCACTCACTCACTCACTCACTCACTCACTCACTCACTCACTCACTCACTCACTCACTCACTCACTCACTCACTCACTCACTCACTCACTCACTCACTCACTCACTCACTCACTCACACACTCACTCACTCACTCACTCACTCACTCACTCACTCACATCACTCACTCACTCACTCACTCACTCACTCACACCACTCACTCACTCACTCACTCACTCACTCACTCACTCACTCACTCACTCACTCACACTCACTCACTCACATCACTCACTCACTCACTCACTCACTCACTCACTCACTCACTCACTCACTCACTCACTCACTCACTCACTCACTCACTCACTCACTCACTCACTCACTCACTCACTCACTCACTCACTCACTCACTCACTCACTCACTCACTCACTCACTCACTCACTCACTCACTCACTCACTCACTCACTCACTCACTCACTCACTCACTCACTCACTCACTCACTCACTCACTCACTCACTCACTCACTCACTCACTCACTCACTCACTCACTCACTCACTCACTCACTCACTCACTCACTCACTCACTCACTCACTCACTCACTCACTCACTCACTCACTCACTCACTCACTCACTCACTCACTCACTCACTCACTCACTCACTCACTCACTCACTCACTCACTCACTCACTCACTCACTCACTCACTCACTCACTCACTCACTCACTCACTCACTCACTCACTCACTCACTCACTCACTCACTCACTCACTCACTCACTCACTCACTCACTCACTCACTCACTCACTCACTCACTCACTCACTCACTCACTCACTCACTCACTCACTCACTCACTCACTCACTCACTCACTCACTCACTCACTCACTCACTCACTCACTCACTCACTCACTCACTCACTCACTCACTCACTCACTCACTCACTCACTCACTCACTCACTCACTCACTCACTCACTCACTCACTCACTCACTCACTCACTCACTCACTCACTCACTCACTCACTCACTCACTCACTCACTCACTCACTCACTCACTCACTCACTCACTCACTCACTCACTCACTCACTCACTCACTCACTCACTCACTCACTCACTCACTCACTCACTCACTCACTCACTCACTCACTCACTCACTCACTCACTCACTCACTCACTCACTCACTCACTCACTCACTCACTCACTCACTCACTCACTCACTCACTCACTCACTCACTCACTCACTCACTCACTCACTCACTCACTCACTCACTCACTCACTCACTCACTCACTCACTCACTCACTCACTCACTCACTCACTCACTCACTCACTCACTCACTCACTCACTCACTCACTCACTCACTCACTCACTCACTCACTCACTCACTCACTCACTCACTCACTCACTCACTCACTCACTCACTCACTCACTCACTCACTCACTCACTCACTCACTCACTCACTCACTCACTCACTCACTCACTCACTCACTCACTCACTCACTCACTCACTCACTCACTCACTCACTCACTCACTCACTCACTCACTCACTCACTCACTCACTCACTCACTCACTCACTCACTCACTCACTCACTCACTCACTCACTCACTCACTCACTCACTCACTCACTCACTCACTCACTCACTCACTCACTCAGACTGCACCACACTATCGTGGATACACGCCAACCGACTCAGCATCCCAAACTTTCCATTGTTTCCCGCCTTAGCTGAAGCGTAGAAACTATTTATTGACAACGTAGTTATGTTCCAGATGTTACCGTAGTGAACAGAAATATAGAAAATGGACACTACATGCATGATGTACGCCACCTGTTTGAATCTGTACGTGAGGAATAATATAGTTTTGCAGTATAAGACATTTTCAAGAGAGAGAGAGAGAAAGCCTTTCAAGTGCGCTAAAGAACACTGGTGATAAAAATGTTGGCCCACGCAAAGAAGTCGAAAGTTGAATCATTTTGTGAAGTCAATCTGGTGCTCTAACCAGGAAGAGGTGAATGGTTTGTGACAGCTTAATGCGCATGCGCTATCTAGTGCTCGAGAACCAACCACCTTGCGGGTGTTCTCTGTGCGGGTTCTATGAATGTTCAGTCGTGGTATGACTCACAAGAGTAACGCCCGAATTTCTGAGTAACGCCGAAACATTGATTGATTGATTGATTGATTGATTGATTGATTGATTGATTGATTGATTGATTGATTGATTGTGGGGTGTAACGCACCGAACCTGCACGTGGGCTTTGAAGTGCGCCGTAGTGGAGGGCTGCGGAGTAATCTTTGAGCACCCAAGGATCTTTAACGTGCGCCCGAAATCTCGACACAGGGGCAATTTCACTTTCACCTACATCCTCCTCCCCCCCCCCCCCGCAACCCCCTGAAAAGCAACCACCGCGGCCGGGGTCGAACCCACATCCTTGGGTTCAGCAGCACATTGTTTCATTGTTTCATTACATTTCATTGTTCATTTCTAATTTCTTTGTTTATGCAAAGCCATATACAAAAAAAAACCTCTTATAAATTTACCAGATGTTATTGTTATTTATGTTCCCAAGTGATTACATCTTTTTTGTCGTTGTTTTGTGTGAAAATTTTAAACAAACGTGGCATTCGAAGCCGCTACAGCTATAGGGTGCCATGGCCCAGTCAGTCATGGTTTTGCCTTTCACCATGTCCCCCAAGACAATCGTGAAAAAGTTCTCTTTCAGGACATTCACTTAGAAAAAAAATGTAAAAAATTGGACAAAAATAAATGTCGCGCGTGACCGGTTTATATGGCGTATTCTGTGCCGTCATGAGAAGGTTTTCTTGAGTATTGCTTTATGTATACCGCTAAAATTATGTTGCGTACCCACCATGCGTGCAAAAAAAAATATGTTTGCTTTGGTATTGTTCGGGTAAAACTTCCTCTTGCTAAACTTCTTCTACTCATGTCACGGTCTCTACCTTTTGCGTAGTATATATCTGTTATCATTATACGTTTTTTTGTGCTTTGTCATTGTTTTATATAACCAACAATTGCGTTGATATAGTTTGCCTATGTTGCCGCTTGGTTTGTTTCATGTTTATAATTTGATTTACTGGTTGTTGAATGGGCTTCGCTAGTGTTGCTGCCGTTGTCCTACATCAGGGACGGGGTCTCGTCAGGCGGCCCGATCGGGCTCGATCAATCGGGCTCGATCAAACGGGCTCAAACACCTTTTGCCCCGTTTGCCTCGGCAGAACATTGAAAATTATTCTACCTTGCGCGGTGTACTGGTACTCTGCCTAAACAAACAAACAAACAAACAAACAAACAAACAAAACACCTTCGCCACTGAGCCTCCGCGGTACGTCCGTAGGCTTTGCGAAAGCCTAAGAAGCCTTAAGTGCCCCTTTAACTAAATACAGATATAACGCTTGCAGCTGTAAATGCGGTGGCGGAATTTGACCTTTCTGCTGTGGCGTCGTTTGAACAACGGTATCGAGTCAGTTAAATACGGCAATAACGCAATGTGAGTTTTCGGCTTCGGCTCAGGGTTTTCTTTTACTATCTCCGTGTGCACCGACTCATTCTTGTAGCTGAAAGGAAAAAGAAAATACCGATCACAAATTGTGGGCATCATCGTCATCATGGTCGCCATTATATTAGCTTCTTCGCCACGACGCCATGCTCTGTTGAGTTTGATCTGATACCCTCATGCTTGCAACTAAGTAAGAAAACTCGATGCACGTCTTAGCTTTCATGACGGGGGCCATCAGATATGGAGCGTTCCTCTTTGTAGCATCGTGGGAGAAACCACTTGCATGCATCGCTGACTTTGCATTGGGCAGACGTGAATTTACTCGTCACTTTCACCTGAGGCTTTACAGTCGGACTACAGATGCGTGCATTGTTTAGACTATCTTCACTACATCAAAATTCGGCTTTCTTTTTGGAGGGGCCATTACCAAGGTCACTGCTCCGGGCTATCCTTTTCGATAGCCATGTCTTGCACCAGAACAACACACCTCCACCTCGAAAATTATGCAGCGAGTGTGTGTCCTCGAACGTGTATACTTCTGTTCTTAAAATCAGAAATTCAACGGGTAATTGAAACAGCTATGCATATCACTGTTAAGCTTGCAGAAATCAACTGCTGTCCCCCGGAAGGCAGACAGTTCCAAAAATAAGCAAAAATAACTTTTTTCGCGGAAGTATGAGTATTTAGCTCGCTTGTTAGCTTATTGCCGCTTGCACGACGTATTGTGAATAAATGCGACTAGTTGGCATATGTTCTCAACAAGCCGAAACATAATACCAGCATAAAATCAAGGCTGTAGAAATCTCTCGCTCTATTGCTTCCGGCTTTAACCCAGTGCTTGTAGGTGTTTTTTGCATCTTTTAGATGCTCCTAATATTAAAAAACGGTTTTATTCACACATTCATAAAATTCTTTTATTTAATTAGTGGTAACCATAGTGTCGAACGAAAACAGGGGGCTCTTTCACAAGATTTTTGTCCTTTCCAGACTGTTCGTTTCAGTGCTCACCTCTAAGCAACTAAAATTTCACATCATGCACTTGTTAAAAATATGTTAGCATGTATCCTTCACAGAGAGCAGATGTATGAGATCCCCTGTATTAGCATGGTTGCGCGAAATGAACGAAGAAGAATGTAGTTTTGAGAAAATAAGCATTTATTTGTACACTCCGGTTTCCATTGATGTTCAACTGCCAAAGTCGCGTGCCAAAGACACGAGGCCACCAGGGTTCGCTTGCTTCAGGCTATGTTCTAATCTGGCACACTTATATGTTCAAAGTGGTTCGGCTCGCTCCTCCACGCATAGAATGCCAGCTGTGGCAGGACTTCGATATATAAGTGTAGCACCATATGCTTTTACACAGCATTTCAGTATTGATCGATGTAGGGAATAATTCGACACTTCGACGTTTCCGAGCTCGATCAGAGCTTGTTCGACTGCATTTACATTTTTCAAGCTAAGCTTTAGTGTCCTCACCGAGGCCGTTGTACGCATATACGCTCTGCACGAAAGCCAAGTTTCTCTGACGATGATGATGAATGATCGCGGGTGAAGTGAAAGAAAAAAAAACGCTTCCCCTGGCCGGAATCGAACCTGGGTCCCTCCCGTTACGAAGCCGGGAGCCTGCTCCATTTGGACATTTTTTTCTTTACTTTTTTTTCTTATTACATGGGAGAATACGCTCAGACGTTGCAGTACGAGCAATACAAGCAAACAAAAGAATACAGTGAAGTTATGAGAAGCACATATGCATCAAAATTCAGGCAAACACACACAAGCGTTCAAAAGAGGGAACCAGTCAGGTGGTTGGTCAAGCAAACTATACACACTATGTACAAATGCCACAGTTTCTCGGAAATAGGACTTAGTTGATCTTGGTGGCTTAGCATGCCTATCACATAAGCGGCATCGCCACAGACTGTACAAACCAATCAACACGAACATGTCATAAGGCGGCTCACCAGGATAGTCGAATGTCAAAAATCGGATAGAGAAAGGCGTAATATCCATGTCTTTTCTGAGCGTTCGCTGTAAAATGTCCCAGAAAAAGACAGCATCTCTGCAGTCTACAAAGCAGTGATCAATTGTCTCTGGTCGAGTACAGAGCCGACGGTCTGTCGACCAAGCTATAAACAGACCCCGGTCTTTCATCCAAGTTTTAACAGGGAGCGTGCCCGTGTGTAATTTAAAGAAAAATGTTTTAACACCTGGCGGAACACACATTTTACACACACTGTTGAGGACATCCTGGTACGGACATTGTATGTACAGAAAACGATATAAAGGTGTGGGAAAAAGCATAGAAACCAGGGCATCAGAAATAGACTCGCGCGAAGCAGTAAATATGTACTCAAGGCTAAACCGAGCCTGTAAGAAGCGAAACGTGTCAACCACTTCTTTGAAGAAACCTCGCAGGCTTCGGGCTTACTGCGAGGAAAACTGCACTTATTACGGCCTACAAAAGCTATCAGTCATCCAAGGAGATGGACATCACTGCAGCTGAAATAAGCAGTCCGTCAAACCTCCGGCAAGCAGACGCAGGCGTCCAACAGATGCCGCCATTCTGGTGGGTCACTTTGCGCCGCATAAATGCTCCGCACCAGCTCAGCCTGCTCCTGAAAAATGGACTTCGTTGGGCGAGGGGGTTCCGCGGGCCTGTTCGTCATGCGCGGAACTTCCACAAGCTATGCGATCCCATCACAACAAATATATCATACAGCACTCCAGTAGCATCTCGGAAAGGCAAGAACCGAATTGTATAAGGGGTAATGTCCATGACCTTTTTAAGAGTTCATTGCAGCACATCCCAAAAAAACACCGCATCCCGGCACAAAACAAAACAATGGCCAATGGTTTCAGGTTGATTACATGAGCGGCGATTGTCAGACCAAGAAATAGACATTCATTTTTTGTGCAATCACGTTTTCACTGGGAGTGTTGATGTATGCAGCTTAAAGAAAAACGCTTTTGCATTTGGTGGAAGACACATGCGTGTGACACGCTTCAAAACACTGTCCTTATGGTGGCCAATGTAAGGCTGGCGATAAACCGGCACTGGGAACAGACTCTCTAATAAAGTGTTCGTCAGAGACTTCCTGGAAAGGGTAAACAGACATTGCAGGGAAAACCTTGACGTAAAAAAATTGAAAGGTGTCGACCACCTTCTTTAAAAAAACCCCGTCGTGGCTTCGTGCTAACTTCACCTGTGGAGACAAGCAAAAAGGTAAATGAAAAGTTATTCGCTGTTGAATAACGTTTAGCAGAAGTGGATGGTGCGTCACTTTATAGAAGAAAAACCGAGACACAAGCTGGTGTACAAACAAATGCGTCAGCCCAGCACCCCCAGACACTAGTGGAAGAAAAAAATTGTCCCTACGCATAGGTTCCCGTTAAGAACCCCACACAAAAGTAGCAAAAACTCTACGTAGAGCTTGTACTTTAGAAGGCGCACAATGAAGTACTTGCAGCACATAAACAAACTTTGCGACAAGGAAGACATTATAGAGACCTGCGCACGTGCAAACACAGAGCGAACGTCAAGCAGCAGGTACCGATTCGCACCGTACACACCCAGAATCCAAACGTTAGGCCTACGGAGTGCACACCCTAGAGTTGCTGCGGGTATTCTATAAAGGTGGTGCGTACCTCCGCAGTAGCATATACTCGGAGTGTGGGATTGGCCAACCAAAGAATCCATCACGAGGAAGCTTCCCTTGCAACCATCGTCGTGGATAGACGGAAGGGTGCATGGCTTTTTTTTAACTTGTGGAACTATTACGCACAGCCGCTAGAAATTGCGATTTGGTTGGTTTCAGAAATATCGTCTTCAACTATACTAAAATACTTTTTATGAGCTATATATAGAATGTGACCTAACCATTGCGTCTGGGATTCCTGATTGATTGTAGGGTTTAACGCGCCGACGCAGCGCAGGCGATGAGGCACGCCGTAGTGGAAGGCTCCGGATTAATTTTGACCACCTGGGGATCTTTAACGTGCGCCGCAATCTCGTACTCACGGGCGTTTTCGCTTTTCGCCTCCATCAGAAAAGCGGCTGCCGCGGCCGGGAATCGAACCCGCGACCTCGTGCTCAGCAGCACAAGCGTCTGGGATTCCTGTGGTTGTCTTAGACTATATCCTGCCACCCAACCGACAGCCCTCTTATATCCCGGTGCTAACTCTGCTGTCTTGCTAAACACATGCTATGGACAAAATCTGATGTCACAAACTTTGCATGCTTCTTTTTCGTGGTCACTCAGCAACGCAATGCATTCTGCGCAACGCCATGCTTCTAATGGTCTCCAGGCCGACAACGACAAAAACAAAGGCAACAGTTATGATGACCCATAGTCATTGATTGATTGATTGATTGATTTGATTGATTGATTGATTGATTGATTGATTGATTGATTGATTGATTGATTGATTGATTGATTGATTGATTGATTGATTGATTGATTGATTGATTGATTGATTGATTGATTGATTGATTGATTGATTGAAAGCAGTAAAGAGACGTCTTGGCGTGGGGAAAAATCAGATGTATGCACTTAAGGATAAGCAAGGCAATGTCATCACAAATAGGGATAAAATAGTCACAGTGGCCGAGGAGTTCTATAGGGATCTGTACAGTAGCCGGGACATACAGGATAATGCCGAACGAGACAGTAGTTCAGAGGAGATAGACATCCCACCAGTAACGACCGAAGAAGTAAGGAAGGCTTTGAAAGAAATGAAAGGGGGCAAAGCACCTGGTGAGGATCAGATAACAGCAGACCTCTTGAAGGATGGCGGAGAAATTGTACTTGAAAAACTGGCAAACCTGTATACGCAATGCCTAATGACCGCAATGATACCGGAATCTTGGAAGAACGCGAACATCATCCTAATCCATAAGAAAGGCGACATGAAGGACTTGAAAAACTACAGGCCGATCAGCTTACTGTCAGTCGTCTACAAGGTATTTACCAAGGTAATCGCTAACCGAATCTCTGCAACCTTAGATTTCAGTCAACCTAAAGAACAAGCAGGGTTCCGTAAAGGTTATTCAACAATGGACCATATTCACACGATCAATCAGGTGATAGAGAAGTGCGCTGAGTATACTCAACCCCTATATATAGCCTTCATAGATTATGAGAAAGCATTTGACTCGGTCGAAACCCTAGCAGTCATTCAGGCATTACGGAACCAGGGGGTAGATGAGCATTATGTAAGGATACTAGAGGATATCTATAATGGGTCTGCAGCTACCATCATCCTCCATAAGGAGAGCAGTAAAATACCTATAAGGAAGGGTGTCAGACAAGGAGACACAATCTCTCCAATGTTGTTCACAGCATGCTTACAACAAGTATTCAGAACGTTGGATTGGGAACAGGTGGGAGTAAGGGTTAATGGAGAATACCTCAGTAACCTCAGATTTGCTGATGACGTTGCCTTGCTAAGTAACTCGGGGGACGAATTGCAAAGCATGCTTTCCGCACTGGGTGAACAGAGTAGAACCGTTGGCCTGAAAATTAATATGCAGAAAACTAAAGTAATGATCAATAACCTCGGGACAGCACAGCAGTTTGAGATAGATGGCGAGGCAGTGGAAGTGGTAAGCGAATATATATACTTAGGCCAAGTTGTGACCCCAGATCCCAACCATGAGGCAGAGATAATTAGAAGGATCAGAATGGGATGGGGTGCATATGGTAGACATTATCAGATAATGAATAGCAGCCTACCATTGTCGTTGAAGAAGAAAGTGTATGACAGCTGCATCTTACCGGTACTCACCTACGGGGCAGAAACTTGGAGGCTCACTAAGAGGGTTCAACTTAAATTGAGAACGACTCAGCGGGCAATGGAGCGGAAAATGATAGGTGTAACATTAAGGGACAAGAAGAGAGCGGAGTGGGTCAGGGAGCAAACTGGTGTTAAAGACATATTAGTAGAAATTAAGAAGAAGAAATGGACTTGGGCAGGGCATGTAATGCGAAGGCAAGATAACCGCTGGTCATTAAGGGTAACAGAGTGGATCCCTAGAGAAGGCAAGCGCTGCAGGGGGCGGCAGAAAGTTAGATGGGCATATGAGATCAAGAAGTTTGCGGGGATAAATTGGTCACAGTTGGCACAGGACCGAGGTAATTGGAGAATAATGGGAGAGGCCTTTGCCCTGCAGTGGGCGTAGACAGGCTGGTGATGATGATGATGAAAACAGCACGCGCACCTCTGGGCATCGAGTGGTGTCGTCATCCCAGGATACCTAGGTGATTGCTGGCCAGATGAGATGAGATTTTTGGCGTCAGAGAACGATTTTGTCCAAGCAGAGAGCTCTGATAAGCAGCTTTCGCTGCGAGAAAGCTACTTAGAGCAGTTTGACGTTCCCGCAGTCCCGAAAAATGAAAATGCGTGCTTGACTCGCGTACTAGACAACGGGAACCACTCGATTCCCTCTTCGCGGTACGGAAACGACTGAATACAGCCCAACATCGCGAATCCTGCAGCATCGATCAAGCGGCCGGTGCACCGGAACCAAATTTTGAAAGCACCGCCCGCACGGTGCTCTCGCTTTTGTCGGAATAAACACCTCAAGGCTCCTTCCGTAAGATTAGCCTCTTGGGCCTCAAGGGTATGTAGAGACACGGCGCACGCTCCTTCTTTTTACCGAGACCGGCTCGTCGGCCGTCCATTCCTCCTTCGGAGACCTTTGCAATTACAGCGGATCTGCTTGTCTTTTGTACGGCATTCCCTCCCTCGCTCTTACCAACCGCTTTGAATTGGCTTCTCACTCGCTGCGGTGTTGTCTGTTTCACTTTTACTTGGCAGTTAGAAGGTGCGCGAGAGAAATGCTTCCGTACACAGATTTTGCCCCCGCCAAGTGCTTGGAAGAAAAGGTCGCGTTCCTTTTGTGAGGCTGCGGTCATGCGTGGATATGCAGTAGAGGTCACGTGAGTTGCGTGCGACGTCTACAGTTGAAGCGGATGATGTTTGGCAACAAAAACTAGCGTTGAAGTGCTACTGGACACTCCGTGCATCTAACACGAGAAGTTTCGACGTTCATGAAAGAGTGGCGTGGGTGTTGGGAAGTGCGCTCTAAGATAGTCCTTTGGGTTTCGCCACAGTGCACCCGATTGACTAATTCATGCAGCCAAGGATTAAAATTCGGCGAATGACGATATCGAGAACGCGATGCTACTCAAAAGTTCGGTCTTGGCAGTAGCGTCACGCTATGCAGAATTTTACTAGCGAAAAATAGACACGGACGAAGAAGAAGTACACAGGACACTCGCTAGACTTCTTCTTCGTCCGTGTTTATTTTTCGCTAGTAAAATGCAGTCAGATAACCAACTAGCCCAACTTTATGCCTTAACTTTCACGCTATGGAAGCATGGCATTCTTCATTGCGTAGTGCCACAGCGCAGAATACATTTTAAGTGCCGAGTGCTTTATGGGCTCGCCTGTCGTCGTAGCTCGCTAACGGTCGATGCGACTGCCGGAATCAGGCGGTGCAGTGAGATAACGGACCCAAGTAGAGCCTGATGTACCGGGGTCAGGTATTCACGCTGAGGCTTCGAAAACCATGCGGTTTAAATAGTCATAACCGCTCGGACCTCGTGAGCGGCTGGCGCTTGTCATACATCTCCTTGTAATTTAGCGTAAAGAAAACTGCAGGTACATTTCAGGCAAAATCTATGTATATAACCAGCATCCTCCGCGTTCATTTAGTTAGGAACGCTCGTTGGGTTGGTTTTTACGATAGTAAGCGAAAAAAGCGGCCTCGCAAGAAAGAAATGGCGTGTTCCAAATGCCGCAGAAACGCTCCAGCCCCGCAAGAAAGAAATGGCGCGTTCGAAATGACGCACGGCAGCTTCAGCATACGAAATTAAAGCAAGCGAAAAAAGAACAGAGCTCCCCCTGGCGCAGATTCAGGCGGGGGGCGCGCGAGCACTACGAGGGCGGGAAATTTGAATTGCATAGGGTGGTAGCAGTGAGCGGATAAACGGCGCCACAGCCCATTATGGCGAATCACTGTTCTGCACTACCGAACGCTTTCACATTGAGTGGAACGGCTTTAATTTTTGAATCAGCTAGCTTGACGTTGCTGCCATTCGCCGAATTTTCTTTGATGACTGCGTTAAATGGTCCCTTGAGCTCATGATGGGGAAGCTGAGCTGCAGGATTGCCTTAGAGTGTTCATTCCTGGGAACAGCCGGAGATTACTAAGGATGTGAAATCCCCGATGAACCGCAAAGCACTTGAGTTGTGGAATACGGTCAAGCAAAAAGTGCGCGACCGCTATAGCCATTGTGTCTATCCATATGGGGAGGACAGAAGCGCATAAAAAATCCCGGGCCATCTCCTCTAACGTAAAACCTGGGGAGGGGCGAAGCATGCAGTGTATAAATGTATTCTTGGCGCCTTGGCGTTTTTGCCCGCGGAGATGAAACCATAACGTGAAACCTAGGGATGGGCCAAGCATGCAGTAAGTGTATTCTTGGCGCCTTGGGGTTCTTGCTCACGCAGATGAAACCGGTGGGGGGTAGACGTATAAAGATTTGCCGTAAGTCTCGTGTCTTTGAAGCACGAAGCGTTCTAGCGCAAGGCGTTTGAAAGCAAGTGTCCCGTTGTTTTAGTACTGTGGCTACATGAGACGATGACGACATGAGACGCCGACAGCCTGAGCCCCTAAGGAGTTCGCCCCTAACACTCAGCGGCTTGGACAAATCTGGCGCTTAAAGGGACCATGAAGGCAAAACACAACTCCTGATGATTAAAAAGGATAATTTGTCCCGATAAGAATCATACAAGTTTTATCGGAAACTTCAAATAGATAACAGAGATAAGGAAAATATAAGAAGCAGTGGTGACTCCCTAGCTACTTCCTCGCGACGCTTTTATTTCGTCACAAATCTTGTTTGTGCAATTGTCAGCCGCCGACTTCAGCCCCCGCCAAGGAAGACGACTGGGCGATTGTGGTGCGACCTCTTTTGTTCCGTTTGATCGCATCAGTTGAATCCTAACGTGCAGGTGACCCACTGGGCCTCCTCGGTTATCAGTCCCGGATCGTCCGCGGACTGCCCGAGCCGCGATCCAGCGCTCGATTTTCCCATGTATTCCTATGGGACTTCCGGTCTGAAGGCAGTCCTCGGACTGCCCGCGGACCGTCCAGGACTGGTAAATCGAGGATCCCCACTGATGACTATATCTTGGTGCCAGGCCACATCACGTCGCTGTAGCGCGAAATGTGAATGCTAGTCGGCATTTCTTGCCTTTTTTCATTTAAAAAGGAACGTGTTTCGTGGCTACGATGGAGCTGAGTTCTTTCAAATTGAACAAAGTTGTATTATGTCTTGATAGCCCCTTTAAATGGGACGGAGAGTACCCAGTGCAAGCACTCAGCGGCATTTCTCGGGCTGGCTAGGGGCTACACAGTCATTTCATTGCTTTAAAGGGCCCTGCAACACCTTTTTTTAACTGTTTTGAAACCTTAAATGCTTGCAGAACGTAGTCACCCAACACACCGAGTACTTAGATTAGGGGGTCGCAAAGTACCTCAGCCAAAAATTGCTGCTCTATGCCCATGAGATAACTTAGAAACTCGCTCAAAAGACTTTTCTCTCTCTCCCGGTCTAGATGTTCTTCGACGGCTCTAATTACGTCACTAGGGAAATGTAGCGGCTCTTGGCCGGTTTTTCTTCAGTTGCAGCAATGTACGCTTGTCGATTGCAACTTTTAAAAAAAGCCACAAAAGCAAAGCAGAAATGGAAGGCGTATCTGGTCCGACGAGCGAATCACGCAGTGTCGCTCCGTACTGGCAATAACTATAGCATTCGCAGTGGTTCCAGACGCGAAGGAAAGAGTGACAGCACTTGTCGAAAGTGTTTCAGGGTTCCTTTCAAGTCCGGGCCTCAAGCCAAACTGCAGGCTTAGCTTACGCCATCAAATCCACCCCCGCTGCACGGCCCTTTTGTGTTGGTAAACGTTGTTTCTTCACAGTGTCAATGCATTTTTTCCGCATTTTTTGTTCATATTACCCGCAAACGTCATGACTAGCCCAGGTACAGCGAACCCTCGTTATAATGAAGCCCTGGGGAAGGGAAACTGGCTTTGTTGCAAACGGTGCTTCGTTTAAAGCGGTGGTGATTATTCAACATGGTAAAAGGCGGTAGAAGACAGGGACACAAGAAGAGACAGTACACGGTACGAGCGCTGGACATCAGCTGCGGCTTTATTGACGAGAGCGGCAGCACACATATATATGCGCAGAAACGATAAAAAGATACGGGAGGCGCAGCTTTGACAGAGAATGTGATTGAAGCTGTACATGGGCATTTTCTCTCGTCTAATCCTCGTCCCGCGTAACTGTCTCTTCTTGTGTCCCCGTCTTGTCGCGCCTTTTACCTTGTCGAAATCGTATCACCAACTAGCCCTAATTTCTGCTTTCAATAGTGACTATTCAGCTTTCCCTGCATTGCAGTTTGCCGCCGGGACGGTAAGGGAGACTTTGAATAAAGCGACTTCGCTATAACAAGGGTTTCGTGTATTGACGAGTACGCCATTATTGCCCACCGTGGCAACATGAAGTTGGTTACGCGCTTAGGCAGTCTCGTGGTTCACCTTCACTACATTGAATTCGAGTGACCAATCTATGCCGCAAACGCAGAAAATTGAGTGATTAAAAACAGCGTGCGTGTTGTTTGACTACAAAACGTGACCTGCGCTGAGGCACTGCGCAATGCAGAAGAACGTTATGCTTGCATTGCGGAAGGTCGCAGCATAGACGAAAGTTTTGAGTCGAATCATGAAATCTGTGGTTGGACGGAATCCCGTCTGGTTGCGGTGGGTCATGATTCAACGGGGAATAAAAACACCGACGAAAAAGTATATTTCGTAAAATAAAAGACGTTTCGGCTCCCGTGTGGGAGCCGAAACGTCTTTTATTTTACGAAATATACTTTCTGGTCGGTGTTTTTATTCACCGTTGTATCACAGTCGAATCATATGCTCGGCATAGTGTAGCAAAAAAAAAAAAATCTGTAGTGGTAAATGAGCATAGAATTTACACGGGAATCTGCTGAAATTGCACAGTTAAAGGGACCCTACAACACTTTTTATAAGCGCTTTCACTCTTTCCTTCGCGTCTAAAAGCACTGCGAAAGCTATTGTTATCGCCAGCACGGAGCGGCACTGCGTGATTTGCTCGTCGCAGAAGATCCGCCTTCCGTTTCTGCTTTGCTTTTGAGGCGTTATTTTTAAAGTTGATATCAAAAAGCGTTCATTGCTGCAACTGAAGGAAAACCAGCCAATAGCCGCTACATGGCCTTACTTACGTAATTCGAGCTGTCAAAGAACGTCAAGACCGGGAGAGAGAGAAAAAATCTTTTGAGCGAGTTTCCAAGTTACCTGATGGGTATAGGGCAGTAATTTCTGGCTGAGGTATTTTGCGACCCCCCTAATCTAAGTACTGGGTGTGTTGGGTGACTATGTTATGCAAGCATTTAAGGTTTCCAAAAAAGTTGAAAAAAGTGTTGCAGGGTCGCTTTAAAGCGAAGCTTTCTACGTCTCACTTATTTGTCCGTGAGCGCCGAAGACACAGTGCAGAAAAGCCAACTTTATCAAACGATGATGACGAGCATGGGTGAAGTGCAGAAAAAACTTTTTCCGTGGTAGGAGGAATCGAACCTGGACCCTTCGCGTTTGAAACCGACGTCTATCCGATTGCGCCATTTCGGCACGGCGGACGCAGTTTGGATTTGGGGAAGGATGCATGGACGGGCAAAATTAGACAGAAAAAATCATGCACCCCTCCGTCTAACGTCGACAATGGTTGAACGCGATGCTTTCTTCGCGCGAAATGAACTGGCGAATGGTCAAAGTCAAAGCCACTGGCATGAAATGCCCAAACTGCGTGCGAGTCAAAGTCAAAGCTCAACGAGAAAAGTCCAACCAAACCTTCTTCGAGTCCAGGTGCTAATTCAGGCGACAACCAGGAACTGCCTCACGAGAAAAATTCGCGTTCAACCATCATCGTCGTTAGAGGGAGTGGTGCACGAGTTTTAGGGGCGAAGCCTCGTAGGCGCTCGTGCTGTTGGCGTCTCATTTCGTCGTCGTAAGTGTCGTCTCATGTAGTCACGGTACTAAAACACCGGGACACTCGTTTACGCCTCGCGCTAGAACGTAACGCGTACTTAAAAAACACTGGAACACTTGTTTACGCCTCGCACTAGACCGCTTCGTGTTTCAGACACGAGACTTTTAAAGCAAAGCTGTATACCTCTATCCCAATCGTGTCTTCTCCGTGGGCAAAAACTCTAAGGCGCCAAGAGTACACTTATACACCTCTTGCTTCGTCCTTCCCTTGCAGGTTTCACGTTAGTGGATATGCCCGGGATTTCTTTTTTTGCTTATGCCGCACGAATACGTGAGTTTAGCCCTAATACGTGAAGTAACGACGATAATCTGGCACAGGAGAGCATTTCTATTCTACCGCAACGAAAATAACAGCTACGAGAACTGGTGTTTGTATTTTTTAATTACCTTACCAGATCAAAACCTACAAAGCGTAGGCCATGTCCAAAGTTCTCCCAGACAATTTACGCGATTTTTTAAAAAAACGAGAAATGCGTGTGTAAGAGCGCTGTTCCCATCGCACCAACAACCCTGTCGATTTTCTGGCATCTGCTAGGCGTAGCACTGGCCATTGCGTGCCCGGCTAAATTTAGCCCATTGCTAGCACGTTTGATTCGTATAACATGAGCGGAAACAAAGAAGACGTCTATATTAACCTGAAACCCATTTTTTTAGGCTGAGGTAGTATGAAAAAAAGTGACGTAATTATAAAAAATTAGTGGCTTCACATTAAGAGCCTCATTAAAATAGTGACGTCACAGTATGAAAACTAGTGTGATGTCATTATTCCTTGGGTCAGGAAACCGGCTTTGTTATAAGTGGCATTTTGGTAAAAGCGGAAATGATATGCTCCTTATGCACGGAAGTAAGGACTATGAAGTGCTTCGAATGAAGCGAGATTTTGAATAAAGCGATTTTGTTATAAAAAGGGTTAACTGCACTTCGTGCGACGGCTCCGAACGGAGTATCGTGTTTTCTCTGATGCCGGTCTTTAAAAAAAAGTGAGGCAACTAGATTTCCGATACATAAACACCCAATGGTTTGCACAGCTTAAACGAGGATGTGATGAATTCAGTTCGGTGTCCGAGAAACCAACGGTATCGTGAACGTTTCGGCTCGCGTCGGTTGTGTTGTCTGTCCGGTATTCAACAGCTCGTTGGCGGCACTAGGCTGGCTCTTTGTGTCCTCAAGACGTTCACGCTTACCTGAAGCTGGGATAGACGGAACGGCTTTATTCTCTTTCTAAATGCATTGACGTTCCGTTCCGGCAACTGGCGCGGGCTCTTGCTGACGCCAAGCCACTCTTCATCTTTCTTTTCCATGCCGGCAGGATCAGCGGGCAAGGTGCGCCCCTTGCTGCATCTGCGACGCCGTGGTTTACACCCCCGACAAACTAGCTAACAGCCGCGTCCGTTAAGGTCTGTAACGCATATCTAAAAGGCCGCGATGGCTTTGTTCTTTCAACACGAGGAGACATGGTGCCGCCAGAGACGTCTCCACTCGGCCACACGGTGTCATCCAAAGACGGGCTGCAACACAGAAACAAAAGATCAGCACGCCCTCGCACCTCCCCTACTACAGTCATCGCACCTCGGCCCGGTTATAGCGCCTCTTTATCATCTCCTCCACTCCGACCTGATGCCGCAAGCACCGGTACGACGCCTCCCTGCCCGTCACTTGCTGTCGGAAGCCGCGGTGGCGCGCGCTCGCTTGATCTCTCCCAACTTTTGTTGCGCCAGTTGTTCTCCCTCCGCGTTCCGTTGCGCGCGCGGAACGAAGTCGGTTTCTATTTCGCTTCTTCAGCTCTCTTCCTTGTTTTTTTTTCCCTTCCAGCCGCTTCTTCCTCTTCCCCGCCAGGTGTGCGAGGAGAAGCGTCGCCGTGGTGGCGAGGGTGGGACGATGACCCGACTGGCTGGAAGGAACAGCGGAGGGGCGAGAGTGCCACCCTGCGGAGCACCGCTCCGCCGCCTGGCGCTTTGCAGGTATTCGGAACAAGGAGAAGACCCGGCGGAACTTGGCCCACGCTTCTACTCCTCCTCTTCTTCCTCCCTCCTCTTCCGGTTCTCCTCCCCCTCATCGTCGCACCAATTCAAGAACCAAAAACTAATGACGGAGAGGTCACGTGGTCCTCCTTCCTCCTCTCTGGTCTGCCCTGCGTGTACGTAATGCCCTTCTTTCCCCCCCGCCACCACCGAAGGCCCGCTGAATCAAGTTCATGGTTGCCGCCGCCGCCGGCAGACGATCTCTACCCGCTACCGCTGCCAGGAGCGTCCAGTTGGCCGAGCACAGCCGTCCCGGACACTGCAGTGTGCGTCATCGAGCACGGCACGGCGGCAGCGTCCCGTTTCCTGGTGTCTCCCGCGGCGTGACCGTCCAGGCCACGTTCCGTTCCCGTCCGCTCGGCCGTGGAAGCTGTTTGTTTTGCCGCTCACGCGCCAGCCTTCCCGGCGGGACGTCTTGTCGCCTGTCTTGTCTTCTAGTCGTCGCCGCGCGCGCCGGAAGGAGTCCCGGTGCCCTCGTTTGCTCCTGATTGGGACGGCGAAGATAGCTGGACGCTGCCTTGCCGCCTGACCGCCGGGGACTCACCCGTGGGTGCTGATAGTCTCGGTCCACAGTCACTGCTGCGTACGGGCATGAGGAGCTGCTGATCGTAAATCGGTGACGCTTTCTTGCGGTCTCGAAGAGTCCTTCTGGAAGACGACGGAACACTGCACCCTTGTTTCAAAATGTGTGCCAGTGCGCAGATCACGGGGCCCTTTGCCGGCCGGTTACGAGTGCTTACCGCCGGACTTCTGCTTGCGTCTCTACTGTTCTGTGTCCCAGCCTCGGCACAACAGGAAAGTGAGTATGGCTTGCAGTCGTGAGGTTTCGCTTTAAAGATGCTGATGGTCTTAGGAGATGGCGATAACGCTGCATTAGGTGTGTCGCTACCGCCGAATTGCAATGGAGTTTACCAAACTCCTGGCACTTGTCTAGGAAAGTCAGGACATGTCTCCTGTAACGCAGGTTTACTAATAATTGACGAAGCAGTCACCATAAAAATCAACTAATTTCTAGTTAAGCTTCAGATAAAGCTACTTCAATGTAAAGTTAGGAGTATTCCTATGTCGGTTGACATGGATGCTTTTCCTGCTACTCGCCAATTAACATAATAAATGCTACCAGGAAATGAAACTCGTGGATTCTTAGTGACAGTTTCATAAGCACTCAGCGTTAGACACTTCGAGATACGCCCCAAGAAGTTAGAAGCTGCGAGATACGTCCCAAGCTCCCAATACTTTAAAAAATAGGCTTCTAAGTATGTCGATATTAAAAAATCTTTCCCCACGCGAGAGCTTCGGTATATGAACTTTCAGTCGGTATACAGTATACCATCGTTACAACAAAATCGCTTTATTCAAATGCTTCCATTACATGATGTTTTTTCGCAGCTGCATTGCAGAGACAGCAAGTTATCCTCGCATTTAGCGAAGTACCGGTCATAACGAAATCTTTTAACTGTGCCGAGGGCATCGCTATAACGAGTGTTTACTGTGCATTGCTGAACTTAATGTCATTGTGCGCAACGAACTCTGTTTACTGGAATTGGTAAAAAGAAAAAGAAAAGTAGTGTTAATGGCGCGAATATGCTACAAGGCCAGCTTAAACCGACGACAGCTCGGCCGGCCCGATGAAAGCATAGCAGCGGGGCCGCTAAATCGGGATGAGAGAAAAAAAAAGAAAATGTTCTGACCGCGTGCGCGCCTTGACCTCGAGGGCAGCGGCGCAGAGCGCCCACGGAGAAGCCGCTTCGAAAGTCCGCGATGTGGAACATGCAGACCTTGCACTGCTCGCACAATGTTCTTGCCGTCCGCGATCTTGATCTTGCCCCTCTTCCTCCTCCTCCTCTCGCGCTCCTTTTACTCGCACATCCCCAATCTCGACTCCATCTGCAGCGCGTTGTTTTGTCGCGCTTGTAGGACGTGGCCGGCCGCGCTCGAGACCGCACGCGCGCGCGCTCCTCACAATGCGAGTTCCAGTAGCGGGACTCCACTGTTCCATTGTGTTCGCCGCTAATTCGCTCGCACTGCTCTTGTCCGCCGTGATGGGGGCCATTAGCGGCAGGAGTTGGATGGCGTCGACGAGAATTCGGTCAGCCCCTCGCCGGCCGGCAGTAAAGCGCGGCTTAGTCGAGAAATCTTTTCGAGCGCACAATCTGGGTCGTGCGCGTTTAACTCCTCGAGAGTTCCCTCTTTTCGTGCTTCTTTTTTCGTCCTAAAAGTGGGGGGTGGTAGTTAGCGCGCGGCTTCTATGTGTGTGTGTGTGTGTGTGTAAGGGGGGGTGCTCCACATTCGCTCCTACTACGCCTAGACAATTCCTGGCCATTCATTCATCTCGGAGAATGGTTATTACGCCCTGTGTTGTGTGTCGGCAGCACTGCGGAAACAAAAGCACGCTCCTTAACTTGTCCCAACAAAGGCCTCCGCTGTTTACGTTCCTGTCGACCTCCCAGAGCAAATATTGGGAGCACTGACCCGACAAGGCGACCGCAGTTGCCGCTAGTCCGCCGTGATTTGGGCACGTAGGCTTATTCGTCTTATGTACGACAAAGGCTCTGGGTTCTGTACTTCAGTTACAAGCCCCGAGGTCGGATGGCTAAAGTAGAACGCTGCTTGCTCCAACGACTTCTCGGTTTAAAAGCAAATCGTCGGGCGCCTGTCATTCTTTGCGCAGAAAGCTCCAATTTTATACCCAACACTAAAGACTTACATCGGCCCTAATCTATAAATTATATGTTTGGCAAAAGCTTCAGCGAAATGGTGAACACTCATACTGCTACTTCAATCCGTGCTTATAAACTGTCAATATTTCACGAGGTTGATGGATTCTACTAATGCGTGTCCACAAAACCAGGTGCGGGGTCACGTGCAATTCGAATTGAATTAAAATACATCCATATCCAATATATTTGTTTCTTGCGAACTCTAAGGACCAGATTTTTGCACCACAAAAAGGAAGTTTTAGACTCCCAGGTATCAAAGATGTTTCCTTGATTATATATCTTTGTTAAACCATCGTTCCACGTAATAACGGGTCGAACCAATGGAGATATACGAAGTTGCAGTTCAAGCTCTTAACATTATCCGTGAAGAGTGGCACTACGGGGGCGTCTGTTTTAGGGACCTTTATGTAACAATCGCCTATTTCACAAGCGAGTGTTTCGGTTTGACAGGGATCTTGAACACTGGTGATTCTGCTCCTCCTAGTCCTTGTTTGATACTCGCCTTCACGACTGCGCATAGCACCCGCCGCGGTGAATCAGTGGCTAAGGCGTTGTGCTGCTGAGCCCAAGGACGTGGGTTCGATCCCAGCTGCCACGGCGGTCGCTTTTCAGATGACGGCGAAAAGCAAAAGTGCCCGTGTGTCGAGATTTTGGCGCATGTTAAATTTCTCCAGGCGATGAAAACTAATCCGGAGACCTCCATTACAGCGCGCATCATAGCCCAGATGCGCAAAACACCCAAAATTTAAAATAAAAAAACGCCATAAATAGTAGGCAACGTCACGAACAAAAAAGCTCCTAAAAGGGTAGTAACGGCTGCATTTACTAACTCCTTACGGAGTTTACTACCCCCCAGAACGGTACGTAGGTCCTGCCACTAAGTGTGGAACCGTTACTAGTCTAGACCGTGCACTTAGTAACTGCTGCTGGTTTGATACTAACATTCACTGAAGTAACAAATTCTACGAATTATTGAACATAATAACTACAGCTCTTTTTCCACACCAAATCACGATTAAAAAGTTTTTGCACATCCAGATGCTGTCTTGTATATGCTCACATTAAAATTCATAATTCTGAAATTATCGCTAAAATATTTGATTTTTACGACAAGCCCACCGACTCTATCAGGGGTCTTTCCGCTGCTGGTTATAAAAGCAAGAAGAGTAGACGTATTTCTAAGGTAACCAAGTAATACTCGCTCTCCTCGTGCATCCCGCTGCCTTTCTTGCTCAATTCACTTGTTGATTGTACACGTGTGATATGTGCGGGATGAATGTGTCTATGTCGCGCTGCGCACTCAGCAGATCAAAATTGTTACTCGTAGCTTTTTACTAGTTCACGCATGTCCAGTTAGTAAAAGCAACTAAGTACCTAGTCAATACTGGGACAAGTAACTGATTAGTGGCTTGTTAGAAAGCGCCACGACCTTTTTTTTTAAGAGGGACCAAAGGACCCAATCTGTCGCTGAAATTTATGGAAGCTTTAGAGAAATATTAACTCCAAATTACTAAGTTGATCATTAAGGGAAAAAGCAGGCGTCCCGAAACGCGGAGTCATAAATTTTGATTGGCTACACTCTAAGAACTCGAGGAGTGCTGGGCACTCTGTCTAGGAGTAAAAACTTTTGTCCCATATTTCACTCCCTTTGCAAGCATTGGGCGACTCTTCCGAGGAGTAGCGCGTGGCGGCCGAACGAGAGGCGAAACACTCCCCGTGGGATTTACTTGCTGCTTTCGAAGCGGAGTACTTGAACCCTGTGTGGGAATTGCAATGCCATCTCCAAGGCAGCGTTCCGTCACTCCCTTTAGGCGTAAATAAGCTCTATTGGCGGCGTTCCCGGATACTGCAGACGGGTACTACTACTCTCTCTTGGAAAGCATCTCGTTACGCCTCAAGATCGTTCTGCTATTCCCCGCGAGGCAGCGTGCTTTCGCTCCGCCTGCTACTAGACCCCCCCCCCCCCTTCCCCACGATGGTACTATAGGCAGTTACAAGCAAACAAAACAGGACAAGCTATTTTGAAACATGGAAAAGAAGAAAAAACAAGCTCAGACTTTATTTTTCAAAATACCACAACAATCGGTTCATTCTGCAATTTAACACAAACTGCAATTTATTGGGAATTAAAATATCACGGCATAAAAACGGTTCCTACTCCACATGCACACAGGAGACGTAGCGCCTATTTAGGATACATCCAAGAAAAAATTCACAAATAAAAATGCAGCAAAGCAATTGAAAACACTGAAATACAAACATTAAATTATGACGATAAAAATGACATTAACATCCACAAATAAAAAGGTACTGGCATTAGCACGAAAAGCGTTAGTAGAAATACAGCAGTGGGAGAATAGTTAACAGTATTAACATAAAACAAAATGGCCTTAGTACATCAGTGAGTGCTTCACATGGACTGAAAAAGCCAGCTCTTATTTAACACACATAAAAAATATTTACAAATAAATTTTGCGAAAGAAAAATCTGGGACTAAAACAATTCAGCGTGGATTACTATTAACGCATTACAAGCTGCAATCAACACAAAGATACAAAGCCATTGACACGGCAACTTTGCAACAGATATATTTTGGTGGTACAATAGGAAACCGCAGGAAACATTCCCACTGGGTTTTTTAGGCGGGTGGTTCTCAAATGAGGATGCGCTAGTAAGATTTAAAAAGGCATAACTTGGTATTAAAAACAAACACGTTCGAGCTGACTGCTTCATAATGTTGGTGGCGGCCTCCAGAACAGTACCGACCAGGGCACCGTGCTTGAGCCAAAGTAACGTCTACAGAAGCAAGAAGGTGCGCTTCGCCTTTGAAGCGTGTTACACAATGAACGGTCAAAACACAGACAGCAGCAATGGGAACCCATCCACGATGTCCAAGGGTGTGAGAAGTGTCTTGAATGCGACGGCCACTGCTGCTAACGCCTCGGGGATCTCTCCCTCTCTCTCAAAAAAAAAATCTTCGGGCAAGTAGCGTCTTCCCGTGGTTCCTACATAGACAGAAAGAGGGTGACAGCAAAGATAAGTTCTACAGTGAAAAAAATATTAACGAGTTTTACAACGTTAAATGAAGTTTATTGGGTGATAGATTAGTTTTTGCGCCGAGAGCACGAATTGAACCCGTATTGGAATGCCATACTGCTTGGCGCAGTAACCAGTCTAGATGCGGATGTGGTGACCTTGGATGCCACCACGCTCATTGTACCACTTGGCCAATGTCATCTCAGACAGCGCGCCCTACAGCTGTCTGCCTACGCACTGCGCCCCCAACCCATTAGTGCTTACGTGTCCGTAGCTTCAACTGCTTACCCCGCTATCGTTCCCGGTATAAAAATATTGCACAAAATTTAAGGAAACATAACTCTTTTTGTAAGGTTATAATCCCTGAATAATTTGCATTAGATTTTGTCCTCAGCCGACTGCAACGTAGGGCCAATTATACGTTCACAAGACTAGCGTGGAAAAGTTGCTAATGGGGCATATAGCTACTGTTTTCTTCATTCTCGAGTACGCTTCGTTGCATGCACGCTGCAGATCGCAACATTTGATGAGAACCAATAGGCTCGTTATTGAACGATCAGAACGCTCGAACGCTCGAGCGACGGCGACAACCGACGCGAAAAAAGTAATGTAATGGATACAACAAACAGTGTGGGCGACAGCGACAAACGAAAAAAAGTAATGCATTGCTGCCAATGCTTTTCGTCGTCGTTGCTGCCGCTCGCTTGGGGGCTGCTTCTGTCCGGGAATAAACCCGCGACGGCGACGGCCCGTCGCCTGCCGCCGTCGCCGCCGACAGCGGCCTGTGTAAAAAATTTTCGCTTGTCTGTGTCGCTCACAATACCTGTTTGCCGTACACACTGAGTGAGGTTTCTCGCGTCGCTCATCGCCTTAGACTCATGTAATTACCCCTTAACAGTGCGGTGAGTACGCCCCGAAGAGTCCCATTTACGTCCATCCTGCCCTCAAGCAAAACGTAAAAAAACTTGTCTGAACAGCATTTCAGTCTGCTGCTGTACGCGCGGCGGTCACTAAAATTATTGTAATTTAGTGACTACCACGCGCTAGACGCGCTCCTATCACTCAGCCTATTGTACGCAATTCATTGGAGCCGCGCAGGTAGCCACAGCTACTGCACGGCCGCCACTCTAACCCTAGCCGCCGAGCTAAGAGTACAGCGTAGCGCTGCGATTACTCGCGCGACCATGCTTCCTACCTGCGAAAACATTCCGCAAGGATACCAACACTTCACGAATCCAAGGGATTGAAACGGTGCAAGAATCGACGCTGTTTGCACACGGGTACAAAAGCTGCCCTTCAAAACTAAGCAACGGTCAAAATCAGTCACGAAAACGTTAGGACTAACCGCTTCCGCGGACAGAAGTACCGAGAGTAACTCTGCTTCGTTAAATACACAAGACAAGAATACGAGATTAACTAATGGCTTACCTCTACTTCCCGCCAGCGTTTCTTCGTCCGGTAGATAAATCCAAGGTCGTAATAGCTGCGAAAGATCCCAAGCTCAAGGCGCGAAGCCTGCAACGGCCGCGGATACAGTCCGGCCATAGCGCGCGCATCGCTACACAGTGCGCATAGTTCCGAAATCGGCCTCAGCGCTGCCGCCGCTGTGATGTTCGTCCGAAAGAAAAACTAGTTCCACGCACGCACGCACGCACGAATGAACGAATATACGACTTGCTCGCGTGTACATGATGTCGCGCTGACGCACAAGCGGCCAGCAGTTAGCCAACACACGTCGTACTGTGTCGAAGCAAGTATGATGAAAAGGGCAGGTCCAACTTCCCATGTTGCACGAAGCGTCTGCTTGAAAGCCCACTTCGTTCGTAGCACATGTTCTGTGGTCTGGCGCGGTCTGTAAGTCGCCCGTCCGACCTTGACGGGTTCACCGCCTGTGTAGGTTTTTGCAGAACACGCGCACTTCGTGGCTCGCTGAAGGTGCCTTTCTCACGCTTTCTCGGGCGGTTCGCGTTACCTGATCCCCAATATGTATGACGCGTTACGTATCGTGATCCACGCCTGCGCCGCCGCGGGGGGAGGAGGGGGGGTCATCATTTCTCTTTGCTTAACAAAGGCGCTTGAGTTCCAGCAACCGATCGGTGTGTACGCTTTTATCGTCGCTCGTCAGCCGACGAGATAGTTTTCACCGTAGAGGGTGTATTTGAGGTGCCCTCGCAGTGATATCGCCTGTTCCTCACACTCCGATCTTGCGGATAGGCCCCATATTGCTGTTAATACCAGTTATGTATACGGATTTCCTTTATTTAACCTAGTAAAAGCTATCGTATGTACATGCCTATCTCGGCGACACTAGCCACGGTTGTTGGGTCGGGTTCGTGTTGCGCTTGCAGCTTGAGCTATCATAAGAGCGCGGACTTCACTTCTTCCAACACCATTTTTCTCAATCGATCTCAGATTTACAATCCGTTATTTTTAGCTCGACTAGGCGCGGGACAAGCGTACGTCTATAGATCAAACTCTTTCAAAGCGACCGTCTGCAGCGGTCCGTAGATTAGTTCCTTCGGTTTGCCGCCTGCCGCGACTGAACGCTGCGAGCAATCGATACACGAATTCATATTCTTGCACGTTTAGAATGCGCGGCAGAAGTAATCGGGCGCTTTTTACCCAACCGCTTTATATAATATATTCGTATGCAAATAAAACATCGCTGTTGAGTTGGTGTGCGCAGATGGCAGGAGTGCATCTCCATGCTTACTCCCGCACTGGACAAGAATGAAATTGCAATTCTACTCTTCGTACTGGAGATGGGAGACGATGCGCAGGTTTACTCTTCACTGGTGCGGGAGCAGAACTGGGGCTGCACTCCGCCGCGCACGAGAAGAGTACGCGGTCAGTTTTGCTCTCCTCCTCATGGGGAGCGAGCATTGCATCCAACTCCCCGCAGCTTTCGAGGGGAGTCCACCAACGCTTGCAAGAGTACAATGACGGTTGGACTCTTCAACTGCTCCCCCGATTTCTTAGAGTGTAGGGCGCGTTAGAAAAATACATCTGCAGAAATTCAGACAATTGTCTGCTAATGCGTAGCATTCTTATACCGCCTGTCTAGAGTGTGAGTTCTTTAAAGCCATTTATTTTTCTGGATTTTGTGAATTATGTCCGACCAATTATCTCCATTTACGCTATTATAACGATTACAGGTGTTACTCCCGCAAAATCTGCGTTTTTGCGTTACTCCCGCAAAATCTGTCGTACAGAACCGCGGCACAGCACCAGGCAGTAAATAATTCTCGCTCGTCCCTCACCCACTCAGCTTTACCACGTCCGTCTGTTTTTTAGTGTTTGTGTTCCACTTTATAACTCAGCCATCCTCACCTACGACACTAATTCTCAATATTTATATTCTTTCTTCAAAATCTAAATAATTGTGCTTTCCCCTTTGTAATGGGGTGACCATTAGATGCCAGAAATTTAATTTCACCTACACTTATATTATGAGGTATTTATTAGTCGTTATTGCGTTCTTTTAAAGGCTTTGTCTCGGTTGTTTTTAGTAATGCCTAATCACGCTTGGAAATTTTCATACCGTTTTAGGAATTGTGCGCTGAAACCTAATGCAGCCTGTTCAAAGATGCTCTGGGATAAATTATTAGCCAACCATTTACTAATATGCACTGGACTTCCCCTCTATTCCTCAAAAATACCCTGGTAACTAAGTCTGTTAGCGACTTTGAAGCCTAGCGATACTTATCAAACAGTTCTTTACCGCTACATGGTGTTCGCGTCTATCTGTTAGCATTTCTTCGTGATTCCGCACGAATTACTTCGACAGGCCGACTAGCCGCTCTTCAGGCGACAACTTGTCCAGAATTAAACCTCGCCGTAGCTGGCGTGCACTTGTTCCACTCATGTACCGTAACGTTCACCTGTACGGCGGCACGCAGTACACTCTTTAAAAAAAGGACGGGGCATTCACTAATATAATACTAACAAGTTACTTGTCCCAGTATACACTAGGTACTTAGTAACTGGAGGTAGTAAATGTAGCACTTGTCAGAATTTCTAACCGAAGCAGGCAGTAAGAACCAATACCCCCACTAGTGAAGTCCCAGCGATAACACTCTTCTGAGCTACATACGTTTACTAACTAGCCATGCACAACCTAGTCATCAGCATGGCCTTAATCTAGTGCATACTACTTCCTGCGCTCAGTTAATTTACTAACCATTCAGTTGTTAGCGGCAGAGCCTACGTACAAAACCGCGGGGTGTAAAGTTCGTAAGGAGTTAGTAAATACGGCCGTTACTACCTTTTTACGACCTTTTTTATTAAGAGTGTACAGTCAAACCCGGTTATAGCAAACTGTAATATGCACCACGATCAGTTCGATATAACCAATAGTTTGATATAGCCTAACGCGCCTATAACGATTACGAGTTCACAATAGGCGGGTACACGCCCCCCACCCACCCATCCCCGCATGCAGAAGCGAACACAATAAGGTATGCCATTGCCATACACAAAACAATCCATTTAGTGCAAGCAATAAAGCTACTTTCCGCCTTATCAGCCTACTTTGCGAAAAAGTGGTGATTTTTTTTTCACGGTCGTTTTAGAGGCATCAACTAGCACAGCATTCTCTACACGAGGCATCGTCCGCATCAGTTCGAGCCCGTGTCGAACTATCGAAGCAATAATGGCGGAGCATATCGACTGCCTAAAGCGTTTCGTAAGCGTCGGACGGCTTTCACTCTCGCCATCCTACGCTCTTCGCTGCTTTCGGCAGCACCAGCTGCCATGACATCGGCGATGGTGTCTGCGTCCGAGGGGCTGGCAATGACTGCAACGTCGTCGTAAAAATTCAGGAAATCTTATATACAAGGACGCTCTTTTCGGCACAGAACGGAAACGTTAGCGAGCTCTTCGTACAGTTCGCCGATGATGCCGTCTTGGTCTGGACTGGCTGACTGGCCATGTTTACGGTTACGGAAAGTGTCGGGAGCCACGTCATCTACGCGAGGCTCAACATCTCAATCGCCGCTCCGAGACCATGCATTTCGGCGGTAATTCTAGGCGCGCCGAGTTCTATATATCAGATGTGAAATTCGTTACAAGGAATATGTCTCACATGTATTTTCCTAGCTGATTTCTTTTTATTCGTTATATAGCATAATTCTTTCTATCCGGGTTAGTTACAATCGGGTTTGACTGTATAGGCTTACTCCTGTTCGGCCACTGACAAAGGGCCGGAGTTGCACCGGGGTAAGGCACTCGACCGCTGCTCCGGAAACCCGCGTTCAATCGCCCGTGAACCCGAATGTGTTTTTGCTCCGAAACTGTCTTTCTCTATGTTCTGACCAAAAGCACGTACGTCTATCGAGTCGCTTCGACAAAGAGTCACACGCGCTAGCTGCTTAAGAGCTAGTGAAAAATGTTCTGTATATATGTAGTAGGTATCTTAGAAATAGAATCACACTTAAATTGACCGGTAACGCGATTATATCATCCCGCCCAGTTTTATTTGCTTATCGAGATTAGTTAGTTGACATTGAAGTTGTAAACGTTACACAATTCCCGCCTGTTGCCGATACAACGCCGTCTATGGAGGGATATTGCCTACAGAAAACGGCCGTAACTTTTAAAGGCGAAGCCCCACAGTGGCTGGGGCTGTTGACGTCTCCTGTCGTCGTCGTCGTCGTCGTCGTAATCATATTTCGTCTCATCTAGTCACGGTACTAAAACATCGGGACACTCGTTTACGCCTCGCGTTAAAGAGCGCTTCGTAACGCGTACTAAAAAAACACCGGGACACTCGTTCACGTCTCGCAATAGAACGCTTCGTGCTTCAAAGACAAGTGATTTTTGCAGCAAAGATATATATATATATATATATATATATATATATATATATATATATATATATATATACCTGTACCCCCCAACGGTTTCATCTTTCGTTGGCAAAAACGCCAAGAATACACTTTTACGCTCCAAGCTTCGCCCCTCATCAGGTTTCACGTTAAGGGTGATGGCCTGAGATGTTTTTTTTTATTATTTTATCGAAATCATTCCGAAACAAGTTATATTGCAATTATTTCATAATTATTTCTAAAGAAGTCCTATTTTTGACTCTTTAATTGATTACTATAGTAAGTTGCTACACATAATGTTGTTATCCACCAGTACAGCTTCACTGGTCTTTCAAATTCACAGTAGCGGCAGCGCTCTAATTTTTTTATCTCTCTCTCTTAGTGCGCGGGAGTTTTGAGGCACGGACATGAAAAAACGTCTCTCAGCCTCTCCCTCTATTTCGAACCCTGGTTCATATGACCAGTCAGGCGTGCCGGCGATAAGGATAAACAGTCTTGGGAAGCACAGCAATGACACAATATACACGGACTCACACGCACTAACACCTTCACACACGCCGCCACGCTCGCCCTACAGAAAACAGCCGCCACAGCTGGGTTGCAAGGTTAAGGAAGGCTTCGAGACTTCGGCGTCGCCCAGCCAGCACCGCCACAACATCGTGCGCGTTCCCTTCTCTCCGCATCACCGGTCTGACCCTGATTCCACGATCCCTGGGCACCCTCACAACAAACTCCGCCACCGCCGCGCGCGTGCGCCGAAGATTCCCGTGTTCCGATCCGACCCAGAACTGGTTCCGTACGGCCGGGACCAACACCTTCTGCGAACTGCAAGCATCATTCTTGTTTTTTCGCCAATTGTTTTCGCGCTAGCTAGTTAATAAGGTAGTTCAAACAGTTTGGACGTTTCTACACAAACAGTAAAGACAAAAAAGCACTCTTTGACTCAAGACACTAGAAGTATCCGGAGGCATTCTCATTTTGAAGGTGTGTTCCGGACTCTACTGGTTGCATGTCTGTGTCTACACGCCTCTTTTCCTTTGTAGTTCGCACGTCGGCAGCATCCGGCGGGCGGCCTATCGGAATGCACGCGTTGGTCCGCGAAGGGACGCTCGGCGCGGGAACAGACGTTTCGGACGCGGAGGCGATCTCCCGAAGACGACAAGAAAAGGAAACGACTGGATACAAAACGATAAAGCAAGGCTTTGTGTGCAGACGTCGGCCGCATCGCGGTATACGTAGATTTGGTCGTGCTTTGGGTTACGTCGTATCCGTGCCGTGGCTCGGCCACCCCCGAAACCTATTCGAGCGTGATCGTCGTGAGTGGAATAGGTCGGTCACGACGGCTGCGCGAGAGGAATGCTGCAGCCACGAAAAGCGAACGGGTGTTTACCGGCTGGGCCACGCGTGGACCTGCTTTTTAGAATGCGCTGTGTGTGCGATGTGGTCGCGGTCTGCGTTGTCGTACCTTGCGGCGTAGGAGTGACCTTATCCTGGCGCTTAGCTACTTTACGTACGAACCTTAGTGTCTATTAGTGTATCATAGTGCCTCTCAGTGACTCTTAGTGTATCTTACGATTATCTTGGCAGTTGCCAATAGATGATCGTTAAATAGATGTTAAATGTTAAATAGATGTTCCTACGTCGTCCGCAGCCTGAGATCATCTACACACATAACCAATACTGACACGATGCGAAGAGGTTACTTTATGACTTGAGTTACCTCCCGTCTCGACTTAACCGTGAAAAAAATTGTCTCATTGAGCAATAAGGTCTAAACACCTAAATCCATGCCGCAATTTAAGCAATATGTAAAACGTCCTTACACATGAACTGCCAAAGACTGACGAGAGATTTCGTGCAAAGTCTGGCGGTGGGGGTGCGCACCCAATCAGCGTCCACACAGACTACGCGGGTTTACTTAGATCAAGGCTAAAGGTATATATGATACACGGCCCCGTGACGTCACGGTGCAGCGGTCCTCACACCCATACACTCCAAGTACTATGAAACTTTGGTCATCGTAAACCTTGCAACCTTAGCGTTCACTCTGTGGGTTTGCGCAGTTTGCTGAAGACGCAGTGAATTTGCCTTTGTAGGTCACCAAAGAGACGTTACATATCTGCAGCTCTCGCTGCAATAACTCTCTATTCCTCGTTATGTATCTGTGTATGTACCCCTCTACATAATTATTATTCTGTTTGACTCGGCCCAAATTCCTCTGTCTGTCTGTCTGTCTGCCTGTCTGTCTGTCTGTCTGTCTGTCTGTCTGTCTGTCGGTCGGTCGGTCGGTTGGTCGGTCGGTCGGTCGGTCGGTCGGTCGGTCGGTCGGTCGGTCGGTCGGTCGGTCGGTCGGTCGGTCGGTCTGTAAGCAAGCAAGCAAGCAAGATATCATTCAAACAAGCTGTGGTATGCCTAGCTTAGTGAAGAAACAGGGCGCTACGCGGTGATAATTAAGCCAGACTGGAAAATCGTGAAACAACCATCTACAAAACAACCACCCGTCGCGGAAGGCTAGAACTCGGAAGGAAACCAAAGAGATGATTGCGTGCCGAACCAACATAGACCGAAAAGGGTCCGAAAGCAGAACGAGAAATACTTGCACCGCGCTCGTGTCTATTTTTTTTTTTTTTTTTTTTTTTTCACACGACTCTCGAACACGTTGTTGCTAGAACCCGCGTGCCTCAACGAAGAGCAAGGAAGCAAGCACCGAAAAGAAGGCAGGAAAGTGGGAAGACGTGCCAAAGCGAAGTTGTGGGACACGCTACGGCGCCCCAGTCCTGGCCTTGAACTCTCCCGGCTCCCGGAGAAGGAACAGGGCTCGGCCAGTGTTCGGTCGCCGCGCCGCTCGAAGTTGCGTCGTCTCGGGTCGTAAATTTCGACCGGCCACACCCCCTTCCCCCGCAGCCGCCTTCCGTTGTAGCGTGGCACCGGCCGATTTCGCCGCCCTGTCTCACCTTCACGCGTTCATGGTGCGTTGTCGCTATCCTCCTGTTGCCGTTTTTTGCTTTTTCTCGGCGCGTGGTAGGAAGGTATACGGCGAGGCGTACCAGCGAACCGTCTGGAATGTCGGCAGTTTTTTTCTCGGTATCCTTGGGCCGAAAATGGTCGCAGCCGTACGCAAAGACGTGTCGTTGAACGCCCTCGCAGAACACTGGCGGCCGGTGTGCGACCATGCGTGCCCCAATCAAGTCTCAACTTGGGCGCTCTCCCCGCCGTCGGGACGTAAACAGGATCAAGCGTCGCGGAAACAGATAGCTGGACTTTCGTTTTCTTTATACTCTTTTCGTTTGCGTGCTTTTGTCTGTTAAATACCCGAATGATGGTGCTTTTTTTATTGGGGGCGAATCCCCTTTGGGGCTGGGGCTGTCGGCGTCTCCTGTCGTCGTCGTAATCGTCGTTCGTCTCATGTAGTCACGGTACTAAAACACCGGGAAACTCGTTCACTGTTGCCTCTTCAACATTTTGTTTGTACGCAAGACGAGACATAACACTCGTCGAGCAACGAGTTCTTGGCGTCAGGGTATGTCTTGAAAGACAAGCGTCTGAGTTAGCGTAACAACGTGAGAGTTCGAGCTAGATGGTACTCCATAGTGAAAATTTAAAGCTCCTTGTGTCGTTCGTCTTCTGTCTAAATTTGTTGCGCTTTAAATTTGCACTATGAGTTAGCGTGTCGGCCAGCTAACGTTACCTTACCGCACACGCAATATTTCATTGGTTTTAAAGAAGGTGATGCCCTGCTCTAATTGTTGGATACTTTTTCTTTCGTACGGTATTCACTCTGAAACTAACTTCTACTTTGACAAGCGCCTCTCTGTTCAGCATTGGGCAGGGCCCATATTTGACGCTCTGAACCGCGGAATCCGGAGCTGACCGTAGCAAAGAGAGGAAGGCGGGAAAGGGAGGTGACTTTTCTACGAAAAAAAAAAAAAGTAATCGTTCTGTGTAACTGCGAAGGGGTGTGGACAGTCTGAGTCGCAACTCGGCCGAGCGGCGCTAATGTGGCCCCTTTAATAGCCTCGAAACTCGGCTTGCAGGCCAGTGTACCCTACTTTTCCTGTTTTTTTAACCCCCCCTGTGGGTTATTGTGCCGTCTCAACTACGCCCCCACCCCGCTTCGCAGGTGTTAATGCAGCTACAAACTTCTTATGCTGTTTTTTTTATACTAAAAAAGGAACATGAGAAAGCTTAGATGGGGTAGGGCTAGAACATTTCTCCCTTATATTCTTTTTTTTTTTCCTCTGGTGAGGTGATGGAGGGGAAAAGCGAAAACGCCCGTGTGTTTGAGATGTCGGCGCACGTTAAAGATACTCAGGGGGTCAACATTAATCCTGAGACTTCCACTACGGCGTGCCTTATAGCCTGCGTAGCGTCGGTGCGTTAAACCTCACAATCAGTCAATCTCATAGTGAGGTAGGAATTAACTTGCCCTTCTTCATACGTACACTTTTTAAGAAAGGTGGGGCTGTCATTTCGCTATTATTCCGAATCCGTGGGCTAAGTCTGTTGCATACATCCTTTTCTGTGCGTGCGTGTGCGTGTTCGTTCGCGTGCATGTTTGTGCGTGCGTGCGTGCGTGCGTACGTGCGTGCGTGCGTGCGTGCGTGCGCCAGTCTGCGTGGCTAGCGTTGGCGAGTTTTTCTAAAACCATTCCAGATGGATTCGTCTCTGTATACTTCTGTCCCTTTTGTCACTTTCGCAATTTATGTTGCTTCGTTTAGCTGGTCATTTTTCCACGCTCGAGAGTATGAAACCGTCTCCCCTTTCGGGGTCCAGCGGTCATTCACGGTGGGAATGCTCTTAACGCTCCTCGCTATGCGTACGTCTTTTGTTATTTCAAAGCCCGCGCGTTTACTTTTCCGTTCAAGGCCGATGTGCAACGGCTTCCTTTCTTTTCTAGCGTAGAATGTGAGTGTGACTCTTGGCACCTGGGAACTGGCGCATTGCCCCGCCCAAGGCAGACGCATTAACCTGGAGACACACTTACACCGGAGACGGGCGAAGTTGACCACGACTGCATTGTCACTTGTAGATTCCTTTCGCAGTCGTGAGGTGGGCTGTACTTTCTTTTTTGGTTTCCCTTTCATTTCAAACCATTTGAGAGGCCGCACTACATACTACACGTCCGCCCTAATTATAGTGCACATTGTGTTGTCGCGTCGACCCACACTATAGTAAAGAAATGGTGAAGCGGAGATCATTTCGTGAATGTCTTTTAGGAGCGAAGCCCCCTAGGGCCTGGGGCTGTTGGCGTCTCCTGTCGTCGTCGTCGTAATCATCGTCTCATGTAGCCACGGTACTAAAACACCGGGAACTCGTTCACGACTCGCACTAGAACGTTACTCGTGCTAAAAAAACACCGGGACACTCGTTTACGCCTCGCGCTGGAACGCTTCGTAATGCGTGCTAAAAAAACACCGAAACAATCGTTTCCGCCTCGGGCTAGAGAGCTTCGTGCATCAAAGACCAGGGACTTCTAGAGCGAGGCTGTATACCTGTACCCCCCACGGTTTCATCTCCCTTGGCAAAAACGCTATGGCGCCAATACACTTATACATTGCATGCTTCGCCCCGCACTAGGTTTCGCGTTAGTTGAGACGCCCGGGATTTTTTTTTTGTTTATCTTATTTGAACGAAGGTGAAACACGGAGCAGTAGCTGTCCCTGCTATACCAAATTCGTGATAACGGCGTATAGCGTAGAGCAGGAGCTGTCGTAAACTCGTTTAATCTGCTCAGTATTCTCGTATTGCTGGTTAAAAAAAATTCCGGTGGTTATCTATTTTAATATTATATGGGCTAGCCTGGGTCAAGGTAAAATGCGCGGGGCATACATAGAGCTAAATAAAACTTCAATTCTACAAATAGAGTGAGCGCGTCATTTTTTATCAAAATTTGCACAAACTCGCTTCAACATGTCCGGAAAGGCGAAACCAAAGAGAGTTTTAGCTGACCGTTTTCTACGCTCCGCTCCGGTACCGGCGGCCCGCTCAGCGCAACCGGAGCCAATGCCGTTCGCGGCCAAGAGCGCCACGCATGCGCAATGGCGCTTCCGCTTGCTATCGAAGCGGAGCGGGCCGTGAAAGACGGTCAGCTAAAACGCCCTAATGTCTTTGTAGTCGCATCTATTTACGTGTCGTTTTTTTTTTCTATGCAGTTTGCAGCACCATTTTCTCTTTTTTGAACGAATTTGATTGTTGTTTTTTTGTTGTTGTTGCTGTTGACGGGATTGAATCCTAATTGAGCCATAACTTCAAACTCCCGTATGACCTTCCCCCTCCCCCTGCATCTGCCCCACTCTTCTCCGGCCACCCGTCTCCCTCATTTGCGATGCTTTTGCCAGCCAAACGTAATGTTTGTGAGAATGGGGGATTTTTGTCGTAACGTTAAACGACAGTTTTGATTTCAGGGGATTTCTTCTCCGTGTAGAAACTGGTCAGCGTTAACTACGGATGACTACTTCAAAAGACACGCAGCATCGGATGCGACACCATTGTAAACAACCTTAACATACTTGGTCAGGCATCTTATTACGCTCTCAGACAGTACTCTAGCGTTGTCAAAGGCTACCTAATAACGCGCCAGCGCAAAAGTATGACCCTCCTTCTTAAACCCATTAGGCGATACTCGAAGCGGAAGCGCTGATTATGTTGCTTGCACACGTGGTCATTTGCATGAGCACTTTGCTTCGCTACTTCAGTGGTTAACTATGCGGGGAATGTCCTCGTTACAACTAACCTAACCATGCACTTTCACGCTCCAAAATATACACGGTACCACCACGCCAGGTGGCGCTTTAACAATTCGCCTCAGAGGACCATAGCAGCCTATTATACGTTGCTGTGTCGAATAGTTTAATTCCCCAAGGGGGACCAGCAGGTGCTTTAAAGCTGTTCTCTCTTTCGCATCGACGGGCTTAAGTGTTTCCTCGCTTTCTTCATATTGTTTTTTCTCTGAAAGTAAAGCTTCCTTTAAAGTTTGTCTTCATAGACACTTCTTAAGGCTTCTTAAGGACATTACGCACTTTAACTGCGCGTAAGTTGCCGATAATTCCCAGCTACAATCTTCCCCGGAACTCTCACCGGCGAGCCTGTAATTCAGCCGGCGGTTCCGCTGTAAAGAACGCCGCAACGATCCGGTCGAAGCGGGGCCTTTTTTGGCGGCTCTTTTGAATTATGCGCCTTCATGCCCGCTTCCCATCCATCCTAGGTGTTGTTGCGCAGTCTGAGCGTCGAAATAATTCGCGAGTTTAGCGCTTGCGCCATGCTTCCGGACGACATATTTTACGCCGTCTGCACGTTGTGTTGCGTCAGACGCAGCGAAACACCTAAATTTGTTAGCATTTTTTTCTTAGCGAATGTTCGTTATGTCATTCCACTTTTGCGCATATGCTGCAAGTGCGCTGTACGCCGGTAGAACCCTCGTTTGAAATCTTTCGACACCAATTACGTCGGTACAAGCACCACCTCAATGTGGTCTTTCCAGTGGTGTCACTGTGAGCCCAGGAACGTATTCACGACATCCTCTTTATTTTGTTTCCCGAGAAAATTTGCGATTACTCGTGCAGGCGAAATGTACGATTGTGAAGGATTCGTTTGTTGGAAATAGTTTTGCATTGGGGTCTAATCCGGATTGCTATTTGGGAAATATTCCAGACATAGCAAACAGTGATGATCATATAATTACCAAACCACGGGCACCCTTCTGCACAATCAAACTAAACAATATGAAATCTTTCACTTGCTCTTAAAAACCGGCGGAATAAGAAATAAAAACGTGCAACGTTTTTGCTTGTTGAAACTACGCGTTAATACACATAGGGCGCGAAACCGAAGCGTAGGTACGTTTTCGGGGAGACGCGGTCATTAGAATTCATATAGCACTAGATGATTGCTAATGATGTTTTTAACCTACCTAAGCTGCTTGTTCACTGGATTTGTTAAATCTTCTAGCTCTAACATCTCTTTTTAGAGAGAGTATTTTGCCAGTGCGAGTGGTCTCTCTCTCTCTCTCTCTTTCTTTCTCTCTCTCTCTCTCTCTCTCTCTCTCTCTCTCTCTCTCTCTCTCTCTCTCTCTCTCTCCTCTCTCTCTCTCTCTCTCTCTCTCTCTCTCTCTCTCAATAATTGCTTAGTCACTTCTACGCAAAATCAACGAGCAAATCAGTCTCTCTATCTGCAACGCTTAAATGCAATAAATAGGAGGAGCTACGGCCTTTATACTCCGATATCAGACCCTTACAGTAAACCCTTCATAAATATCTTCCAGCGATGTATGTGAGAAAAGAAGTGAAGACAGGCTAAGGGTGAGTATTAAACGGTGTATATATATATATATATATATATATATATATATATTATATATATATATATATATATATATATATATATATATATATATATATATATATATATATATATATATATATATATATATATATATAGCAGTGAAAAATACGTGTGTATTTCAATGAGGCTTAGTTTAAAAGTGGCCTAAGAATTCATTCGACAATTCCACTTCAAAGTTTTTGCATATTTTCTTTCATTGTTCCATCAGACATTTTGCCATACCTCCCCAGTCCTTCGCCGCGTTCTTCCGCGACCCAGTCAAAAGCAGACATACTGTACCCGCACACAGACATAAAATGATCGTCTGACTAGCCCGTGCGAATCCCCCACACAAATACGCAGCTCCTCGCCCCACCTCAAAACCGCACGGTAGGCACGGCGACGCGGCACGCCAACTACACCACTCCTTTCGGGCCGCCGCCCAAGCAGCGCACGCCGTGCTCCTCAACGCAAGCCGTAGACCGCATAGCTTGTCCCAGCCGAAAGCGAAAGTGGTTACGTGACCCGGGACTGCGCAACAGACAAATTGCGCGAAAACCCGCGTCGTATTTTTCACTCACGGCGTGGTTGCTACAAAACCTGCATTAGCCTCCCACCACCACCCCCTTCCTTCCATGCCCGTCTCGCGGATCAATGACTCGTCCCGTACAGAGACCCAAGCCGGCTGTGTTTCTACCTCGCTTTGTCTTCGCTCTTTTCTCCGGAATGGTGAAAAATGTGTCCCTCCTTCACGGACGGCCCACACAGGCCGATGAACATGCCCTCCGCGTTATGCTGCGCGCCCCAGCAGGTCGTCAGTGTCGGTAGCTCGTTTTGATGAACGCCCAGGGAGCCTCCCTCCCGCCTCCGGCTTGGCCTGGCTTGGCTTGCTCTGCCTGCGAGCGGATATTTGCCGTTTGCTCTCTAAATTAGCTTTTTTTTCTTCCCCTTTTCTTTATCCCTAGCACGTGTGCATCACACGTGCTAAGAAACACAAAAGACACTCCAGAAACACAACACACTTAAGAAAACACTTCAGAAAAGACACTTACGAAACACAAAAAACACTTTGGAGGCGAACGGAGCAGGCAAATGAGGCTTTGAAGGAGGCACTTGGAAGGAGAGCGCGTGCCGGGGTGATGGCGTTGGTAGCGGAGAAGGGCGGGACGAGCAGGGCTTCATTTTCCTTATCTTAGAAATGCATAGGCGTACACGTGTCCATGGCTTATGCCCCCCCCCCTTCTTTTTTTGTTTACACCCTTTCATTCCTTTTATTTCTTATGGTAGCTCGCGCGCCTAGAACGTATCATTCTCGGCCTCCTGTCAACGGAAGATCTCTCTGAACCAGGATACGGGGCCACTGAATAATCCTCCCTTTGTCGTTTGCCTGGAAGAAGCAACAATGCAACGTGAGATGGTAACAGTAGGCTAGAAAACCAGGGCTGTAACATCTGCTACTAAGGCTGCCGAAAAAATAAAATAAATTTACATCTCAATCCGATTACCGCGCTGAGAGGACTCAACGCTGAGAGCACTAGGCGTGCGGGTGAATGTTTGACTAATGCGAAGATGATGCAGAGGAACGACGCATGCACAAAATGTTGGTGAAACAAGGAAGCGGCGTAAGATTAATGCTTACGAATTAGTCTGATCCTCAGAATTTCCGTAGCGTTTTTATGAAGGGTTTTCTTTTTTTCGTTTCCGGGCGATCTGGGCCCAGTGTGCTCCACATGTCGACGGGTGCGGCTGCGGTTGTACTGTCCAGGGGAACGTTATGTTGTGTTTCCCTCGAGCTTCACGGTTCTCATTTGACTGGACTTGACTGGAGTGGATTGGATTGGATTAGATTGGATTGGATTGGATTGGATTGTAAGTCGTTTTTAGCAGCACTAAGCATGATAATCAGTGAACCCTACACAACCGGGAAACCTAAGAATAACCAGCTCAACCGTAGATCACGCTACGTATATCCAGGTATAGCCGAGCTAAGCCTGCTTTTTTTTTTTTTTTTCACCTACATTTATACAAGATTGCTTTATTTTGAGACGCATCAGACGACCAAGCATTTTAGAGTCAGAATTTTCGTCCGGGGTGAGTCGCACACGGAGGCACGCAGGCGTAATGCCAGTATGCATTTTTTTAGTGAACTGGAAGCCGAGAAATTTCCGGCACCTTTCCGGCGTTTCCTCCATTTTTCGAAGGCCAGCGTCATCCCCGGAGTATTTGTATCGACAACGCCCTTCGTATCGGGGATTTCGAAAATATAGGAAAATGAAAAACGGTTGTGTCACGCCTAGTGCCTGGTGCCTCCTGTCACTTATTTTGCTTTCATTTTTAGTTTAACCCTTTTTTTTATTTTGTAGCGTTTATACAATAACGAAAAGAAAAAAAGAAAACTCAAGGGGTAATAGCGAGAGCGTGATGGTCTTCCATGTTCAGCGACCATGACGGAAGTCGTGTCGGTTCGCTCGTTTCTGCCGTCACCCCGACGCCGAGGGCTCGAAAGGCCTCCGACACCGCTTTTGAATGCGTTTTAAAACATTCAGCGAAAAAAAAAATATGGACGTGGGAAAAAGAAAAAAAAGAGTTGCTTCATTCTTGCCGGAGGACAGGAAACCCCGGCCGCGCACGCGTAACTCTTTTATCAAGGCCCGTCACGGCAACGCATAGGACTTCGCCTCCTGGCTTCGCAAGCGCCCGAGGCCTTTCCTTTGTTCGAGACTCTGTTACATCCATGTCCTCCGTGGACGTGATTCAACTTGCTATCTATTAAAACTGGTTTGCCGTCGGTTTATATCATCAGAAGAGTGCTTCTCAGTCACCGACCAGACTCAGAAGTTTGACAATGGTTTGTCGTTGCGACTGTACAAACGGTGTGTTGCGTCATCATCGCCCGTCGCTTGTTCACTAAGACACGAAGGCACCCACTGGTCAAATCTTTCGTTGCGCTAAGATGCCACCCACCGGCGTTCACACGCTCATCCATGTCCTCTCCTTATCTCCCAGTGTTCAGTGTTGCCCCTATGATCTTTTTTCCATCGTGGTGAAGGTTTGTGAAACCCTTCTTTCAAGTTGTCTTTTCGGATCGGTTCCCAATGGGACTTTTGTTGCTGGCGTAACGTCTGCTCTCACGGTGATAGCGACGTGGGAACTGACAGCGGAGTGGGGAGGGGATAATTTTGTTGTTGACGCCCTCTTCTTGGTACACTCGGATATGTTGGTGAAATGTCGACTGATTTACATCTAGCACAGGCGGCCCACGTTTAAAGCTGGAGAGGTTGAGTTTCACGCACTGGTGTTTGCGAGAGAGAGAGAGAGAGAGAGAGAGAGAGAGAGAGAGAGAGGAGAGAGAGAGAGAGAGAGAGAGAGAGAGAGAGAGAGAGAGAGAGAGAGAGAGAGAAGAGAGAGAGAGAGAGAGAGAGAGAGAGAGAGAGAGAGAGAGAGAGAGAGAGAGAGAGAGAGAGAGAGAGAGAGAGAGAGAGAGAGAACATTTTTATTGAGCTTTATGTGGCTCAGGGGGCGGTTTTGGCCGCTGGCTTGTGCCGGGCGGCGACATCGGCAGCTCTGGTGACCAAGGAGGTTTGTACCTCTAGGTCTGAGCTCCCTAGCGCCTCCTCCCACAGCTCATCACAGGAAATTAGGGGAAAGGGATCTTTCGGGCACCCCCAGAAGACGTGGGGAAGGGTGGCGAGAGTGCCACATGCAAGGCAATCTGGGGAAGGGTACAATGAAGGGTGTATTCGGTGAAGTATAGCGGGATGAGGGAACGTGTTCGTCTGAAGGAGACGCCACGTGTGTTCTGCCGACCCTTAGTAAGGTTGGCGTGAGCCGGGGGGTACCTACGGTGGTCGAGGCGGTAATGAGCGGTTATTTCTTTGTACGTAAGGAGTCTATCTCTGGCGGATCTGGCCCCGTGATAGGGTTCGAGGCTGGCCCCGGCTCGGATTGTGAGCCCTCGAGCCGTATTGTGGGCAGCCTCATACCAGCGAGGCCAGCGTGCGCCGGAGTCCAGACAATTTCTAGAGAGGAGTCGGGTGGGTGGCGTCGGAGAATTTGGGAGGCCTGTGGCGAAACGTGGCCATTGGCAAAATTTTGAATGGCCGCTTTGGAATCGGAAATTATTATCGCGGGGGTCGGCCTTTGGGAGAGGGCTAAAGCTATTGCCGCCTCTTCTGCCGTGGCGGAATGGGAAGTATTTAAGGTTAGGTTAGGAAGTCGAGAGGAGGATTATCAAGGTCGTTAATAACTGCAATGGCGAATGCGACGCGGTGCCTGTATTCTGCAGCGTCCACATAGACCACGTCGGGCGGGGAGTCGTTTTTGGAGAGCACGTGCTCTCTGTTTCCTGCGGCTCGCGTGGTATATGGGATGCATGTTGCGGGGTATTGGTTTAATGATAAGCTTTGCATGGGTTTCAGAAGGAAGGGGAATTTTAGCCTCAGGGCAGTTTTGCGAGAAAAGTGCGTTCAAAAGCGCCGCTTCCGCGGAGGAGAGAATGATGGCCGCTTCCTTCTCAGAGTGGTTTCTTGGGCTAGTTGGTCATTCATCGTGTAAGTAATCGCGAAATGAACAAGGACAAACGAAGTGAACGGGACACGGCGCTACTATCAACTCGTTTCATATTCACTGTGATGTTCGATTTTATACGGGAAGATACACAGCGAATGAAAGATAGGAGGAAAGGGGGAGGAGCACAAGCAAGTACAAAAAACGAAAAAGTGAAGGATGACATTTCAATTGATCGCGTTACAAAGGCACTTTTGCACGGTAAAATCTAATGATTGGATAAGAATTGCAGTTCAGTCTTTGTCAATGCTAAACCCTTGACGAAGAAGAACTGCAATTCTTACACGCTTCCTTCTCACCATGCTTCGCTCTAACTGATTGATTGATTGAAAGGTTTAACGCGCCAACGCAACGCAGGCGATGAGGCGCGCCGTAGTGCAGGGCTCCGGATTAATTTTGACCACCTGGGGATCTTTAACGTGCCTCGAAATCTCGAACACACGGTCTTTTTTTTTTTTTTTTCAGCTCCATCATAAAAGCGGACGCCGCAATTGGGAATACAAAAAGCGTCCTTGGGCCTTCGCAATACCTGACTTCAGCTATGACGATGCGCTCTCAAGTCAAAGGCGCTAAATTTCAGTTGATTGTCACCCCGATTATTCTTTATAACTTGCGCGGAAACAGATAGTGTCGATTGATATAGATACTGAGAAATACGCGGAAAATAAACATTTGAGGCCTGAAAACTGAAAAAATTGTGCACGTGCGAGCAGGCTTCGCCCGCTCAGCGACATTCAAAGGCCCGCGCCCGGCGTGCTGGATGAAACGGACGGGATGCAGACTGCCACGTGGTGCTAATTCACACGAGCGAAAAATGGCCCCGCTTATGTCATCCTTGCTTGGCGATGCGAACTCGGGTGTGTGCAGAGTTCTGGCAACAGAATGAATGAATAGAAACGTTAAAGAATTGTGAGAAACATGAGAGTACTGCAATTGGACAATAATGGATTCGCAATCGCTACGTCATAAGCGGTGCTTAGTTGTCCTTGTTTTCGGAAAATTTCCCGAAGTTTCCTATTTACCGATCGCTTCAAAACTGCCGGGAGTTTGAGCTAAATCAAAGACAAAAATATGTACATTGACGTAAGCAACAGGACGTACATCCTTTGTCAAAATTTTGTGGGCCAATCCTAAGCATTCTCGACCATAAAAAAATTCAAAAAATCGGCTTTACCTTTGAACGTGACAAAAATATTTTAATGCAGTAAGAAAGACAGGTGTTTTCTCTAGCTTTCCTGGATAAAAAGTTTCAGCCTCGCTAGGGACGTAAGCTTGTACATTGAATTTTTCGCAGCCTGCGCGTTTCCGGCTTGGCCCCCAAAATTTTGACAGAGACTGTACATCCGTAAAGTATGTATTTGTAAGTCAAAACAACGTATAGGAATTCCCACAGAGATCAAAAACTCACCGTTTCACGTTCCGGCTCCTATAGCACGGGCGCCCTCATCAGGAAAACATCTCTGTCCGAGATTTATTGTCAGATGCACTTTTATATTTCTGGCGTTCGTTGTTTCCACATTTTTTTTAAATCCTTTGTATACAAACCCGCCGCTCTGCCGTCATCCTTCTTTAAACTGTTACAGTTCCAGCTGATGCGCGCGCGTTATCGTACCTCGTCATGCTCTCGTCGTCACCTTTGTAAACGCCGCCGTCGTTTGTAGCTCATTCGCGAAGAGACAGAATGTGCGTTCTTCGACCTCGTCTGATCCCCCATGACGTGCTCTGGCGAACAAAAGGGTGCACGCGTCCTCGAGCATCACGCCGCGGCGTTGTATACGAACACTAAAAACGACGCACAATGCACGCAGGTCAACGCCATGTAGCCATTAAGCTACCGAACAAGTCCATTCGTTTGAGACGGCGCTATCTTTATGGCTGATCGGACCTACCCCAGCTAAGAGAAATGAAGAGTGGTAACGTCGCGACTCTTCAGTCACGAGCCGTGCTCGGCGATGCGTGTATATGGGAGTGCGATGGAAGCCCCGAAAAAGGCGTTGCTCCCGACTATCACGACAGCGTCACGAGTGGGTGGCGTAACACCACTGCGAGCTCTAAGCGCTGGAAAACGCTGTAAAACGCTGGGAAACACTGAACAACGCTGTAAAACGCTGGGGCCTCCACCTCCCGAGTGGGGGGATTCCCCCTTTCGACACGAAGGCGTTCAGGTGTCAGCATGGCACAGGTAGAGATGACAGGATTGTTGTTTTCTACTCCTTTGTGTCTGCCTTTCATCAGTTGCCCGTTTATTTCCCCTGCCCACCGTGATCTTCCCAGCCTTGCCGTTTTGTACTTTTCTTCGTTACTTTTTTCCTTCGTGTTTCGCGCACGTTTCGACGGGACCCCTGCTTTTTCTTCCCCATCATTGTGCAGACGATCAATGTCTAGGAATATATCGGAGCATGTAGAAGCCATTGGGAGCTACACTTGCATTGTATTCTTCGCCATCCTGACGAGTTCATCGTGTCAGAGGATGACTCCGCAGATCCGTCGAGTCATTTCGAGGGTTGGTGTTCGTTGGGATGTATCTGGTGCTACCGAATTGCTCCCCGGCTCCGCCCTAAACGGTTGCTTTCGTGCACGAAATTCCCGAGCGGCCGTGTGTGTGTGTCACGCTATGCCTTGCCCCCATCTCGAATGGTGGTCCTGTAACTCGTGGATGAAATTGCTGTGATCAAGCGTTCTGTGTTTCGTTGATTCTCGCGTCGCTTTCTCTTTTGCTCTGACCCGGCATCGTAAGAGCTTTTCTTCTTTAGAGCTCACCATTGAGATTGGGATAGTAAAGTTGCATCAGCACAGGCAATAGCAAATTTCGCTCTGTGCTCGAATACAAAGATTATACAATCAATCTACCTATGCTTGCGCGCATTACACTCATTTCGGTTCCGATAATTTCATTGTACGTCCGTACGTAATTACGCGCCGTCATCCACCGAATCATATACATTATGACGATCCATTTTCTCTAAGTTCGTTTAACTTCAGCGATGGTTATAGGCTGTACGACCCCAAAGAGTAAAGGATCCCAAAAAATAAACGTTAAAAAGAAGTGTCCATAAGACCGCTGCATGTTTCTGTACGACCCATTACTTGTGATAAAGCCAAAGCGGAGTGAACCTCAGTTTTATTCACCCGCCGAGCGAAAAATAAGACCGCATTTGATACAGGGCCACTGGAATTCGATCTCAAACACTGCTACAATGTGAGTGCGACGGCATTCCCGAAACCCTGCGCCAAATTGTCAGTGTGGCGCACTCAGTGCAACGCACTCAATCGGCAGTTCGAGGGGCAACCCCCCTAAACTGGGTGGCCCCGTTTCCGTTTTCATTCCCATGATTTTCGCGTCAAGCGCTCGCCCTACATCCCCTGTGGGCGGCCGGCCTTCGCAACGAGCACCTTTCGTCTTTAACACTTGGTGCGTCTCTTTCCCTCTTCTTGGCTGCAGGATGCCCCAACGGCCGGCTGACGTTCGAGCTGATCACCGGGTTCGTGTACAGCGCGCCGTCGGACACGATCGAGCTGAAGCCCGGAACCCTTCAGCTCACCGACTGCCTGGAGCACTGCCGCCGTAACGCCTCCTGCCAGTCTGTCAACTTTGAGACGGGGCTGTGCGTGCTCTTCACTTCGAGCGCCACCGAACGGCCCGCGTCGCTCGCCGTCTCCCAGTTCCCCGTCTTCACGCTCTACGCGCAGAAGATCTGCCTCTTCGGTGAGCCCGATGCACGATGGCGTGCAGCAAGTTGCCGCCCTGCTCCCTCCGTTGTGCAAAATCAGCCGTTAAATTGATTTTTTAATGATCCGCAACATTGTAACGGAACAGGGAGCCAACAGGGTGTGGTAACGATGTAACCGAGACACTAGAGGCCTGACAAGCTGTCTCAGTGATGGCCCGCAAATATTTTTTTCTTAAGAAACATAGTCTCAGAAATATAATCAGCCTTTTCTAAATTTTTCTTCCGGCAGGAGTCACCTTGTTCCGTAGTAAAACATTTTTTTATGCTGCCTTCCTAGTTTATAAAATAGGGAACTCGGGAAAATTGGCGAATGGTATTTAGTTTGGTTTCGACTTTGTGTGGGTCGGACACTCCCTTCAGCTCTAGTATTTACTCAGTGACTTGCAGTAGTTATTTTTCTACTTAATAAAGAATATTGACTTAATAAAAAATTAATTAAATTCCACTATCGGCGCTTACTCTTTTCAGATGGCTCAACAATTACTATTCTTCTCGCTGAACGAACGAACGAATGTACAAATGAATGAATGAGCGAATGAACGAATGAATGAATGAGTGAATGAATTAACTAATGAATTAACTAATGAATAACCTAATGAATGAACTAATGAATGCATAAATGAAATCCACTAGTCCTGCTTCTCCTGTCAGATATATCGATCATCGCGGTAGCAGACCGTGAAGCAAGGCACCAGAGAACATGCCTTCATTATCGTATCAGTTTAATGCCCATAATGCCAACTGGGGCTCAAGTGGCTCAACAATTCTTACTCTTCTTGCTAAATGATCAAATTAACGAATGACCGAATGAACGAATGAACGAATGAACGAATGAACGAATGAACGAATGAACGAATGAATGAATGAATGAATGAATGAATGAATGAATCAATCAATCAATCAATCAATCAAAACTCCCTACTTGCGCTTCTCCTGTCAAGTTGCTCAACAGCAGTTCTCCTTCTCGCAGGAAAACGTCGCTGCGGCAGGGACTGGGTCTTCGAGCGGGTCACTGGCTACGCGCTGCGCGACCTCGCGCGCAAGCGGCTGCGCGCCATATCTCGCGAGGAGTGTATGGACCTGTGCCTCGACGAGACCGAGTTCGCGTGTCGCTCGGCCAACTTTGACCCGTCGACGGGCGAATGCGCCATCAGCGACATGGACCGCCACTCGGTGGTGGGAGACCGCTACTTCGTGCCCTCCTCCGAGACCAACGAGTACCTCGAGAGCAACTGCGTCGACGGTGAGTTCGAGCTACGCATTACTCGTCCTTTTAGGCCACTGAAAATCGCGCTGAGCGGTTCTACGCTGCTGAAGAAGCCGTACTCTTATAGTATCATTTTAAACAATGCTGTATACAGCAAAGCTGTCTTTTGCTATGTTCTGAATCGCGCTCGCTCGCCCCAGAGCTATCTAAAAATGCTCTTATCTCTCAATCCGACGTGGGTATCTTGGGAAAAAAATTCACACTGCAATTTGCCGCTAAGATAAGTTTATCATTGTCCGAAGTTTCATTTACTTCTCCCAATTTTACAGCGAAGTTGTGAACGTTACAGAATTTCCATCTTCTATCAATTCATGACCATCTACGGAGGAAGTAGGGTTACAGAAAACGGCTGTGACCTTTGTTTTATGAAAGCTATGCCAAAACTAATTGCAGAAGAAATAAGTTAGAATTAACTCCAAGGAAGTTATATTGGCGTCTTTGTCCGATCAATAACGGAAGTCACCGTGCATGACTCAATGTAGCTATCCACCAAAACAGCTTTGCTGCTTGTCTACGTTCATCTATTGGAATGGGGCTCTAAATTTTTAGAAGCACTGTTTCCTCGAGGCTTTGGCGAACAATAAAGAACAGATCTATTGGTGTGTGGGCAGTGGTAACTGGGCCAGGGTCTAGAAAGAGTGCTTTAAAGGTTGGCGGTTGGGGAACTGCCAGTGAGGAGGCTAACACGGGTTGAATTCTATAGGGAGTGGCTATGAATTTTAAACTAACCTTACTAGGGCGTCTGTACCTAACTAAAATGCCGAAATCGAGATATAATCACGCGAGAAAGGACTACGTATAATGCTTTCCCCCTTTTATTTTGTTCCTTGAAATCCTTCGCTATCGGGGCCTCTGTTTTAATGCGGCAGCATTAAAATCAGCCAGATTGGTGCGCCGAAAATTCGGCTTCCTACGTGTGAGAAATGGCCCAAAGAATATTCGGCTGCGCAAACCGAACACAAGTTGAAATTGCGTTAATTCGGGTCTCGGTGGGGAATCGAGCCCAGGTCCTCCAGAATTCGCGACGAAAACGCACCTTATACTCTACCACAGATTGGTGACAAGACCTGGGTTGGTGTGGTGAATGTGTTGTGGCATTCAACTTCGAAACTCGTATTAGAGAAAAATAACACATTTAGGTGGTTGTACGCGCCGAAACTACGCCTGGGAAATAAGGCGCGAAGCGCCCCAGAATAAATTTGATCACCTGGGGATCTTTAACATCTGCCGAAATCTCCACCCGCTGGCGATTTTGTGTTTCGCATTTGCTAGGTGATAATACGCAGTATTCACACCCCAACATCGAAAATGGCGAGAAAGATGAACTTGTACTGTTTCAAGTGGACAATATGGAAAGACACTAATAAATGAACTAGCGGTAAAGTAAATTTCGATCCCCGTTTGCTTAAACTGTAACAGCGGCTCTACCGTATTCCCAACATACGTAACACGTGTACAGCCCTCACAAGTTCCCGCGGGAACATCGCATTTTAAATCACCACACTCAAGCTTGATATAAACGTTAACGCTTCCTGTAGTTGCTTGCCACAAACTTTCCTCGCTCGTTTTCGTTCCGTATGCTCCTCTGTTAACTTGCGAGGAAAATGCACTCTAAGTTATCCGAGCGCTCAACCGTCCTTTATTGGGTTTTGTCTGACTGTAGTGCCACATTGCGGACATTACGAAAGGTTGGGCTCTTAATTACACCACGAGTGTCTATATCCGCTTCTTCCGGGACGTAATCTGTTAGTTCTCACTGCCGCAGCTTGCGCATTGCGGTTACTAATTGCGCCCGTTCAAAAGCGCCGCCTCGTGCATTTGCAAAAAGATCGTGCATCCCAAACCGACTCTGGCCCCAACACGCTCCGTTCCTTCCCCGGCGTACATCCAACCGCCTTCAAATAGCACATCTCCGCGTTCATTGACTCATGTTCTCTCTCGCCCGAAAGCGTCCCTCGCGTGCCGCCATGTCCCGCGAAATTTAAAGCACCGAAGCGGCAGAAAAGGCCGCCAACGGCAGATTTCCGTTTGTCTGAATGTCCTTTCTTGCTATCTCGTCTCGCCCGCAACGGAACGGCTTGCAATGCAAACGGGTAACGAAACAGACGCTACGTTGGTTCCTGGGCTCCAATCTATGCGCGGAGGGGATTAAGTGGTGGAAAAGGATTATATTGGGAAAGGATGGGAGTGAGAAAGTGGAAGGCGCTTTCCGCTAAAGTAGCGGGTTTGCACTGTTATTCGGCGCACTGCGATGCTTCGTAGTTGTAGAGACCCCCCCTTCTCCGAATCCGGTTGGCTCCGATCGTGAAAAGGAACGATCGATACCCCCGCATTTTATTGCCAACTTTCACCTGTGTTTTAACGGCGACCGAGATGAGATTGTAAGACGGCCGAAACCGGAGGGCAACATTGCAGCAGTCCATTAAAAAAAAACAGAAACGGGATAGAAAAAATTAAAAAAAAAAAGACTTCGGCTACCTGTTTCTCCGAGGTTTTATGTACACTTGGTGGGTTCCTCGACCCGTTGAGGTATCTCCCAACCTTCCCTCTCTTTTTCTTCGGTAATGAAAGAGAGCTAGGCACGCACTTCTAGAGAGGAAACGAAAACAGAAGAGAGATACCACATACTTCCTACGTTCGCCCAGATGTGGGAACGGTGATCGCCGTACAGCCTCGCATTTTCCTCGAGACTGACTTGCCAGGTTCTTTTCTTATCGGGCGAAGGCGCGAGGGAAAGTTTTAAGGCGTCGTCCTCAAACAAGCTGCCTCGGTCCCGCAGGAAGACCTAAGTGCTACTACTCTGCGCGTATCTCCGAGACAGTTCACTCAACTTTCTCTTACGGAACAAGCGAGCGAATTAAGTGGAAGCGGACAGGGTAGGACTGAGTTTGTTTTGTTCGATGCCGTATATTCGTTTCGAAAGTCCCGTCTTACTTACGCACGACCAACGGAAAGTGTTTTGAGACGGAGATAACATTCCATCACGTTTCCTCTCTCGAAAGCGATCCGCTGGTCGGACCAGTTGAGGCAAGCGTTTTTTAGTTTTTTTTTTTTTCTGTTTGTTTGTTTTTACAGTCGGGTCGTGTTCTGTATTTTGAGAGCGCGAATTCTTGGTTCTTATCGTGTTTCGCACGTCTCTTCTTTTTTTTCTGTTATAAGTTTCCTTTTTCTTGACGCTTATATATAAACCGCGATCTGAGATGTTTCGTCGCTGTCCTCTCACGTCGTATCAGGGAATTGCGGAAGCGGACGCGTTTGGACGGTCAAGGTAGCGTGTTCTGCTCCGGGGTAAGAAGAAAGGAATAGGGAAAAAGAAGTCGGGTGAAAGCCGTTACTCACTGCTAAGCCTTTTCCGCGCAAGACCGTTGACTGAGCCAGACAAACGACGTAACGGATGCTTGCGTATACTTCGTAAATGATTGTCTCTCCGCCATGTTTTTTTTTTCTGTTCATTCTTTTCCACTTCAAATAGCTCGTTTTCCTGTCTACCCTGTTTTCTCGTTTTTTTATATATATTTCTCCCTCTCTCTCTCAACCTCTAATTTTTCGCCTCTTACGTTCTTGCATTACTTACATCTGGTTACCTTTTCATCATTCTCTATTACCTTCGTTCATCGTTATTTTCGTTCTTTTGCCGTTTAATATTCCTGAACACGTCAAGCTACCGGCGTTTAGGATACCCGTTCCAGGAGGCAAACCGTTACCCAACCCCGTACACGTCCAGCGGCACTTAATACGCCTTAGCGCTGGGAGTTTTCATCGGAGAAACATCGATGTTTATTATTCAGCTACCGGAAGTTCTGGGGCTGACCACTGCGCAATGATAAATGGGAAGGGTGCGTTTGTCTCTTAAAGTTATTGCGCGGTATGTAAATTCGCTTACCCAGCTACCCCTTCCCCGCTCAAAAAAAAAGAAAAAGAAAGCTACGTGTAAGCCTGTGCACGATTCGACGCTCAAACGAATTGGAACACGAATATTCGAACGTATTCGTATTCTTGCACGATTATTCGAACGTATTCGTATTCGTGCACGATTATTCGAACGTATTTGTATTCGTGCACGATTATGCAAACGTACAGCGGAAAAATGCAGCGCAACTGTGTCAGGGCTGCGACGACATGGCCGTAATGATGCGCTAATGGTTCGATGATGGGACGGCATAGCAATACTGGTGCGAATAAATGCGATGATGCTAGGAGAAGAATTAAGAGAGAATAAATGTAATGGAAAACGGCGATGTTAGCCGAACCGCTGCGCCAGCTTTCTACGCCAGATGCTAGGACATTGCAGTAACTATGCGATTGCGGTGAGTTTATGTACTGCGATCGTATCCCGATCCTTATTCCGTACACTATTGCGAGTTCTATGGTGAACATGACGTCGATCTGGTGACTCCTGGGCCGTGAAATGGTTCCGAAGATCCTTCGCGACTAATGCTACCGCGACCCCCTCTGTCTACATTACACACTGGTACTTCGGGCGGTTTTAAATTTTGTTCTCTTTAGGACAGCAATTGAACACATACGTATAACAAGGAAGGAACCTTAAGCTTTGTTCCCTTTCGCTAGATCTATGTTCTTGGTTAATTAAAAATCATCGTCCGTGGTCAATCCTTCTACGTGGTTATCCGACATCATTCGCCGCCGTCGCGCGTTATGGGATGAAATGCTTTGCCCACGCGACACCGCCTAAAGGATACCGATACTACGTCGCCTGTTACAGACACGCCTGCATCACAGCATCACAGATTGCGAACAAAAAAGTCTATATCTGAAATTATTCACTTAAGCGCATTGCCGGAAGAGCGATCTGCTGCCTACATCTTCTTGGTCTCTCTCGCTCTCTCTCTCTTTCTGAATATATATATATATATATATATATAAGGTTAGTAGAGACAGAGACACACGAGAAAAAGGGAGTCCTCTCCCTGAAACGTCAGTAAACTTTTATTTTTATTTTCAATGTCTTTCTCGTGTGTCTCTGTCTCTACTAACCTTATTTTTTCGCGCTCTGTGTGAGTTTTTGATTCCAGACTATATATATATATATATATATATATATATATATAGAGAGAGAGAGAGAGAGAGAGAGAGAATCAGAATGGGAAATGAGCGGCTTGTTCAATTAAGACAGAAGTAAGGGTTGGCAGTCAAGAATGCCAAAGAAAGCAAAGGGGAAAATGCGGTAGGTCACTTATTATGGTTGAATCAGATTAAGAATTTTGAAATACAGACCCGCAGGGTCTTTTGTCTCCACTTTCTGTCTGTCTTAAAATTCTTAATCTGTTTCAACAATAATAAGTGACCTACCGCATTCTCCCCTTTGCTTTCCTTGGCATTCTTGACTGCCATATATATATATATATATATATATATATATATATATATATATATATATATATATATATATCTTGTCTGGAAGCATCGTGACCAAAGCTGGTTGCTAATGCTGCCGCCAAAATCAACTTAAAGGCCCCATACAACTAAAGAAGTAAAGCAACACCTGGCACCTCCCTCTCTCGAACGCGGACGTTTGTTCACATTGAAGAGTCTCAACACCCTTTTGAAAACGTTTTATACATACTGTATGTTTTATACGTCGAATTATCCGCCATTTGGAAGGATTTTCTAATACCTTTCGAATTATTTATAATCCATACTCGACTGTACATCGATGCAAGCTTTGCTTCTTGAGAAGTTATTCTCGGTTGTGTATGCACAGCCAGCCTCGCTAATCGTAATCATCATCATCATCATTACAACAACAACAACAACAACAGCCTATTTGGGTCCACTGCAGGATGAAGGCCTCCCCCATTGACCTCCACCTATTTCTGTCCTGTGCTGCCCGAGTCCATTCTTTGCCTCAGAATTTTCTTATTTCATCTCTCCATCGAGTTAATAGCCTTCCTCTTCTGCTAGTCCCGTCCGAATACGTAAGGTCACATACGATACCGATATTCCCGACAGCCCATTACCTGAAGTGCTTCGGGGCCCCAGAAAAGTTGGGTAGCACCTTCGTACAAAGGAAGCAGCCAGGTTTGCGCGCCGATAGACGGCCCATATTCCTTTCAAGCCTCAGCGCGTGCGTTTGAAGTCCATTCTAGAACTTTACAATAAGGTTGGAATTCAAAATTCCGTCTTTAAAGAAACACATGACCCGAATCCTATTTTATTCCTCGAGAATAGCAGCACTGTCCACCAACCACGCCAAATCCGCACGCCAAGCAGCAGATGCATTTGACATTATAGCCGACCGTACGCGCCCCAGTGGGCACGGTCGGATATATATATATATATATATATATATATATATATATATATATATATATATATATATATATATATATATATATATATATATATATATATATATATACATATATATATATATATATATATATATATATATATATATATATATATATATATATATATATATATATATATATATATATATATATATATATATATATATATATATATATATATATATATATATATATATATATATATATATATATATATATATATATATATATATATATATATATATATATATATATATATATATATTGCAGGAAAACATTTCTTGGACACCGGCAAGTCGTAGCAAAAAAAGAAAGACACACGTCGAAAAAAGAAAAACCTTTTCTTTTTTCGACGTGTGTCTTTCTTTTTATGCTATATATATATATATATATATATATATATATATATATATATATATTTATATATATCCCTGTGTTCGATGTCGACCCATTATTGCCCATTGCGGATGCCTGGTACGCCTTTTTCGGGACGTGCCGAAACTAAAGAACCGGGAAAATGTTTCACGGCTGGATACACGCCGATTGCCGTTTGATTGCTTGCGCCGCCGTTCAAGCTGTCGTCACGTTTGCGTGCTCTCACGACTGACGCCGCCTCCTTGCTGACTCCGCGGGTGATCCGGTAATGCCCATCCTCGAGATACTTTCTGGGTTGCGATCAATTACGGTCTTCCACCGCGGTGAAGAAGGTCGGACGGTGTGACGTCCAGCGCATCTCGTGTGCTGGCGTTCAGGATCACCGGGCCAAAACCGTCGAGATAGAAAATGCGGCCCCGCATGCTGCGTTCGCTAGGTAAAACAGTGGTAGTATTCACTTCCCTTCCTCTTACTCCTTTAAGGAAGTAGCGCTACTGAAGTTCTACCGGTCTTCTGACCCGGCAAGAAGTTGGGTGATGAAGCAATCCGCAGGCCTTTACATCTAGGAGGCGTTGATCGGAACTGCGTGATCTAAACGTCGCCGTTCTAAATGCGGTATCTATACGGGGGCGTGAGGAGTGGCTGGCCACCGTGCGAGTTCAAGCGTGCGACCCGTATACGTGATCCGTCGAGACTTAGTTTCCTCTTCCGAGCCACTTTTGATACTAGTGGGACGCGCAAATTCGGGAGTGCGATTTTCGACGTCTTCGATGCGTGTCTGTTTGTCTGTCCGAGTGGGTTCATTGCGCACCCTTGAAAGCACGCCCTTCCGGTCTTGACCTGCTTTTGGCTCGGCGAGGGCGGGCGAGTTGCTCTCCGGATACCCTACATTCGAACAACGACGGCGTAGGAATGATAGTGTGTCAAATTTCCCACCCAACAATCGCGGTGACGCTCGCTGAAGCGGTGCCCAAATGATACGCATGCCGCGAAAAGGCGCAGTGACCGGAAGTTCTTCAACGCGTCCAGAAATCTGCGACTCGCCTTTTTTTTTTTTTTTTTTCTAGGAGGTCTTGCCCAAATTTGGACCAAGCTTCAAAAGCAGGGCGTTATCATAGAGTGAAGATGTGAGGCGCGCTGGGTTAAACACACGGGTGCGAAATATTGGGGCGCCCTTACGGCGAGAGCAACGAAGCGCATCCTCCTCGGGCTTCCTTTTGGCCGACTCGTTCTACTGCATATTTTGATTGTTTATTCTTTGTCTGCTTGTTTGTATGTTTCTTTGCTGCAAACACAGCCCGTTTAGGAACTTGACTGCAACAGCTTTGGATTTAGTAATTCTCTTTCGGCTCGCCCCTTCGGAGTGCATATGGAGGAGGAGTACATATCAGGATTGAGGAGCTGCGGAGAAGGAAGTTATGGTGTTCCGGCTGCCAGTCATTGCGGTTATGTAGCGGCGGAGTCAAGAATTCCTGGCGAAATTTTTCGTTCTGCCAATAATTCATAACACTGTAGGAAGAAAGAAAGAAACGCTGACCCGGAGCCATAACAATATACGGAGAATGCCAAAAAAAAAAAAAAAAAAAACGGAATACAGGTTGAGAATACACTACGTAATCCAAACGCCTAATGTCTTTTTGCCCAGAGCTTGTTTACCGGAACATTCCACGTCACCCCAACTAGTAGTCTGTGTGTAAGTGGTGTAAACTTTGGAACCGCAACAAACCTGATCCCCCTCGGTGTGACATTGAGCGGGATGAAATCGCAACCGGACATTGAGCTGTGCTGGCATTTGTGAACACCAAAACATAAAACGACATCAAAAATCATGAGAGCATAATTTTACTACCGCTCCCCCTTCCCAACCTTCTTCTTAGACTCCTCTTCCCGTACCAATTCAACACACTTCTAACACCACTCCTGGGCCTTTCTTGTACCCCTCTTGGACTTTCCTGGCGCAAGTTCCTGTAGTTCCATGTTTCGTTACGCGGTCTCCCGTGGAGGTGCAAGAATGTCATGATATGGTTATATACATCGTGATTGGAGTAATACTTAGAGACAGAAAACAAGCTACCCGGATCAGAGAACAAACTAGAGTAGGAGATGCCATAGCTCGAAAAAAAGAAAAAGAAATGGACTTCGGCTGGCCACACAGTTAGGCGAAATGACAATCGATGGACTGCCCGAGCGACAGAGTGGACACCGTGAGACCGAACTAGCAATTACTTGATGGAGGGATGAAGTAAAAAAATTCGGAGGCAAATAATATAGACTCGAGCGGCGCGGGACAGGAGCGGTTGGAGGTCGATGGGAGAGGCCTTCGTCCTGCAGTGGAGCTTGTGTGCTCTTGATGATGATGACGTGCCGCATGACCCGCGGATACACGACATTGGTGATTTTGGTATAAGCCCGAACAGCGAAGATGCTTAGCAACTCGTTGATTCCGGCGTTTGACTGAACTCAGCATAAAGAAGTTACCGGCACCGGCAGGATTCGAGCCTGTGTCTGGTAGATCGACGGAGTTAAGAGCCAGTCGTCTTACACCTGCGGGCGCCTAGTTTAAGTGTGCGCGTTTTGTTCGTTCGTTTTGCTTCTTCGATGTGCTTCTTGTTCGCCGTTATAGCAACAAAGATGGAGTGAGGGTCATTGCGGTAGAGAAGAAGCAAATCGGCTGCACTCGTGGACATAAACCGTCGTGATGGTCGTGAAGGTTGCGTACGACTTCACCACCGTCAAGTCTTTCGCGTTAGAGTGAGCCTCCGTCATTTTCAATTAACAAATACTTGAGGTCGCCTAATTAAACAAATAAGACTATTTATAACCTCGTATGACCTTGTGCTTGCACAATACGTTCGCCAACTCGCCCGTGTTCCTCATTCTCTGCTTTCGCCGTTGCGCAGAGTCGGTGCGGCTGTGCGAGTTCCGGACGGTCAACGGCAAGATCCTGAAGACAGTGGACGCGGTGTTCCAGAACGTGACGACGCTGGAGGACTGTCGCCGCACGTGCCTGAGCGTGCCGTACCGCTGCCACTCGTTCGACATGGGCGATCCGGACAACAGCGTGTGCCGCATCAGCCACCACGCGAGGGCGTCGCTGTCGCACATCGAGAACCCCTACCTCGAGATCCCCGGGGCCGCCACCAACGAGCTGGCCGCCTGCTACAACGGTCAGTCGATGCCGCCCTTCTTGTTCGCTCTTTTTCGGCGTCGTGCGCGGGAAGCGTTCAAGTGTCCCTTTCTGAGGAAGCTTATTCTTTCTCACCCCGGAGGGCAAAAATAGTCCGATGACATCTAAGCACTTCTAAAAGGAGGTCAGAAAAACAAAACACAACTTTATTTGGTCTGAAACAACTGTAGTCTTTAGTAACTCACTCACTTTATTCCAGCCACGAGAGAAGTTTTTCGAACCTAAAAAACGTAAGAAATATCGAAAGAATTTCAAATTTCGCGCTACAGTGACGTGTTATAGGCACGCGTGACGTAATATGAGCCAGCTCTAGCAAATGTTATTAGTGTGTTAACTGCATCATTTGTTTGGAGTTTACAATAAAATTAGTATATTGCTATTGGGTCAGCGCAGTGTTTCTATGAAACACGTGTGCATTTTGTCTTCATGACACCTTTAAGCCCACCTGCCAAAGCGAAACAGATTGAAGCCGAAACGACGAGAATATTTGATACAACGTCCAAGGTGCTGCCCGTCGCTCTCACTCCGTTGCCCTGGTTAGTTGGGGTGCTTCTCTGCATGACATGGTCGCTGGACAGGTACCTTATAATTTCGCGCAGACGGAGCTTAACGAGGTGCTTAGCCCCACAGAGCGATTGCCTCCTCGTGTCAGTCCACTCTTACGTACATGCACGGCGCCTTATCGGATGCAGTTATTGTGGCTAATGAACGTCATGACGTCAATGCTAATGAACGTCATGAATGTCAGTGCTAATGAACGTCATGACGTTCATTACATTCTTTGCTCGTCTTCACCTCGAGCCTAACGGTATCCTAGTTCCGCACGTACTGCTGCTTCCCTGCGCTCAACAGCACCGACACAATTACTCATGACGTCAACAAAAGTAACGTCACAATTATCAGTGGTGTCACTTCATTCTATGGCGCCATTAGTGACACCGTGTTCTTTTTGACCACACTGGTGTCGTTAAGAGTCATCCACCTCGCCCCGACAGTTTTCGAGCTGACGACCTTGAAATGACCTTTTAATGACCCTGAATAATCTCGCAACAGCATTTTAGACGTTTTCAATTGCTGTTATGTGACCTTACCTAGTCCTCTGCGTGGACTTCACAAAACCAAAGCTCCGAAAGTTCTGACTTATTTTAGAGGACTCGGCTCCACGTAATGATCAGCCAAGACCCGTACAGTATCACTGTTCGCAGCAAATTTCCACAAGGGGAAAGACAGTACCAATACCAACAGTACCAAAGACCGCACCAATGAGCATTCATGGAACAGGTAGCTGTACCGCACATATACAGCGGAATTGTTTTTTGTAAAGGTACAAAGAAGTGTCAAAACCAAATCGAAGTGCCACCGGCAGTAAAAGGATAGGCGCAATGCCGCCCAGAAAAGGGGTGGTTGAGGGGTGACCCAGGTGTGACCAGAGGAGTGACCAAATCAGAGAAGATGCGAATGAACAAAGTAAAAGAAAGGACGTGGTGGCGTTTCAGCCGAAATTGACGGTACGAGTTGGCATAGGTGGACAGTTTATCCAAAGCGCCGGGCAGGCAACCATTTCCACTGCACAATTAACAGCATGAGTACTCGTTGAAGGGACGTGATTTCAGGGTCGCGGGCAGCTGCACAGTACAGAAAGATTTGCAGGTGGACATTCAATGCATTTTGGAGAGGGACCGCAGCTGTGGAGGTCACAGATGTTAACTTTTACCATTGTCATTATAACCATCATCATCGTGTAATACTCGCTACACTAGCGTCCGAATGTCATTTAAACGAAATATCATTTCACTCAGATGCGAAGTTCTGCTGCTCCACTGGGTTTTGAAATGCCATTCGGCTCAAATGACATTCGAGCCGAATGAGCACCCAGAGAGACATTTGGGGCGCTCAAATGCCATTTTTATAGCACTCTCGCGCACAGCGTTCCAGGTCAGCATAAAAAATACAATCATAATGTACTTAAAACAAACAAAATATTATTTTTTGTGGGGTTTGGTTTACTTCTCATCCACTTAAATCATGATATCAAGATGTAATGATTCCATACTCTCAGCACTAGTGCGAGCAAGCGACGAACCAGTGTGGCCAGACAACACAAAAAAGCACAAAAGAACCTCGATTGCGATTCAGAATTAAGCAAAAACCGTGTCAAATCCTATGATATTTATAATTTCATGTCATTTTAATACCAAAGACTGCTGATAAATTTCATTGTTGCATTACCGTCTAAAAACAGAACTCGACGGCAGCAGCGCCTAGCAGCACGGCGATCGATTGTTAGAGCTTCCAAATGCCATCGAAATCGTAGTGGAGCACGGCGGATTCCGAATAACATTCGAAGCCCCCCCCCTTTTCATTTGAGTCAAATGACATTTGGTTCAAATGACATCCGGACCCTAGTGTAGCCGTGGTATTAGGCACGCATACATGATGATACTTGCAAGAGCTTTGACACCACAAAGAAATTTGAAATGCTGGAAGGGTTCGTATGCGTGACTTAAACCACACCAGAGCCGAGTTCTCGCGAGCCCAGCTCCGCATGTGCCTTTATAGGACAATGACCGGATTAATCATAGTCCCACCTCAATGCCACAACGACGCACTTCGTCTGGCCACAACCGAGGGGATACCGACCGGGGGACCACTCCGCTCCTGGAGCTGCAGCGCTCACTCTTCGGAATGTGAATGATGGGAAAGACAAACAAGAAAAGAGCCCGCACCATTAATTCCGGTTCCGACCCCTTTGACACAGCGAGCTACCTCCGCAGTCGGCGCTTCTTTGATAAACGAGGACGCGGGACCTCCTGTAAGCCCGCGTTATTTCGGTTAGTGGAGGAGTCCACCCTCTGTAGGACGTGCGAGGAAATTGGAGGGTTGCATACTCCGGCGCTAAAGATAACCATCGCGTCGGTTTGTCAAGTCGAGCGCAGGGGCGAAGTGGATAAGGAAGCCAATAGCTGTGATTTATTCGGCTTTGCAGATCGTGGAAACGACCGAATCGGCGTGACTCCTCTTTGTTTTTCCTTTTTTTGGTTGCGTCGGCGCGTTCTTTCATGTCCGACGCATATTTTAAGGCAAAAATTAGGGTCAAGAGACTGCGGTCAATTTTGCATGGGTCTCCTGCGGTGTGGAAGATTTCGGAGTGAGTGAGTGAGTGAGTGAGTGAGTGAGTGAGTGAGTGAGTGAGTGAGTGAGTGAGTGAGTGAGTGAGTGAGTGTGTGTGAGTGTGTGTGAGTGTGTGTGAGTGTGTGAGTGTGTGTGTGAGTGTGTGTGTGAGTGAGTGTGTGAGTGAGTGTGTGAGTGTGTGAGTGAGTGAGTGAGCAAATGAGGGAGTTAGTGAGTGAGCGAGCAACTGAGTGAGTGAGTGGGTGAGTGAGGAAGTTAGTGAGCGATAGAATGAACGACTGAGTGAGGGAGGGAGGGTGTTAGTGAGCGAGCGGGCGAGTAAGTGAGTGAGCCAATGAGGGAGTTAGTGAGGGAGGGCGTGAGGGAGTGAGCCAGCGGGCTGGCGAGTGAGTGAGTGAGTGAGCGAGCGACTGAGTGAGTGGTTGGGTGAGTGAGTGAGAGAGCTAGTGAGAGCGAATGAGTGAGCGGGCGAGTGAGGGAGTGAGTGAGGGAGGAAGGGAGGCAGTTAGTGAGTGAGTGAGCGGGCGGGCGAGCGAGTGAGTGAGTGAGGGAGGGAGGGAGAGAGGGAGTTAGTGAGTGAGCGGGTGAGTGATTAAGTTAGTGAATGACGGTGCAAGAAAGAGAGCAGAGAGAAGGAAAGAGTGAGAGCGTAGCAGCACCACGCATGCCGTAGCGACGGCGCCACCGCAAAGGATTCGGCACGTTGAGTCCATTCTAGACAAACTTCATAAGAAACGACGCAGTCCTGAGACTGATTTTGCTGGCTTAGTGCTATCAATCTATTGAATTGCCAGAAAAAGCACACACAAAGAGGGCTCTGAGTGGATGCATTTGAAGGGGACTATCAAAATTTGTGCTGAGAGAGAGAGAACAATCTTTGTGCTGGAACTACACAGTGGGCTAGGGCGCTGCCATACACAAGTATGATGCTAACTTGTCATTAAGCAAACAGTGGAGTATGCAATAACCAGCAGAGCGTTTTGTTTGCAAAGCAATAGCAGCACGATTTATATAAACACTGTGGGTGTATTGACCAGTTGAATTGAAGTGCCGATTTCCTCGCATTTGCTCCAGAATTCGTTTTAACAACTCGTGCTTCTGCCCATTTTTTCTTCTCTTCCTGCTACCTGCAGTTACCATTCAGTGCAAGGCCCGCGAGATGGTCGCCATGGTAAAGACGAGCAAGATCTTCAACGGCAAAGTGTACTCCAAGGCGAGGCCCAACTCGTGCGTTACGGACGTGGTCAACAGCCTCGACTTCCAGATCCGCATGGCCTACCACGAACTCGAATGCGACGTCAAGCAGGAGGTAAGCAAAAACGCACGCCTCACGTCGTACGGCATACCTGCTCTGGTAACGTTCAATCCGGGTAGGAAACCTGCTCCCCTTCAGCTTTCTTTTCTGGGACAAAATGTAGGAGGACACCTAAGCCCTTCTCAGGGGTTCTGATTGTGAAAGCGTCAATGTTCGATTCAACGCCTGAGACTCTTTGATCCGCTCTCCCGCCCTTACCCCCCCCCCCTCCTCCTGCGTTCTAGAAGGGCTTCGTTCTTTTGCTGCTTGAGACGATTTGCTTCGCCAGTTGCTTCCGCCTCACGCTTTCGAATGGCTTCGATCCATCTCCAACGCGTTGCGCCACTTCTTGTTTTTGCCGCCTTGTATTGGGAAAGTGGGCGACGATTATGAATTCCGCAGCCCGTCCGGTCCCTCCCTCTACCTGAAGCGTACTACCATGAACGGCCGCCCTTTGCTACTGCCGAGTTTATGCCTCGCTCTATGGAATGCATCACACTATGGAACTCTTTCAAGAGGTGTGTTCTAGGAATCATTTCGCTGCGACTGACGTTGACGCCCGCGCCAATGCCGGTTTTTTTTATTCAATGAGCCATTGAATGCGTTCGCAATAAGGGATAACAGCTTGCCTTGGTTGGACATATCCACAGACTTTTGAAAATACAGCGCGTCAGCACCCAACGGGCTAAATCTCTCAGATCAGTTCGGCGGCCTTGTCATAGCGGACATATAGGCCCACCATTTAAACGGTCTTCTTTGCCTTCTAGGTTGAAGTTTTCAGCTTCGTTTGTCCAGCCAATATGTCATGATATAAGTCAAACACTTAGGCTTTTTTGTTGCAGATTTTCGACGAAGCCAGTGCGCTAGTCAGAAACTGTCTACAGGCCGGAAACAGACGTTTTTTTACATCCGACACTTATCGGGCATCAGTGTGATAGTATAATTGCAAAGCCTGCTTGCTGTTCAACTTGATTTGCTAGTACATAAGTGGTATACAAAAGCCGGAGCTTACAACCACGGGTACAAATGCTTAAGCGAATAGCGACTGAATTTCTCCTTGCTTGTAAACCTAATTTTTTCGACCTCGTTTAACAACCCTCATCTAAACAAAAAGAGAAATAAAGAAAAGTAATTTTATGGGCAAGCAAGATATAACAGTACTGTTGCCTAGTGCAAGCATATTACACAAGTCCTTTCCGCTTGACAATTCAGCAGGCCTCTTCACAACGTTGTTCTTCATGTGAGATAAGGGGAGACATAGAGCATGTCATGTGCGGGTGTTACACATTCTGTGTATTCCGCATGACGCGGGTCTTGAACTGAGAGTTGTTTTGGGACCTTGGTCGGGTTCTTGCCAGTCTGGGCGGGCTACAAAAGCTCTTTTGGTGTCTTTGAGGAGCACAGTTTTAGATGAAGTGCTCTGACAAAACTTCATTACGAGGCTCGTGGATGTGACTGGAAATTCGTGCGCACCGCCTCACCTTTTGAAGTTACTTATTGTTCCAATGCATCCACTTTCATAGGTTTTTTTTTTTCCTCCTTGTGGCGTAGCAAGCTGGGCACAAGGGTTCGGCGAACCTAGCTTTTATAAGTAATCACATCCCCCCCCCCCCCCCCCTCTCCCTCTCTCTCTCTCTCTCTCTCTCTCTCTCTCTCTCTCTCTCTCTCTCTCTCTCTCTCTCTCTCTCTCTCTCTCTCTCTCTCTCTCTCTCTCTCTCTCTCTCTCTCTCTCTCTCTCTCTCTCTCTCTCTCTCTCCCTCCCTCCATCTCTCTCTCTCTGTCTCGTTATCTCTCTCTCTCTGTCCATCTGTGCGTCTGTCTCTCTGTCGTTCTCTCTCTCTTTCTCTCTGTGTTTATGTGTCTGTCTGTCTCTCTCTCTCTCTCTCTCTTTGTCTATCTGTACGTCTGTCTCGGTGTCATTCTCTCTCTCTCTGTCTCGTTATCTCTCTCTCTCTCTGTCCATCTGTACGTCTGTGTCTCTCTCGTTCTCTCTCTCTGTCTCTGTCTGTCTGTCTCTCTCTCTCTCTCTCTCTGTCTGTCTGTCTGTCCCTGCCTCTATCTCTCTGTCTCTCTCTCCCTCTGTACGTCTCTCTCTCTCTCTCTGTTTATGTCTCTCTCTCTCCCTCCCTCCCTCCCTCCATCTCTCTCTCTCTCTCTGTCTCGTTATCTCTCTCTCTCTCTCCCTCTCTGTCCATCTGTGCGTCTGTCTCTCTGTCGTTCTATCTCTTTCTCTCTGTGTTTATGTGTCTGTCTGTCTCTCTCTCTCTCTCTCTTTGTCTATCTGTACGTCTGTCTCGGTGTCATTCTCTCTCTCTCTGTCACGTTATCTCTCTCTCTCTCTCTGTCCATCTGTACGTCTGTGTCTCTCTCGTTCTCTCTCTCTGTCTCTGTCTGTCTGTCTCTCTCTCTCTCTCTCTCTGTGTGTCTGTCTGTCTGTCCCTGCCTCTATCTCTCTGTCTCTCTCTCTCCCTCTGTACGTGTCTCTCTCTCTCTCTCTCTCTCTGTCTCTGTTTATGTCTCCCTCCCTCCCTCCATCTCTCTCTCTCTCTCTGTCTCGTTATCTCTCTCTCTCTCTCTCCCTCTCTGTCCATCTGTGCGTCTGTCTCTGTCGTTCTCTCTCTTTCTCTCTGTGTTTATGTGTCTGTCTGTCTCTCTCTCGCTCTTTGTCTATCTGTACGTCTGTCTCGGTGTCATTCTCTCTCTCTCTCTGTCTCGTTATCTCTCTCTCTCTCTCTCTGTCCATCTGTACGTCTGTGTCTCTCTCGTTCTCTCTCTCTGTCTCTGTCTGTCTGTCTCTCTCTCTCTCTCTGTGTCTGTCTGTCTGTCCCTGCCTCTCTCTCTCTCTCTCTCTCTCTCTCTCTCTCTCTCTCTCTCTCTCTCTCTCTCTCTCTACTTTTACAACGGGGCAGCGCATGTCACAAGTAATACGCCTGCGCCTCAGCTTTGAATGGTCTTCGTTTTCTCCAAGCCCAATACTCCAGGGAGACCGACATTGCAGAATTCGGTCCGGCTTTCATTGAGGCCCAGAAGCATGGACTTACTTAGGACACAGCTAGAAGTCGAAAGGTAGCCCAGGCAGTTCCTCGGTTATTTATCAGTAGAGTTGGCTGCCCTAACCGGTACGATGTCGTAACACCACGACACGTGGCTCCACTTTCAAGGAGGGTGGCGCTCGCAACAGCGCTAAATCAGAGCTTTCGTCATTCGGGGCCCTAATGAGAACTCCGCCTAAGCTGACAAATGATCTCATTTGAGCTCGGAGCACGGCAGGCGTTAAGCCGCTGTGATTGTCTTTTGCAGTTGTTGGGGCGAAGCCAGCACCCACGTGACTTACAATGTTCCACGTAAAAACCACGAAAAGTCTCATTACGAACCCTTTAATTTATCGCCCAATCGCCGCAGACTTTCATTATGCTCCGACTATTAAAGACGATATCGCCTTCCTCATTCGCAGGGCTGTTCAGATACTCACGCGAGCGGATACGCGCAAAGGCTGACGGCTGGCACAAACTACGTTTTTCCCGCATATTATGTACTTTTGGTCCAGTGTTTCTCATTATCTATGGCATGATGAGGCTTATCAGTGTTGCCTGTTTATGTGCCGTTGCGAAATTTAATTTTCACTATGTCCTCTTGCCCGTGCGATGACCAGGCCTGAAAAGTTGCCTTAAGTCGGGTCTGTTAATATTTTTTGTCAAAATCCCAAAATGTCGTCAAGAAATCTTAACAGACTAAGATTTTTGTGGGCAAGGTAGTATGATTAAAGTAGAGTAGTTCATGCTCGGCTGTAAGAATACTACCTTGCCTACAACCGCAGAGACCAGTGTTCACAAGGACCAATTTGCACCTACCGCCTTAACGTCGTCCATTCGCTTAAACAACAGCCGACTCACCGCATGGAGAAAGATTATAGCAGAGGAATATTTCCGCGAATCCAAAGCTAGTTAACTTGCTGAGTTGCGTCGCCAAGTTATTCCGGTGAGTTATTTCTTTTTCGACATTCGTGTTCCTGTTTTTCGCCATCATCTTTCCGAAACTACGATTACGAGCATTGGCCAGTCGCCCTTCCTAAGCCTATACAGCCTTATCTTCAGGTAATGGTTAAGGGGCCCTGCAACACTTTCGATAAACGCTTTCACTCTTTCCTTCGCGTCTGGAAGCACTGCGAAAGCTACAGTTAACGACAGAACAGAGCGGCACTGCGTGATTTGCTCGTCATAGCAGATACCCCGACCGTTTTTGCTTTGTTTTTGTGGCTTTACTTTTAAAGTTGCTATCGAATGCGTTCATTGCTGCAGCTGAAGGAAAACCGGCCAGCCGCCGCTACATGGCCTTAGTGACATAATTCGAGTCGTCGAAAAACGCCAAGACCTGGAAAGAGAGAAAAATGTTTTGAGTGAATTTCCAAGTTATCTGATCCCTAATCTAAGTTTGGGTGACTACGTTCTGCAAGCATTTAAGATTGCACAAAAAATACTGAAAGAAGTGTTGCAGGGTCCCTTTAAGAACATGGATGGAACAAAAGTTTTTGTTGGTCTTACCTCAAATTCTTCTGAACCGGAAGTGCGTGTGTGTCTGGTTCGGGTTCATTTTAACCTTTAGCGATGTTGTTTCTTCACCCATGCGTCCTCCTTTCAACCCCGAACCCGTTTTAACCGAGTTCGCTTTAGAGGCAGTGCATATTTATAGCACATTCTCTTTCTGCGCCTGCGCAAACTTCCTCTCAGTTCTGAGGAACAACGCAGAACATATTTTATAGACGCTGGGCGCTTTCCTTTTTCTTTTCTCTTTTCACCACTGAGGCGGCAGTCTTGACGTTTCTTGCCATCACACCCTATTTTTCTTGGGGCAACAATATAGCAGTCAACCACTTTCCGGCTACCTCGCGTCTTCTTCATGCCTGGCTAAGCAACAAAAAAAAAACGGCGCGAAAATTGAAAATATAAACCCGTTCATGTTTGACGGTTAGTGCCGCCAAGTGTAGGAAAAAATGTGCGACCACTCCGATTGGAATCTCGCGAGACAAACGACCCTAATTTAGCCTCGTTGAAACTCCCGTTCACCAACCGGCCTCAAATGGGGGGCGGGGCGAAAATCACTTGCACGCATAAAATGCCTCGTCGTAGTAGCCTGAGCTACCCTGCAACACCAGATAGAACAAGTAGCATTTCTATGTGTTTGTACTCGACATTGCCTTTGCGCTCGAAGAATAGGTTAATCTTTGCTGTGATCAACGGTGGGTGTGGAGCAATGTTTTATCTGCGTGCTTTTTTTTTAATTTCGCTTGCGCGTTTGTATTCTTGTTGAACGTCAAGTACGTAAATTGGATCTCGTTAAACACAACGTAGAAAAAAACAGGAATATTTTTCTTTTTATGATGAGTTTCGTTTAGCGGGACTACTATTTATTAAGCGCGGGTAATCTTTCATAAACACGACCGCTGTGGGGCTTGCGTATAGTTAGGTAATTATTATGGACTCACCCTCACGCATAAAGCCATTGGTGTTGGTCGAACAACCGGCAACCTCGTTAAACTATTTTTGTTGAGCTTCCAATCCACTCTGTTCTAAAGTGCGCGCATGCGTGGTCGCTGCTTCTAGTGTTAGCTGTTATTTCTGACTTTTTTTGTTATGGCACCTTCATGAAAGCGTTATTAAGTCTTGCTTTCCCCTGTTGCCCCTAAGCCTAGATTATACCAGTACCGCAATTTTCCCGGCAATGTTAATTGCATAGCCTCGACTGCAGTGCGCATACTGTATAAAAACGAAGACCATTTCCCCCGCGGCGTTTTTTTTTTTTTTTAAGAACGAAAACTTATTCTCGATCTAGATACTCAGGAAGATCTCCATTAAACAACGGATATTTGTTCGCTGAGAATGTGTACCGAATGCGTCGTCAGAAAAAAGAAAAAGCACACATGTCTGCGACATTTCTCAATAACCCTTTGTTCAAAACGTTTCATATTGCTTCATTACGGAACATCTCGCTCAGAGCTTCGCAGCAGAAAAAAAAATCTAATTAGAATGAACTGAATAACATGTTTCTTTCACACAGACTGAACGAAACGCCTCGTGAAGCTGAGTTACGCAACAAATCTCGTATCAATGAACTGCCGCAAATTGACTAATACGGCTAGGCTGCACGAACTATCTGTGGGAATGAACTGTGCTAAACTGTCGTTGAAACTAAAGGACAAGCGTCGCAATTTGTTTTTAGTGAACGTATATGATGATCATCAGCATCAGCATCCTACTCAGGTCCACTGCACGACTAAGGCCTCTCCCATTGACCTCCAACCGCTTCTGTCCTGCGCTGCTCAAGTTCACAGTTTACCCCCGAATTTCTTTATGTCATCTATCCATCGGGTTAGTGGTCTTCCCCTTCTTTTAGAACCCATCTCGTGGTATCCACTCTGTTACCCTTTTTGTCCACCGGTTGTCGGTTCCCCTCATGGTCAGCCCAAGTCCATTTCTTTTTCTTTATTTGAACAATGATATCTTTTACTCCAGTTTGTTCTCTGATCCAGGTAGCTCGTTTCCTATCCCTGACTGTTATTCCTAACATTATTCATTCCGTGGTTCGTTGAGCCGACCTAAATTTGCTTTCTAGTTGCTTAGTAAGGTGCCAAATTCCAGCTCCATACGTCATTACCGGCAGGATGCACTGGCTGTAGATTTTTCTTTTGAGTGACAAAGGTAGCTTACTTTTCATTATTTTGGAGGTGTTTCCGAGTGTTCCCCAGCCCATACATATTCTGCGCCGGACTTCTCTCTCGTGGTTGGAGTCAGCACTAACCATCTGTCAGAGTATATTCTTTCACTTCTAGCGTTTCGCTTCCTAAGCTGAAGAAGACGTTTTTGGTCTTCTTATTCCTCATTACTTTAGATTTATTCGTATTTATGTTTTTTTACTTCCTCTGGTAGGAACTTCAGCAGGTGCATTTTCTGAGTACCATTAAATTATGTAATTTCAACGAACGTGTTGGGCTGCGTCTTTACTTTTTTTTTTTCGTAAATCGGTCGCGTAAACCCTAACCCTTTTCTATTGCCACTTTTCGAAACTTTGAGATGAGCTCTGAGAGAATGAGATGTCCGATCGTACCCACATCGCGCGACGACGAACGGACGATTTAAACAATTGTCAACGCCGTAAATATTTGTGCGTAAATCAGGGACCACCTGTTTCTAAACGCCAGAACTCTGTTCTGAAAGTGACGCCTATAATCGTGTACAGTCGAACCGAAATATGCATAACTCGAGTGGAATCAAAAAATAGTTCAATATAACCGATAATTTAAAGTGCGAAATTATTTGTGTAACGGAATACAATGACCCACAGGGAGCGGGATCGAAACGCTTCCGCCGTCCACTCATCCTCGTTGTTACTGTATGGAGCCTTGTCCACTCATCAAATGATTGCATCTGACACTCGTGAACGTGAGCTTGGTTCGTATCACTGTTCCGTATTGTCACGTCCCTTGGTTTCTGGTTCTCAGCAGCGTACAGTACTCCCTCTTTATAACAAAGCAAGACTACATTGTAAGCGGTACTTCGCTTAAAGCTGGGATTATTCATTTTTTCTGCCTTGCGGTTGGGACCATGAAAGTTGACTAAAACGAATATTCGTGTAAAGTTCGAATTCGAAATTTATTCGAATAATTTCGAATAATTTCGTTATAACGGGAGTGTACTGTGTACACCAGCTGCGTGTATACAGCTTGTATACAATTATGGTGGAGAGGGACATTGATAAGTACGTACGCGCGGAGAAATATTCGGGCATACATTCCATTCTACGATAAAGAAAAATCTTAAAAATCCCGAAGGGGTGTTCAAATCTATCGATACGGGAAGTAATTGCGGATTACCGAGTCACCCGTATTCCGGGTTTGACCGAGCGCTCGCACTAGCGGAAGTTTGTCCGGCGATATGCCGGCCGTGTTTTTCACGCCGCCAAATGCGAACCGCACCTCCTAAACCCTCTCCAGCGCGCGCAGGTTTTAACAGCCCGTGACGAAAGTTTACATAACGGGCCAAGCGGTGCATTCCGCTTGCCGCCCTGGTGAATTGCTCAACTCTTCCAAGGCGGAAGGGAAGGGACCCCGAGACAGCGCGCGTAATTCGAATCGGGTGGCCGCGCAGCTAAATGCGGGGTTCCATGATCGTTTCTTTTTCGTTGGCGCGGAGAGGGGGGTAATATATTTAAATCATCTCCGGCGCTCTCTTGAGTCAACACAACACGTGTAGCCACCACTTCGGCAGGCAACGCAAAGAGAAGCCGTACTCGTTAGCGAGTCGCCGTGGGAGCGGGCTCGGGAGTACGGGCGTTGTCTGAAGATTGCTGGGCGGTCGCCACGGACGGCGCGGCATCCCGTCATAGTCGGCTTGCTTTGCGTGAGCGCGGGGCGTCTCTTCCGCTGTATTAGAAAGAAAGAAACCGCGTCCGGGAGAAAAGAGAGAGAGGGTGAAAGGAGGGATTATGAAGCCGGAACACGCGACTCGATGTGTGTGTGTGTGTACTGGTCAAACACGGAGCATTGTGCGTGCGGACTTTGCGCGTCGGTTCTCTCCTGGTCGGGGGCATCGTCCACAACACTATAGTCCGTCGTGGCCACGCGTGGGCAGCGCTGCATTCGTGATTTCGGGGTGTGCACGCGACTATTCATTGAATATGTACTAATGTGAGATTAAAAAAATCCCGCATCTCCACGAAGTGAATCATGGTGAGTGGGCGAAGCACTGGGGATCGTTCTTACCGTAAATCACCCGTGAGAGTGCTTACTGCTGCTAACACGATTTCCAATCCAATGCAAACCAAAGCAATTCGATTTAATCCAATCCAATTAAATCCAATCGATTTCATTCCAATTCAATTCAATCCAATTCAGTGCAATCCAATCCAATCCAATGCTCCTCGCTCATGCGCAGCACGGCTTTCCAGGAGCTCTCTCTCTCTCTCTCTCTCTCTCTCTCTCTCTCTCTCTCTCTCTCTCTCTCTCTCTCTCTCTCTCTCTCTAACCTTTTGTGCACCTTTTATTTTGTTCTTGTTAACCTTTTGTGAACCTTTTGTTCACAGATGTTTTGATTTACACGGTGTTGTGCTATGAGCACGGACGCCAGGCGCCGGACAAACCTCGGCCTTAAAGGGGCACTGACACAAAATTTTGAAGGCGAGATAACTTCGGAGATAGATTGGTGGGAACACATATACACCATCTGCAAAATATCAGCGGCGAATACAGCCTAGAACATATTTAAAATCAATTTTGAAGTCTGCGAAACGCAACCGAGCAGCCAGCAGAGGACCACGCGCAATTGTAAATAAACAACATCCAAACACGTCACGAGTTTGTGTTTGCCGCTTCCGCACTACCGGCGTTTTTTGCCGGCTCGCCTGGCTCGCCGCTCCAATCGGAGGGCCGGAGGGCGGAGCTTCTGCTCTCGAGAACGAACGACTCGATCGTTGGCGGCGGAGGCGCCGTGATTTCGTCAGCCAATCGGGCAGCTGGCCGCGACCAAAGTTCTACAGCGATTCCAGGCACTCTGTTTCTATTACTGTTGATTACCATTGGATGCGAAAACGCGCCGGAGGCACGAAAAGCTCACTGATCTAGCCGCACGGTCGCTGTGCAGGCGGCGGCCACGGCCGCGAAGTGGCCCAGGCCGGCGCAAGTACCTCGAGTGATAGCTTGTTACCGCTGCACGAAATTGTCCCCAAGTCCCGACCATGGTGGCTTACATGAGAAAGGAGTTAATGATGCGATGGCGGGTTGCATTAAAAATTGTCACCTGCACCGATTACGAGAGCGGCACTCGAATATCCGCCGCAGTGCTGAGCCGAACACATCTGTAGGCGGACCTGTAGGCAGACCGGCCGGCTGCTCCCAGCGCGCGCCTTGCCACCCACCGTCTCGAGCGTCGCGCGTCGTTCTTTAGCCGCGGTAGCATTTGCACTCGCAGCGCCTGCGTCACATCCACGGTCGCTTTTTAATTAAGCGCCTCACGAGATCAGTACGTGGGGGCATTCGCAGAAACTGCCGTCGATGCGGATTCGACAGTGCTACGGCGGCTCTGCTCTGTGATATCCCTCCGACGGTCACGTGGTCAGCTTTGTTAACACAAAATCCACAAAATCCATCGTTTCGCGGCACTCGTTGAAACCGAAACTGCGACTGGCCGCATTGAAAATGCCTCTAATTAAACAACCGTCGCACGCTGAAGCAAATGAGGTTTCTACAGGTTATAAGTAGGTCACTAGCTACTTATCGCAACAAAAAAAACAAGATGCAAAATTTTTGTGTCAGTGCCCCTTTAAGGTGCTTCGCCCCTAAAAAAAAGGTCGTTGGGGATGAATGCAGGACTGGCCACGTAGAGATGTCGAAAATGAGAATTTCTGCGATGGCGCCAATGGCTACATTAGCCTTATTCCAATGCAGCAGCTCCCATCTGAAACAAAGCGTGATGAATTTTCCGCTCATTGAGAAGAGTGTTTGCGGTGATCACGACTAAAGGCGCCGATAAACCACCGCAATAATCGATGGCCGAGAAAAGGTACAGGTGAGAGGAAGGGCGTAATTGCGATCGCGAACGAACAAAATTGGGATTGTCTATTAAACAATGAATAAAAAATAAACTACAATAAGAAATTATATTAGATAGGAAACTCTCGTTAAATATTTGACTCGCAACGACGCTAGGGGAAAGAGGAAAATTTCAAGCCTTAGTTGCTTACAAAACTCGTCAAAATTGGCATTTAGTACCGCAATGAAACAGAGTATACACGACTCGGGAAAGGGGCAGGGGTGCAGGTGAGTAACAACAAGGAGTAAACGAGGAGTGGGGCTGTAAAAACACTCCCTCTGTAGATGACCGTGCTTTACTGTGCAACACAGAATGTGGAAAAGCCAGCTGACAAAAAAACATTAGTGCCTTTCTACTCTGTGAATGAGGATGGCCTAGGAAGTTGAACGTAGTCCCCGGAGTGCACGAAAGAAAACACGTTTGTCTGTAATTCGCTATTGAGGATACTTCCTAGCCAATTAGCTGAATAAAACTTTGAACCCGGCTTTATTCTTCGTGGACAAACATGGATCTCTCTGTTTCACTCCCGCGTCGTAGGCATCTTACCGTTTGTGTAACACACTGACCCAATCCGCTAGGCCACTGACAGGAAACCGGACAGGTCGTATTGGGCCGTTTGACGTCCACATTTAAACCACCCGCCAGCACAACGGTTATGTCATCAGAAAGGGAAGGAAACCTATAGCTGCGCGTGAACGCCCCCCCCCCCCCCCGCCCCCTTCCAACCCTTACAAGCATAACCCGGCAACCGGTTTCGTGCGCGTGCTTAGAAGTGAAAGAAACCGTCGAAAATGTTGCTCTGAAAGCCGTGAATCAGTAATATTGACCCACGTCGGCGTTCCAAGCACGTGATTTGCTGTTCATCCGGGAAAGATTCGCAGCTACTCGAACAGCTGGAACTTGAGGCGGGAACAGCGGTGACAGCGGTTTTCCGCTGTTTTCGCGTACATTCGCGCTTTTGTTGGGGCTGGTGCTTCTCTAATTACCGCTCTTCCTCCTCCAAGCGAACGACATGGCGAGTTAAAACCTGTAAGGCCTCGAGCTTTTTGCTAGCGGACAAACACGTGACTGTCCGTTACGCTCACCGTCGTGACTTGTTACCGTCTATGTAACACGCCAACCCAAAAAGAAACCGCTAGATTACGGAGAACGGCTGATAGGACATATTGAGCCATGAGGCTTTTACGTTTAAATCTCCCACCAGCACAATGGGCATGTCATCGGTAGCGGCATGATGCCCAGCTGTGCGTGCACGCCCCCCTCCTTCCGTCCCCAACCCGTGCACGCAAAACCGGCAACCGGTGATGGGCACATACTTAAGCGTGAAATACACTGGCGAAAATGTCTCTCGGAAAGCCTTTCAAGCTGTAGAAGAATTCTGGGCTCACGCCGGCGTTCCAACTGGGCAAGTTGCTCTTCGACAGGGAGAAATTCGCACCTACTCGGCGACGTGTAATTTGAGGCGGCAACGGAGGCGGCGGATTTCGGTAATTTTCGGTCTATTCGCGCTTCTGTTGATTCTCCGCAATCATCTGATAACGGCGCTACTGCCGCTGCCAGCCGATTGTGCAACTCGTGAAAGAATCATCGCTGGTGGAAACGGTAATAACAGTCGTGAAAGAGGGATCGGCGTTGGCGAGGAGGAGCCCAGGAGTGGCGCTGAGAAAAGTGGCTTCACCGGAACGAAAAACTGAGGGGGGTTGGACATATACTGCTTCGCAATAAAAACCGATTGAGCTTACTCTGATTTTTTAAAAGTCTGCTTCCCCTTCAAACACAAGGGCCTTGCTAAGAATACTCCTTTCCAAGAGCAACATAAGCCGTCTTATATCAAAAGTATAAGGGCCCGAGGACCTTCTTCATTTTCGTTTGAATTTTTTTCGTGCTCTGAAATTGTTAGTCTACGTTCGGTCTGTCGCCCGAGGCGATCTGCTGGAGCTTATCTTTGCTGTAAAATGCTCGAAACCCAAGCCAGATAAAGGTCCGCTTTAAAAAAAAAAAAAAGCATTGTGCGAACGGGAATGTGGGAAAACCGCGCTCTGCGTCTAGTGGCACCTGATAAAGACAACCGCAAAACCAGGCAGCATATCAACGAGCGTCTTGTTTCATCTAGTCTACAATAAACACAAAAGCCCTGCACGTGTCGCACGTGCAATGGTTATCTACAAAGCAAAAACAAACAACCTTTTGTTCGGAGCATGATGGCCTTAGTGGCGTATGTGTCGTAAAACCCAACACAACTCAAAAAACGTACATCCGTACTTCGTCCTCGTCTTCGTTAAGTGGCTTATCCAAACCACGTGACATTTCCGCGGGAACATCAAACCCGATTTACAACACAGCACAGCGATCGTGCAACGGTTATCCACAAAGGAAACAAACAACCTTCTGTTCGGAGCATGATGGCCTTAGTTGCGTACGTGTCGTAAAACCCACCACAACACAAGAAACGTACATCCGTTCTTCGTCACCCCCTTCGTTTCGTGGCTCATCCGAACCACGTGACATTTCCTCGGGAACCTCAAACCCGATTTACTACACGGCACAACGGTCGTGCGGCTGCAGAGTAAAGCCTTTATCTCGAGAAAACGTGCTTCCGGGACAAGCACCGCGGCGTTTGAAGAGAACACGGCACCGTGAAGTGCGCGCGCACCGCACTACACGACCGCGCTGGCGCGGCGCGCTTGAAATTTGAATGTCACGGTCGTGGGAGCGAGTCTGAATGCGGTCCCCTCCTCCTCGTCTTCCTCCGCTTGCCCTTCCGTACGCGCCGCGTGCGATTGTGTGTTACGCAAGGTTGGCAGATGCGAGTGAAGTAAGGGTTTCACCCGAGCACTGCCCGGTTGGCACCCTTGACTGGCTTCGGTTTCGTGAGCCGGCGGCCGCTTGGCGCCGCGCACGGAAGGGAGGCGAGTCCACGGCTTTCGCATGCCGAGCGAGAAGCCAAACAAGCCGCTGAAAGAGAATTGAGGGGTATTTTGTGTGTGTTGGCGTGTGTGTGTGTGGGAAAGGCGGTTTCCTGGTGGTCCGCCGCGCGAAATTCTCGGCCGAGGGTGAACGGCAGGCTTGTTCCCTCGTGGCGACGTTGTCGGTTGTTTTAACGAGGTATTCCTCGCCTCTTCGCGGAACAGCTCTTCCCAGAATTCGTTTTACGGCGGAGGTGTTAATCCTACGCTCGTTGGAAACTTTCGACCCCCTCATCGCGGTTCTTCGTCTATACAGACAAAAAAAAATGCCTCTACACACTCTTTACAGATGCTTAACCAGAGAATCCGGTTAACGTGTGGCCGGTGTTTACCCGTCCACGTTGACACTGCTCCGCCCGCAGCACTGCCGCCCCTGGCAGCCGCTTTCGCTTGAGCTGTGTTTCAGCCTTGCGCATGGGGTTACGCCGGAGAAGTTTTCTGCGTCCACTGTATCACCGAATTTCGCTTTTACGGAGTTACACAAAGCTTCACTATAAAATAACTTGCAGCCTGTAGCAATCTGAAGAAAGGGGGAAAGGAACTTATGTAAAAGTCATTTATATGCGTCTAGACTTCTCTCTTATTTTCGGCTACTTAAATATATGGCGTTAGCAATAATGACACAAGCTGTGACTGATGATTGACTCCGTTCATGGCCGGTAGAAGTACGGCGTGCCAGTACAGATTTCATTACAACGGCGATATTGTCGAGGATCTCGAAAACAGAATTGTTTGAAGCCCTTTTCGCAGCCTTCGCCACATGCTACTCAACCGTCAAATGCTGACAGCCTAGGAATTACTCGAAAGCGTGTTTAGCTTCCTGTTAATTTCTTGCCCATTTCTAAATTAGGTTGTCGGTCATTCTGCCGTTTCTTTTTTCTATACTTTCCTCAGTGCGGCGGAGTAACGGGAAACATCGACCTTTTTTTGTATTCTCGCAGAACTTGGGCCAATTCTCGACGGACATCGTGATCCAGCACCACGACATGATCGTGACCAACCAGGACCTGGGGCTCTCCGTGCACTGCCAGTATGACCTCGCCAATCGGAGCGTTTCCAACGGCGTGCAGCTGGAAGTTGACGGGTGAGCCAAACGCCGTTTTTTTAACCTCGACGCGTGTGAAGTAGCTGCCGCAGTGAACACTCTTGCTGTGCTCGGTCCGTCAGTTCGCTTAGCCGACCCCTGCACAGCATCGCCAATGCGAGGCTAGAAATAAGACGATTGCGCATGCGCGCATTCGTGTCGGTTGTTCTTTACACTTCGAAGACGTGTGTTTCCATGGAGCTTCGTTGCCTAAGCATTAAGTCGTCGTCGGCAAGGTGAATTATCGCTCGACTTCACTTTCTCCTCCTCCGAGACGCGCTCCGTTGGTGGCGGGGCTTGATACATGGGCTGAAGACGTGATTAGGTACCTCGCGTCCTTTCTACGTTGACCACAGATCTCCTTCTCCAAAGACGTGTTCCCGGGAGTCTCCTTAGTATTCGACGTGTGACCGCTTACTTCAGGTGCTCGGAAATCAGGATACCCGGTGCTCGGCTCGCAAAGAGCCGACGGGGGGTAACAGCGAGCGTGACCCGTCGAGGCCCTGGAGTTCTGCGAGCGCAGAAGCCGGGAAATTACCCAAAGAAGATGGATGGACCGGTGGTTCCAGCGAGTAACTTGACATTTTATTTCCCGGAAGAAGTACAGATGGAACCGCGCTGTTCGTGTGCGATTTCGCTCATAGAGCGGCACAACCTTTGACTATGCGGGAACCCTGTGGCGAAACATCGCCGAAAGTACACCGCAGGCAGCGGTAGTGAATTCAATCTCGCTCCTAAACGTCACCGAATGTGGCTGTTTTCAACGAGCTGGGAGTAAAATCGGGCAGGCACAGTGCCGTACGCAGAGATAGCACCATACGCAGATTCAGTGCCGTACGCAACGCAGAGACAGTGCCGTACGCAGAGGCAGTGCCGTACGCAACGCAGAGACAGTGCCGTACGCAGAGGCAGTGCCGTACGCAACGCAGAGACAGTGCCGTACGCAGAGACAGTGTCATACGTAGAGGCAGTGCCGTACGCAGAGACAGTGCCGTAAGCAGAGGCAGTGTCGTCGACACGAGCTGCAGAAGACAAACAAAATGAGCCTAGATCATACTTTGAGAAAGTAGTGGAACGTATTGATGACAATGACGGTGATTAAAGGCCGTGAGTGAACTATGTCACAAGGCCCCGTGAAAGCGATGCGTGGTTTATAGTGTTCAATGTTTGCAGCGACACATCTAATTAAGCCAATGTGTAAGATTATAAGCCGGCTTTTAAACAAATTTCACGGCGCAAATAAACGCAATACGTAGCGCTTAGGGAGGAAGATTCGATTACATACAAGACAGGCTGAGTAGAGCTGCATGAAATCATGCAAGACAATAAAGCCACTGGATTGCGTGCATGCTACAATGTTGGGAGAACGTCGGCCCACCGCTGATGTCTTTCTGTGCGAATGTATAGGAAGCTTGAAGCACAAGACAGACACATTTCACGCTAAAGAAACTCCATTTCACTCTGAGCAAGCCACAAACGGACTAAGGCAGTGGTTCTCAGCCGTTACTGCCCCGGGGACCCCTTTGGGGCTTGCAAAAGTGACGGGGGACCCCACGATGGAGCATATGTTGATCGGTGTCGTAATGTCAAACAATTTGTACTTGCAGCTTACGTCGCCCACACACTTACCCGATTCCCGCCTTTTCTGCATGACGTTAATGACAATGCACGTCATAATGCTGAATAATTTGCTCTTGAATCTAAAAGTCTGCCTTTTATGTGTCTGTTTCTTTTCTTCTCATAGCTGGCGTGCTGTGCAAAAAGCAGATGTTAAAATACGTGCTACGCGGAGAAACTAAGCGTACGCGTAATGTGGCGAAGCCACCTTTTTGCATTGCAAGAAAGTGCTAGTTAGCCAAATCGAGAAAATAATGGCGGGAGGGGGGGGGGGTAGTTTTGAGCGAGGCTTCGCGGACCCCTCAAATGCTCTCGCGGACCCCCTGGAGTCCGCGGACCCCCATTTGAGAACCACTGGACTAAGGCATGGGAACATGAATAGATTAGCCTATTTAGCATCTCCCCGTAATCGCTTGGCAAGCACCGCGGCCGAGCACTGCAGCGAAACCAGTTGACTGACCACCGCTGGTGAAGAAAGACGACGAAAGGGTTGAATTAAATCAGAAAAACGCAGCAGAAACGAAACAACACCAAGAAAAAATGTCTGGCACTGGGAACACACGCCGCCACCGTCCGTGCGCTGCTGTCACGCTGCGTGGTGCCGGGATCCCACCGGGGGAGCGCCGTCGGTGCTAGCGGGTCGTGCGTCACACGTTCGTGCCCCCCAACGTCGACGACGGCCACAAGAAGACAACGGGGTGGCTGGCCCAGCGAGGCGAAGTCGAAGCGACCGCCCGCGCCAATCGGACGAAGACGACTCCAGCTTGTGCGACTTACCATGTTCTTAACCTTGTCAAGCCGGGTATTTAAAGAATACGAAGTCCTTAACCATGGTTTACTGGTTAGACAGCATTTCCTTTGACCACACTCGATTGGAAGATTTGCGTGCATCCTGCACGTCTAAGAGGGAGCGGAGAGCAAACTTTACTACGAGCATCGAAATGTGCTCGGGGGTCCTCAGGTCAAGACTCGATTAGAGACTGCTGCTGCAACGGCCCTTTCCACTAGCCGAAACTCGGAATGTGCCAGTTGGGAACTGCAAGAGGGCAGGGTCTTATCGCCTGTGTGATGTATCTAACTATGTACTCACCGCAGGCCGAGTTAACAGCGTGCAGTGCTGTATGCCTTGAAAAGGCACTTATGTGGGCTTCCCGAAGCCTTATTTGTATCTTTGTTGTGAGGTTTAACGTATCTTCGTTGTGTGGTTTAAGAAGTGTAATTTATTGCTTGCCTATTAAACGGAAGTCTATGGCCCTAAGTTATCCGTAATGGGCGGTAGAATGAAAAACACCGTGCACCGTTCGCGACCGGCCGACCAACACCACTGTGCCGTCACTCTTATTTGCAAAGGCTTTAGGGCGAATAGAACGTAAGCCTTGTTTCCAATGAAATACCGCTCCGTATAAATGCAATCAGTCACCTTGAGAGCAGCCGATTTTGAACGGATGTGCAACGTAATATCCACCATTGCGCACGTTGGGCGCCAATTTGTGGTTGTGGTGTGCTTGTCCAGTGTCCGGGCAACACCTCCAAAGGGGAAGTTCAACGTTCGATCGCGAGCACAGCGAATCACCAGAAAACTTGTTAGTGAAGATCGGCCACTGTGGAATGCGGGAGTGAGAGAGAGAGAAAGACAGTAGTTTCAAAAACTGCAACGTTTTGGAAGCATATTCCACCAGTACCCAGTGTCTCAAGACTTTTAGTGACCTTCGTGCCGTTGCTGGCATCCAACGTGAACATCAAAGCTAATCCACCACACATTTCGTTTCCCCCTTCATAAATCCCACAATTGGTCCCGGTTACTCGGGGTCAGTCTCTGTTTGGATATAAGTTGCAAAAGAGGGAGGGATAGCGACCAATTTTTTTGTCAAAACTTTCTTGGTTGATTGCTTGTGGGGTTTAACGCGCCGACGCAACGCAGGCGATGAGGCGCGCCGTAGTGGAGGGCTCCGGATTAATTTTGACCACCTGGGGATCTTTAACGTGCGCCGAAATCTCGTACACACGGGCGTTTTTGCTTTTCGCCTCCATCAGAAAAGCGGCCGCCGCGGCCGGGAATCGAACCCGTGACCTCGTGCTCAGCAGCGCAACGCCTTAGCCACTGAGCCACCGCGGCGGGTGTCAAAACTTTCTGGGCCATGTCGAAAATTACTAGTCAACAAAGAATTCAGAATACAAGCTTACCTGTCGATGGAGACTGGACGTTTTATGCCAGAAAGGTGGCAAAAACATTTTTTCCTAGTGTCATAAAATAATGCGTATCACACTTGAACTTTAAAGAAGTTTTGTGCTTTAAATTTGTTGTGTCGCAGAAACTTTTGGCGCGGCCCATAACCTTTTCACAAGGACTCCATGTGCCGTTTCGTGCGGAGTTATTGTTGCAACAATAGTGAACGTTGTCCATGGTGCACTGTGAAATGATTTAAACCGTTAAGAGGAATATTCACTGCATATAACTAACTCCCTTCTACAAAAAAAAAAAAAAAAAAACACCATTTTAAGGGGTACTATAAATCACAGAAAACCCTGTAAAATGGTGTTTTGTGTTCTTGCTAAAGTGTCACAGCGTTGGTTATAGACACTGAATATTCCCCTTAAGGATCTAAATAATTGTACAGCGTACCTTTCCGTCACGTATGTCAAAAGCCTCGGCGGCGCAAATCGTCGGTCGGGTCGGGTCGCTCGTACGTCACATGCTTTTGAGCCTATGCCCGGAACGATGCTGCAACACTGGCTGTGCAAAAAAAAAATTCACGCACCTCCATGACGTGAATCATGACGAGTGGGTGAAGCACTGGGGATCGTTCTTGCCGTAAATCACCCGTGGCATTGCCCACTCGCGCGTGTAAATAAGTGACAACGCGTGTGTACAGTATATACAATTCCAATCCAATTCAAATCCAATTCAATCCATTCCAATCTAATCAATCTAATCCAATCCAATATAATCAAACTGATCCAATCCAAACCAATCCAATACAATGCTCCTCGCGCATGCGCAACACTGTGTCCACGGACGCCAAGCCCCGGACAGAGCGAGGTCCAAAGGTTCTTCGCCCCTAAAGAGAGCAGCAGTGTCGGCGTTCGCTTGTGAAGAGAAGCGAAGCTTCAGCAGAGCGTAGGACTCTGGTAATGGGAAGAGCGACGGCCTTTCCTTCTTTCCACGCTGCCTTCGCCAACGCTAAAACGGTCGTGTGCGAGACACTGAGCGTGATAGAAATGGCAGTGCGCGAGGCGTGCGGGGGACCATTCGCCCGTCCAGACCCAGAGTGCCCATACGAAAATGAAAGAGGAACGGGTTGAAGGTGCAGGCAACAGCTCGGGCGCCAGAAGGGAACGAGAGAGCTTTTAGTTCAAGTAAAAGCAAAACAATATGAGCGCGATTAAACGTGCCGTAACCATTTTGAAAGATACCGTAGTTAAGAAGCTGCCTCGGATATTATACGTTGGAATAATCGCGAACGTAGGAATATGCGTGGTCATAACTCCTGTCGAACTGAGTACAATCGTAGTTCATGCGTCACTTATACGCGAGTTTGTAGATTAGGTGTTTTCTTCGTTCCCGGTTTCATTCCTCCACGTGTAATTACTTTGTTCAGTTCATCTGTGCTGCCCGGTAAAATTACCCTAATATAGGCTCATTACAACCTGGTGCTTCAGCCACTCATTGCCGCACGCGAGGTACGTGCTAAAATTGATTGATTGATTGATTGATTGATTGATTGATTGATTGATTGATTGATTGATTGATTGATTGATTGATTGATTGATTGATTGATTGATTGATTTACTGATTGATTGATTGTAGGATTTAACGCGCCGACGCAACGCACGCGATGAGGCGCGCCGTAGTGAAGGGCTTCAACGCGCGCCGAAATCTCATACACTCGGGCGTTTCTGCTTTTCGCCTCCATCAGAAAACTGGCCGCCGTGACCGGGAATCGAACCCGCGACCTCGTGCTCAGCAGCGCAACACCTTAGCCACTGAGCCAACGCGGCGGGTACGTGCGTACCAAAACACTCGCGCCGTCTACAAATCCTTTCTGCACAACCTGCCGGCTACTTTCAAGGGTTGGTTTTGTGGTTTTGCTTCAAGAAACAAAACCACGCAGCCACATTGTGTCATTCTGTGGTCGCAAGTACCGAGTCCTTCCACCTCGCCCCCACAATTGGCGTCCAACGTGTTATCGCCTGACGCTCTACCAAACATCTTTGTTGTTTTTTTAACTCCGAGGAAGCAGTGTAAACTCCTCCAGTGCACGTCGTAAACGCCGGCGAAGTGTTCGCTCTGCACTTAGTGTGCACCGTACACCCGGAAATTACCGCCGACAGTCTCCGCGCCCTCTTCACTCTTAACGAGGCGGCTGGAGGAGGAGGGCGAAAAGCGCACGCTGGAGTGCGATTTGCTCCACCGCGTCACCTCGGCGAACACCTTTCGCACTGCGACGTGCGTTTTAACGCATGACGGCGCGATTCACCGCGTGCCTGTTACGGCGACGGAGGAGGGACGGACGCAGTGGCCGTGACTGGCGGTCAGCCGCTGAATTCCTGGTTTTGCACGTCTGGCCTGCGCGTTCCTCTCACTGCTGTCCGCTCCCGCTCGTTCATTCGGAAGAGCCAACATGATGCGCGGCGAAGGAGAAGAAAAGACTTTAGCGTCCCTTCCTAAAGAAAGAAGCGCGAGATAGAAGCGAAAAGCAAAAAAATTAGCAGTGCCTAAGCTCGGCTATTCCAGGATATACGTAGCGTAAGCTAAGGTTCAGCTGGTTATTTTTAGGTTGCTTGGTTGTCAAGGATTAGCTGACTATTATTCTTTCTGCTCTAAAACAATTTACAATATAATTCAATCCAATCCAAATCCAATCCAATTCAATCCGATCCATTCCAATCCAATCCAATGCTCCTCTCGCTTGCGCAGCATGGCCCTTCAAGGTCCACGCCAAACTGCTATAGCTTACGCTACAAAACGCCCGTGTGTACGAGATTTCGGCGCACGTTAAATATCCCCAGGTGGTCAAAACTAATCCGGATCCCTCCATTACGGTGCACCTCATCACACGTGAAGCGTCGGTGCGTTGAACTCCACAATCAATCAATCGATTGGAGAAACGCGAAAGCCTTGTGAAATCAAAAGTGCGTTAAAATCTTCGCTAGAAGTGCGCCCAGCCTTCGCTGAAAGTGCATCGAATCGATCACCAAATCTTCGAAGACCCGAATCGCAAACTAAGAACGAACTCATGCGACGATTTTTCGCGCCCTTAGTAAACGCGCCCACGAAAGATCTAAATGTATACAGATAGATGGTTATGAGAGAAAAGTGTACTATTGTGCTCCTTATTCGTGATCCATGTGTGTATTGTCTCATCTAGAACCGTTCCTTTTTTGCGATTTTCAGGTAACCGTTTTGACCCAATAGAAGCCCGATTTCACGCATGCGCTGTGCGTCTAGAGATCTTAACAGAGCTTTTCGGCCAACCAATGGGTATATGGGGAAATGCATTAGTTTTTTTGACAAGACGCCATCGGCCCTACAAAGAGAGTTTTGGCTTCAGAAAAGCTACTAACTCTATCATTTACCTGAGGTTCGACTGATTGCCTTTTGGATAAAAAATAACGATCCGGAATTGTCCAATGTTAACGTCGTTGTTGCCGGTATTTTGTGGTAACTGCACAGGGCTGAAGGGCAGCACATGAAGAGAATGTAATCAAACGCAGTGAGGAAGGCAATTTCCACTTAGTCAATGCACTATATTATTTCAAAAAACACGTCTTCACTTCCTTCTGCGGCACCTATCTAGAGTTTGGAAATAACGCAAGATCAACTACGCCTCGTGGAATACACATATCAAAGTCAACCTCTCAGGCTAAATCGTTGTTGCCTCGGTTGCGTCGGCTGTGGGCAGTTTTCAGATTATATTCTAAAAACATTGGCTGTGAGTTGCGGAAATATATTTGCAGCAAACTTCACCGAAGACACGTCGGAAGCTATCCGATATGTCTTCCGAAAGCGCAGTCCAATTGACAGTTCGGTACATCTTTTTACGGGCGCCGTCCAAAAAACTAAATCTCTTGCCAGCTAGGGAAGCACCGGAATGCCACCTAATTCTTCCCAGGCGTGTTAATTTACTCGTTCGGAACCGTTCCCCGCGCATATTTAAACGGAGCTCCCCGTTTTCCCGCGAACCTCTTTGAGTTATGTCCTCCACCGGATTGTCGAATCACTGGGCCACATTCGCGACAGGCAGCGTATACGAGTACACATGTCGACTAACGACGATGACCTCGAAGATATCTCGGAGTGCGGCGCGTAACGTATACCGGATCTCACGTATAGTCGATGCTGACTTGGGGCAGCGCTGTGCTGTAATAGCAGTGCCATGGGACCGGGCACCACGGATGCCGAAAGTACAGACGCAACGTGCGTGGTATTCAAATGGATGCAAAGCAGGTTTGGGGCCACTCCCGTGGAAGGCGCCGTGCCCTCTACGCGATTTCCTTGCTGCAGTTGAATGGATCGAGAGGGGAGAGGGGATTCGTTACGCTAGTACACTTCTCTCGGACGCTTATACTAGTAGGACAGGCGGCCTCGGACCCTGACCTTGCAGGACGTGTGATTCTCGGGTGCGACCATTACGCTTGTGACAATAGATGACCGTTTCAATGCGGTAATATTGTTCGTAATGCCACCAGGAAGCGCATTTTGTTGTATTTCTTGCGCCAGGCCCCGCACATACTGTATTTGCATGATTTTAACGCTACCCCAATTTTAACGCAGAGGTTAGTTTGCCGTATTGTCACGGGTATAACCGGCACCAAAAATGCGAAAATTTCAGGGGTGAAGTAGAGGTGCGGATTATATGCGAGGTATTTCATTTGGTGCAACTTCAGCGCAATGCGCGTTGGACCGTGATGCCTCTAAAGCAGTTATAGCAAATAAGCCCCTGTTATCCTATTGACAGAGCTTATTTTTCACACAGAGCTCAACAATATACCAACACAAAAAATGTATGCGGCAAGTCCTCTAGTTACGTAGTCAACTGGGTAAGTTCTTTTACATAAATTAATGTGTAATGTGGCTTGAGTAGTAGCTTTGGTCCATTCTTTTATGTATAAAATAGGCGGGCAAAACACCGGGATTGATATTTTTTTATTCGTCGGCGGAAAGTGTGGGCGCAGGTTGTATGAAGCGGCGGGTTATACGCGCAAAAATACGGTACTTTAAAAAATCTGGAAAATACTTTGACACAGATATAAAAGACATGACGCCACGTACCTGGCATGGCAGAAGACATTTTATTTAACACAAGCAACTGAGCCAGCAATCATTTTTGCTTCGCAAACGTACTTATCCAGCTTCTCGGGGCACTAAAGCTGGAGCGGGAGGAATTGAAAGTGCTTGCGGTTTCAAGTGCCTTGAACTTCAAATAATTTTAGACGTGACAGGTAGAATTGGTTCGTTCGCTGCTAATTTATGAATTTCCCCTGGAAGCCTTCAAGTTCTCGAAAACGTCTGGGCTCAGAGCCGGTGATGAAAGTATTCACGCACTCATGTCTCCAAGACGCCGAGTGCACGCGATGCTGCTCGGTTCTCCTCGCTGTCCGGAAGTAAAAAAAATGACAGCATCTCCACTCCGTGGAGGATGGCGAGGGTGCGGAGTCCGGCGACTCGAAATGACATCCAAGTTGCGCCCCGACCGTCATTCAATTTGAGCCGTCAGTTGCACCTTGATTATTCCCTAAATGAAACTGCAACTCACGGCTCAACTCGAATTTCGCTTGATTTTCGCTCGATGGTGGTGTGCGCATGAATGGACGCGGACGGACATTGGGAAGTATTAAGGTACTCCGCACCGTTACAGGCGACGGAGTAAGCCGTTTGACTCTCGGGTACTAACTCACGGTCGCAGCCCACGGAAGTTATTTTTTGAAGGTGATGGAGGCGAAAAGCAAAAACGCCCGTGTGTACGAGATTTCGGCGCACGATAAAGATCCCCAGGTGGTCAAAATTAATCCGGAGCCCTCCACTACGGCGCGCCTCATCGCCTGCGTTGCGTCGGCGCGTTAAACCCCTCAATCAATCAATCAAATCATTTTTTGAAGAAAATGTTTTTTTTTTTGTTATCGGTTTCTCACGGCATGCTTTTCGCGTGATTTTCTTTCTTCCGTGGCACGCAAAAAATTGATGGGGGATTTGATCGAATGTATATTTCCCGAACCCTTGTATCGCTCTGTTTACAATGCGGGCCCAGGTCATGATGTCTTGCAGCGAGTTAAGAAAATGCCAGTGCCTGGGGGAATTAAGACTTTTTTAAGATGCACACAGAAACTCTTCCGGTTATGACGTGGTTGGCGGCCAAGGAGCTCTTCTTGCCGGGGGGTGCGGACTGTTCGCTCTGCAGGAAACCGCAGAGTATTGAACACGTATTCCTGGACTGCTGGGACGCAATATTTTTTTGGGATGTCCTACAGCGCACCTTAAAAAAAGAACTGCCTTTGACGCCCCATGGAATTCGATACCTCGCTTTAGGTCCAGATGTTGTGCCCTATGACCTGTTCGTCCTCCTGGGCCTACATGCTATATGGAGGAGCCGTATGAATGTACGTAATGCAGATGTAAATACTCGTTCTGTATGTTGTTATTTTGTAGAAAGCATATGTAAATTACGCGAGGTGTTTCATAGAGCAGGCTATGATGAAGAAATATTGTCCGTAATGGATGACTTGGCTGTCATGAAAGTACATTTCTTTTAACTGCTCGCTCAAAGCGATGCAGTCCCCTTTTTGCTTTTCTTTTTATTTTTTCTTGTTTTATCAGTCCCTGTGGCTGGTATTGTTGCATATCTGTTGTTTTGTCCTTTTTGGCAAAAAAGAAAAAAAAACAGTCGCAGCCCACGGGGCAAGACGACTGACACTAACTGTGTCTGGTCTACCAGACGAAGGCTCGAATCCTGCCGGTGCCTGTGTGATTTTTTTGCGATTCTAAATGCTATGCGCACGAACGTGGACGGATATTGTGTGGTCCTAAGGTACTCCGCGCCTAAAATCATTGCCCGTGATAGACGCTTCACAGTGGTACATCTTCAGAGCCATAACGACTGAAACGGGGTGCTAAGTGCAGCAGCAGAAATATGGGAAACATCGGGATATAGGTATACCCATTGAGGAATTGGTGCACCAAAATTTTGTCACGTGATCTTGGCGGATTGTTTTGGATTGGATTAATAATCATGGAACGCACCCATGGTGATAGCTTAGGAACTTTCTTACCTTAATTCGCAAAGGTCGCTCTTTGAGAGCGATGTTAGCCAAGCTTGATATTCCTCCCTATGTCAATGATTGGCCACCCGATGACATAAGCATTTCTGGAGTGGCGACCAAATGCCAACCATTGCTTGTTTAGAGTTGGGCCCGGCGCGCCTACGAGTCCATCAGAAGCGGTGACTCTAACAAGAGCGAGCCACCAAATTTTATAGCGGCACCTGCAAGTGTGCGCGCAGGTAAAGGTCGTGGAAAAGGTCTATGAAGAACAAACTTTTCTTGTTGTGCTCCGGGGCTGCGCTAAGCGTGGGCATAGTTTGAAGACAAGTATTTTAATGCGCCCCGTCTGCGTGACCAACTATACTAATCAGCGTTCTCGGCAGCTGCTAATTTTTGCTGCTACCGCCTGCATTATGCGCATGCATTATGCTGCATTACTACAGTATCAGCCGCATCACCACCACTCAAATTAACTGGTCGGAGGTAAACTTGAGTGCGGCTCTCAGAACTTCTTGCAAAACTATTGCTGGCCATTGTAAACGTACTGTTTAATTTTATTTATTCTTAACTGAATGAGGAGCAGAATATATATTTGGTCTAACCTGAATATGATGAACACTTCTGTAATACCATGGCAGATTAAGAGGATGTTAAGTTCCTAAGAAAAAGTAACTAAAAACGCGATGCCTGATCGGGGTCCAGCTGAAGTTGCACGTGCGAGATGGCGAACTCTGCAAAAGCAACCATCAGATAAGCTTTTTTATTCTAAGGATTTAAAGAAAGGAAAGTAAACCAAGCCCAGAGTGGCCTTCCTTCCTAAAAGCGCCCCAAGCCTCGGCCCTCTTCGTTGAGCACACACGCTCGCGGAACACTTCGAAAGCTTCCTTTCTCGTTTCGCCATCTCTGTTCTCAATTTCTGTGAAAGCCGCCATGTTCTCAGCTTGGAGGGCTTCCTGAAGGGAGGCTGCGGGTGGGGGGCCTCCCTACAGAGGTCAGTGACGTTCCATCAGCTCACCCACCACCCGTGCCTCCGTGCAATGCAACCTCTGAGCCCCGCTCACGAGACGGGGGGCACCAGCCGTGTTTGAAGAATCTCTTCGGCAAACACTACCGTCGTCGTCGTCTTTTCCGGTCTGGCTGCTTCGGGCCGCACATCTCCCATCACCTACAGGCTGCTGCCCGGGGGCTTAGGCCTAACAAGCGGCGGCGCTCCCACCGCCTTCATCTTGAACAAAGAACCACCAGAGGCTGGCTGCCCGTCTTGCACTTGCTTCTTATCCCGCTCACGCGAAGTCACCGTCCAGATGACAATGCCTGCGTGTTGCGTCGTGATCAAGTGCGCAATCATCCAAGCCCGCTCCGCCTAGAGGTACAAAATAAACCTAGGAACAGCAAAGGTGTAAGTACTCAGCCTTGAGGTGCACCACCAAAAAGAAACGCCCGCCAGCAGGTCTTTGTGAATGGGTGGCGTCCCTATACATTCACCGTGCGACGTTCGACGTCAGGTTCGTCACGCAGCTGCCAATGACAGAGGTGTGACGATTGAAAAGTAATTAGGAGTCAAGGGCTGAGGCCTCAAAGAGGAAATTGACTGTGTCTTCCGCACGCTGCGGGCTCCTAAACAATGGCTGCTTGTCTTGGAGGAGGGTCCTGTCTTCGCTGCTGCAGAGTCGCGGAAGAACAACAGGGCGTGACGAACGGGATGTTTTGACTGTGCGGGGTGTTGAACTTGACTGGGCATATGACATGTGCGCCTCGAAGATTTTGTAAAACAATATGAAATCGATGGGTACGTTTGTGCTTGTCAAGACCACAACAAGACCACCGCATCGAAGAGTATTGAGACCTGCGCTTCTTCGTGTGCGTGTTGAAAGGCGGCAATTGGCAGGATGCGTGCACAAGTGCAGCGAGTGTACTTGGCATGCCTGTGTACGTGGTCTTTCGGGTACTCGTCCTTACGAAGCATTCAAGTTCTCACGTACGTCGGGATAATTTACATGTGGGTGGCTGCTATCCACTTCGTTTCAGCCTGTGATGCGTGCAGTAGTATGGGCAAACTGCGGTTTTCTGTTCTCCTTTCATTGTCTGGAAATACAAAAGTTTCTTTGTGTTCTTTTTGTATGTGGCTTGCTTGTAACTATACCGCAGCCGAAACATTTTGAATAGATTCTATGAGTGGGTTTTAGAAGTTATCGTTTGCTTTACTGCAGTGATGTGTCCGGCAGTTATTGATGCAACTAGAACACAAAATCTAGAAGTAAAAATCAAGTGAGGTTATCCCTGAGATTGTTGTAATGAAGTTTTGGAAAATAGCTTTACTCCCTTTTCATGAGGGACCACCTAAAAACCGTGCACTCGCATAGATCATCACGTGATATGGCTTATTTAGTAAACAACTGCCAAAATGATTCGCGGTTATGTTTGTTAGGCCCTTTAGGCTGGAAAACAAGCTAGCAACCAAACGCCCTCTCGAAAGGTTTTTATGTTGTCTAATTATTTTGCTTGAAAAAATAAAGCGCGACTTGGACAACGACACTAAACAAGAACGACGGGACAAGCGCTCTTCTTCTTCTTTAGTGCGTTCTTCGTTCTTCTTTTTAGCTTTCTTCTTTTGTGTGGTTGTCCAAGTCGCGCTCTATTTTTCAATAACAATGCACCAACTTGCCCTACAGCTATGTTTAATAATTATTTTGTAATGCTGTTCAAAACATCTGAACTAGATCGTTACCAGCTTTGCCTTTTCACACAGACTTATCACCTCGAGCATGTATTTAATTTTACGAGGCCATTTCTGGTACCTTTTTTTAATTGGAAAGTTTGTCCTGCGGTACTTGATTTCCCGTGAGCACGGCCGTAGTAACATCGAACATCGTTTATACCAGAGATTTGGGAGGCAGTGAGTTAAAAATAGATGCAGCACAGTAATCCTGGCCAGTAGATACTTCTTATTAAAGGGACTCTGCAACACTCCTGATAAACGCTTTTACTCATTTCCTTCGCGTCTGGGAGCTCTGTGAAAGCCATACTTATCGCCAGCACGGCGCGGCACTGCGTTATTTTCTCGTCGCAGCAGAGCTATCCGCCTTGAGTTTCTGTTTTGTTTTTGTGGCTTTCTTTCTAAGGTGGCTTTTAAGCGCGTTCATTGCTAAAACTGAAGAAAAGCCGGCCAATAGCCGCTACATCACTGTAATGACGTCATTCCAGTGGTAGGAGAGCGTCAAGACCGGGAAAGACAGAAAAATCTTTTAAGCAAGTTTCAAAGTTATCTGATGAGCATAGAGCGGTAATTTTTCGGCTGAGGTATTTTGCGACCCCCCAATCTAAGTAGTGAACGTGTTGGTTGACTACGTTCTGCAGGCATTTAAGATATAAAAGAAAATTTGAACAAAGTGTTGCAGGGTCCCTTTAAGGTGACACGCTCATGCTTCGTCGCTGACATAGTACCGAAAATGAGTAACACAATGAAACTCGCAGCCTGTTATGCTAGACGACGTAGCTTTGTTATGCCACACCGGAACTTCTAGCTTCCTGTCCGTGTGTGCGTACATTCTGGAAGTAAAATACGCGGGAAAAGCTTTTTTGCAGAAGAACGTGTTGCTCCAAAACGCACACAAAAAGGAACACACCTAAAGCTGCCGGGAATTGAAGGATTTTTCAGTGCATAAACAAGAGAGAGGATCTCGGCAACGTTGAGTAGCAAAGCATTTCATTCATCAGGACCTCGAGAGATTATGTAGGTACTATCGCGCTCACTACGACCTGCAAGGCTAATTAGTGTTCACCGCTTTCTACAACCTTTGTCTGGTAGACGGGTTTGAAGACCAAGTACGCATTAGGAGCACAACGTCCTAATTAATCAAGCCATACACTACTAACGTATATGCCCACAGTCATTGCTTTGTCGATATAATCGTCTGGATACTAATGAGCCATGTAGCTCATAGTGAGAGCGATAGCACGATCAATTAGCGTTAGTGAATGAGTACCATTCACATGGGAAGTAGCGGTGCTGTACCTTTTCCTAAACGGGTTGCCGCCCTCCCATCATAAGTGGTGACACCAAGGTTCCTTCACCGGCGTCACTATAAATTGCTTTAAACCTAACTCCTTACAAGTTATTTATTATCATGATGACAACAGCGCAAGGGAAGACGAAGACTAAGAAAAGAGCAAACACAGACACCATCACGTCATCATGAGCGTTGTCATCATAAACGTACACCAACTTTCCCAGTTTGCCGCACTTCTAAATGTTATTTATTATGTTTAGAGGATGGTGTGTGAACGAAGCCTTCGCCCTATTTGCCAATCGCAGGCGAGAAGTGGAGACCTCGCAGAGCCAGTTGGCGACGGTGAGCTCTCCAAACGTGACCATGCGCATCACCGACCGGGTGGGAGATGACGTCTTCACGGCCCAAGTTGGCGACCCGCTGGCGCTGCGCTTCGAGATCGTCGACAGCCACAGTGAGTAATTGGAGAACCGCGCTCGCACGTTTATATGGAAAGCGGGTTAGCCCTCCCACACTGGCCGGCGTTCGCCATCTCACCTTTTTTGTGCCTACTGTCCAGGTAGAAAAAAAACTGGGGTTGATTCCTCTGTCATAGAATTCGGTAAAACACGAAAGTGAAATGTGCAGCGAAATCTGCAGCGAAATGCGCATGATTTGCGGGTCAGCGGCTGTCTTGTGGGTGTGCTTGGCAAGGACGCCCTACTGGCGGGTCGCTTTGGCAAAGATGTACTGGCGTCATTTCCGGGATGGATATGACGTCAGTGAAATCTTGGTGTATCCCGGCGTAAAACACATTCGTGTTAAAATATCAAACCCGAAAACGAACAACCCTAAGTATAACGTACTCTTTAGTACTAAATATTGCTTCCCCGTACGAATACCCTATGTTCAGGGGTGCACCCTTTACAGGCCGCTTGTTTTGTTGTACTTGCGTCATTTCCGTGGCGGATATGACGTCAGGGAAATCTTGGTGTACCCAGCCATAAAACACTTTCGTGTCAAACATTTACAATTGTCGTAAGAGGTTCCTAAAGTACAACATAAGGTCCGCATACCCTGAAACCTCGGCGATAGATTTGGAAATTAAAAACTAATGTACAACATGGTAATTGCGCGGAGCAATGACAAGGACGTACAACTACAGGCCGTCCAGCAGATCCTGGCGGCACATGAACAGCAGCGCCCGAGCGAAAGCCGAGAGGGCCCGGCCGCCCAGCGCGGGCAAGCCGGAGGACCTCGGCACGAGTAGCGAGGGAGCAGCCCAGTAAAGAGCCCAGCCGAGAAGACGTAGGGCCGCGTCACGGCGGTTCGGTAACGGAGGCCGCCTGCAGGCGATTTTAATAAAGTCTTCACTCACTCACTCCTTCGGCAGCATCCCCGGTCTCAACGCAGCGCTTTCCGAATATCTTGAAAAATATTGCCTTCCAAGGCGAGCTCGCTGTTTCAGAGGACACAAAGCATTAAATTGTACACTGTCAAGAGGGCAGTATTATTTGAGGCTTTTTTTTTTTTTTTTTGAAGAACAGACACTCGCCGCAGCAGAGTCTTCCTGCTGTCTGTTTTATGAGCTAATTTTCTACTTCAGTTGCAGCAGAGTCATGATGCGACGGGTACCTTGCTCTTCGAAAGCAGCCTTGGAGGCTCTCTTTGTACGGGTAATGCCAAAAGTAATTTAAACGATGATTCCTGAATGCAATGAATTTTAAGTAATTTAAACGATGATTCCTGAATGCAATGAATTTTTTTGCGAAGTGGCTTTGTGGCATCTATTACTCGTTTACCGTAAGTTCCGTCGATCTCGGAAAACTACCTTAATTAAGGGGGACTCACCAGATCTTATTATTATGGAACCTACGGACTTAAAGGAGCCATGAAGACAAATTACAAGTTGGGTTTATTAGAAAGACTGCTTAGTCCCGATAACAGTGATACCAATATCATCGCAATCTTCGAACAAATAACGGAGATATTAAAGAAAACGTTTGAAGCAGTCGCGACCCCCTAGCCAATTTCCCGCAACTTTTCTATGACGTCACGGAACCTTGTTTGTGCGATTGGCGGCCGCCTAAGACACCTGTCGCGACGACACATGACTGGACGTCTGTAATGGGGCCTCTAGTTCCATTTGACCGCATCACTTGAATGCTAACGTGCAGTTAACGCACTCAAAATTATGTTTTATTGTTGGCCCGTATGACGTCCTTCTTGCTCATAACACGTCACTGTGGCGCAAAATTTGAAAGTTTTAAATACTTCTTGCTTTTTTTTTCGTTAAAAAAACATCTTTTGTGGCTCTAATGGAGCTGAGTGAGATACTGAATCCTCGTTCTTTCAAATTAAACGAATTTGTATTTTCTCTTCATGGCTCCTTTAAAAAGCATCATGCGCCGATACGAAAAGTTTTTCAAATTCCTAGGAATGTTCCGAACGGCCTATTAATTTCTTCTAGTTTGCCTCTTTGCTTCTAGCTTGCTTGTAGTTTGCGTCTTTGCTTCTTTGCGTCTAGTTTGGTTCTTTTGGCTTAGCTTCTTCTAGTTTGCTTCTTTTATAAATTAGATATATATTACTTTAATATTGAGATAAAAAATAAACAAGTACCACATTTTGGTTTATCCAGTTCTCACTAGATGGCACTAGATGTCTAGCAAGCAAGAGTTTTATTCTTTTATTTCAGTACAGAAGTGACGTATCTCTAAAGTAAGCAAACTGGGCTGTTGTGAACATTTATATGTGTTCGTAAAGCTTTCGTATTGCTGCACGATGTACTGCACGAAGTAGTAAGTCCCATAGGAACGTTAACAGGTGAGTTCCCCTCAAACGCACACAAATGGAGCCAGGAAAGTCCCTTAAGGAGAAATTTATCAAACTTAGGAGACCGTGTTCCAAATACTTTTTGCGGCACCCGTACATCTTGACACATCATGAAGTCCAGCTGGTGCGTAAGCCTAATCAGTGCCCAGACTACACGCAGGAGTTTTTTCCACCACAGAAGTGGGGTCTAGACTTCTATTCGTAGTTCAACAACTCACACAAAACTTGAGTTTCTTATCTGGTTGTTTCTCAGGTACTGCATCGACTTCAATTTCCGATTACTACGCTTAATAGGGAAGATATGGTGGTAACTTTTAGTTAAGCCCGTTACAACAGGATGAGTTCTAAGCGCCACACACGTTTGGAGTACAAAAGCTTAACAGCAAGAGCAAAAAATACCTATCCCAACAAGTCCTAAAGTTCCTCGAGGCATATCCTGATGGTTTCCTGCATACATTACCGCCCAGACGCCACGATATAAACAAGCTTAATCTTGTTGCCGACTTATCGCAAATCTGTCTCGTTCGCTCCGAGAAGCCAGCTCTCATCCCGAGGTCAGCGAACGAGAACGCTGTTTCCCGTCTGCGCACCTTGCGAAACTCTCATCCACAACTTTTAATACAAAGCCTGCCCGACTGATCCATCAGAGCTGGCGACTACCCCCTAGAGCAACGTGCATGGTTGGCGCTCGTGCTCGAATACCCTTCTCCGCGAGGGCTAACAGCGAGCGGCTAAACTCGTGGGCGTAGTGACTCGGCTGATTTCACGCACGTGGGGCATTACGCATCTATCATCATTACGATCGTCGATGTCAGTTCCGCTTTTCCGGCTCGCCCGCTTGATGCGGCGTTGTATACGGTAATCGAGAGCACAGGTATACGAGTATTGCATAGAAGGTGCGTTCACCTGAACGCTTTTTCTATGCCGCCTTCCCCGTGGTTGTTGCCGTGCGCGACGTTCGAAAGGAAGTCCGTGCGCTTCGGATGATACGCTGCCGGCACGCGCGCGTCACAACGCATTTGTTCCACGCGCGCAAAGGTGATGCGCAGACAATAACACGAAGAAACTAAATCGGACACACGTGTCGACTTTGTTTTGCGCTGCAGAACCGTTAGCGTTAAGTGAGGCACCCGTGTTTGTTCGTTCTTCTGTCCTTGTTTTAGGGGCGAAGCCGCTTAGAGGCTGGGGCTGTTGGCGTCTCATGTCGTCGTCGTAATCGTCGTCTCATGTAGTCACCGTACTAAAACACCGGGAAACTCGTTTACGCCTCGCTCTAGAACGTAACGCGTACAAAAAGAACACACCGGGACACTCGTTTACGCCTCGCGCTTGAGAGCTTCGTGCTCCAAAGACAAGAGACTTTTACAGCGAAGCTGTATACCTCTACCCCGCAACGGTTTCATCTCCATTGGCAAAAACTCCAAGTCGCCCAGAATACACTTATACACTTTTTTGAGGGTTGAAAAACTGCGCGTAAAGGACAAGACAATAAGGAAGGGTCAGGACGGGAAGGGTCAGGACGCACCCTGGCTAGGCTGCGGATAGGCCACACACATGTTACGCACTCCCACCTGCTCACTGGAACTTCAGGACCCACGTGTAGCAGGTGTGGAAAGGGCCTATCCGTAGTCCACATACTAATCACATGCAGAGCACTTGACACAACACGACACAAACATTTCCCTGAATTATACCGACGACACATTCCTTTGCACCCATCATATTTTTTAGCCGACGAACCAATGTTTTCTAGTCAGCGTGTTTTTAAGTTTTTAGCTGAGGTGAACTTTCTGCAGCTCTTGTCATATCACGTGTAATCATCCTGGCCCTATACACCAGCCATCTCCATTGTCTTGTTTTGCATCACTTTATTGTCTTTTAGTCCCATGTTCTAGTATTTACGGTCTCATCACAATTCAGTAACTTCTTTTTGGCGCTCTTTGCCCATAGTCGGCCTTGCGCCAATAAAACCCAACTATCATCATCATCATCAGTTTTTCAACCCTCAAAATGTTTCACCAACAAGCCCAACAACACGCTGTACACTCGTGCACTTCATGCTTCGCCCCTCACCTGTAGGTTTCACGTTAGTGGAGATGGCCCGGGATTTTTCTGGCCCTGTTGGAATGAGTAATAACTGAGACCCTGTGTGAAGCGCGCTTAGCAAAAGTTTAAGTAACCCAGTTTGGGGACAACAGAAGCTGAAGTGACGGTTTTTAAAGCGAAGCTTTCTATGCTTGCACTGATGGCGTCTCTCGTCGAGCAAAACGCACTACAGGAAAGCCAACTTTACACAACGGGTTTCACATGAAACAAAACGCTTTCCGTGGTCGGAATGGAACCTGGCAACCTCGCGTTATGAACCCAACGTCCGTCCGATTGTGCTAATCCGGCACAGTCGGAGCAGTTTGGATCTTGGACTTTGACTCAGGTTGCATGGGAGAAAACTTCGCGTTTTAGTCATTGTTCTCTTAAGAAAGGGGCTTTGATTTTTTAACAGCGCAGCTGTTTAGCAAATCGTTATATTTTCTGCCCGCAGTTAAAAATGCCGAGAAAACGCCGAGCATACCCATTGGGGGGATTGGCCAAGAATTGAGAGCATACCCAATAAAGGAGATTGGCTAAGATTGGCCAAAAAAATAAATAAATCCAGCGTTCGCCGTCATCGGGGCAGCACTTGCTCGGAACGAGAAAGACACGTCATAGCGTGCGCCCCTCCAAGGTGATGTCCAATGGTTATCAGTTCAAAAAAAAATTTAAGGAGGCTCCAACTTATAGCAACTCGATTATAAAGTAACGGTCGTTTCGGCAGCGAAGAAAAAGCAAATAGGCTGCAATCATGGACTTAAACCGTAGTGATTGTCGCTACCTTCAAGTCTTGCACGTTAGTGTCAGCTTCCTTAATTTTTTAATTAATAACTCAGAACGTAGGGCAGCTCTGCTGACGCTGCAGTAACATTGCGATGGTCCGGCACTGAATGATTTTTTCACGAAATAAAGATAAGAAATATCAGGCATCGTACAGAATGTCTCGATTTCGTAGTAGAGGAAATTATAAAAACAATTACCGGCGTACCAACGTCACGATAACATTCTAATGGCACGATCAAACGGAAGTATGCAGGTACTACTGTATTCGCACGGTTCTGTTTCTTGGTGGTGGCTTTGGTAGTCGCCCGCCAATGACGGAAACAAGTCTCTGTGACGTCATATGAGCTGGGCGAAAAAGTGGCTGGTGTGTCGCCACTGCTTCGTATATTTTAAGTGCAGAGCACTTTAGGGGCTCGCCTTGTCGTCGTAGCTCGCTAACGGTCGATGTCAAGCGACTGCCGGAATCAGGCGGCACAGCGAGACAACGGACCAAAGTAGAGCCTGGTGTACCGTCGTCAGGGAGTCACGCTGAGGCTTCGAAAACGCGGTTTAAATAGTCATAACCTCTCGAACCTCGTGAACCGCTGCCGCTTGTCATACATCTCCCCGTTGTTTAGCGCAAAGAAAACTGCAGGTACATTTAAGGCAAAATCAGTGTATATAACCGTCAGCCCCCGAGTTCATTTAGTTAGGAACGCTCGTTGGGTTTGGTTTTTACGACAGTAAGCGGAAAAAGTCGGCCGCGCAAGAAAAAGATGGCGCGTTCGAAATGACGCAGGAAGGCTCCAGCCGCGCAAGAAAAAAATTATGCGTTCGAAATTGCGTAGAAAGGCTCCAGCCGCGCAACAAAAAAAAAAATGGCGCATTCGAAATGACGCAAAACTGCTCCAGTATACGAAATTAAGGCAAGCACAAAAAAAACACAACTCCTGCTGGCTCACTTTCAGGCAGGGAGGCGCGCGAGCACTGTGAAGGCGGGAAATTTGAATTGCATATTCATCAAGGGAGGAGGGAGACAGGGCGGCGAAGAGCGTGATGGGTGGTAGCAGTGAGCGGATAACGGCGCCACAGCCTATTATGGCGAGTCACTGCTCTGCACTTCCGACAGCTTTCACATTGAGTGGAACGGCGTTTTCCTTATTGCCTGGACTGTTTTTTTGAAGTTTGCGTTGAAATTTGCATCCTCGTTATTCTCTCCCGGTTAAGAAATCTCTTGCATGAACCAAATTCGTGCTGCGTCTTCATGGTTCCTTTATGTAAACCATGAAGACGTTGTAGCTTACGTAAGGCGTCTTTATTGCGAAAGCAACAACTCGTCCAGACGTTTATGACGAACCCGATGGTATGCAGAATGCAATCAGCCGCATATGTGCGCTACACTTTGGGAGCACCCATACCCGAAACAGCCTGCAAAAACCTTCGGGGCTCTATATCTGCCGCTGGACTTAACCTTGATGCAGCCGCTCTCTTGCTCGAATGAACACACAGCTAGAAAACGTTAATCCTATCTGCCTTTCCGATATCGTGGACTAGAAAAAAATTTAACCGGCTCAACGATGCAGTTCGTGTTGATACGAAGCACGAACAGGCTGCAAAACCGGTCAAGCAAGGATTGCCTACCGCATTTGTTTATTTTGCCGCCGCCCTGCGTATGAAGCAATGTGGCCATGTAAATATCTGCACCAATGCGGCCCTTGCTTTCCCGCATGTTACCTCTCAGCAGCTATATAAAAGAGCGAGCGGTTGATTGATGCCTAATTAATTTAGGTGCCCCGGTCGGGCGTGTAATAGATCGCGTTCCTCGATGATTATTTGGGCTGATGCCGAACGAGCGCTTTCACAATGAGCGTCTCCACGTGGCTTAAACATCGCCCATGCCTACCCATGAGCACGGCCGGCGTCGATTACTCTCACCGTTTGCTGGCTTTCACTCTTAGTTAATTTTATGTGTCTTTGTTTTGGTTCACGTTCGCTTCGTGGGCCTCGAATTGTAAAGGAACACACACGACCATGGCGTGCCGCAAAATTGCATGTGCGCCCCTTTGCCCCACCCCTTTTCCTTCCTCCCGATGTAGAGTAGCCGTGGTAAGGGATGATACCCGATCGGCGACATAAATTCTGGCTGGCAAAAAGTCGGCGTCGCAGGAAGGTAGTACACGCCACCACTTGCTCTTGCCGACCTTGGGTGGCCTCCGTGTACCTTAAATAGAGCACATTATGATCCTTCATCATCGAATGCGTCGTGTTGAAGCTCCTCCTGAGGACTTGTCAGTTCGTCATCTGTCAATATTAGGTTGGAACAAAAAGGAATGGCGTTTGAGAGCTGGCTGAAATTGGGGTAGAGTACTAACTCGCCCAAGTTCTACACTTGCTAATTTTGCTACACTGGCTACAATTTTTGCTACGATTTTGCTTCAACTAATAAGATGGTAGAATTCGGTTAGCATACTACAGTTGAACCTAGTTGGAACGAAAACTTATTTAGCGAATTATCGGCTATAGCGAACTAAATACGAACTGGTTAGTCACGCTTCGTTTTAATGACAGTTATTCTTTTACAACGAAAGCGAAACTGTGAAAGCCGCGCGCACTATCGCATATAACAAAGAAATATTTGACCAGTAGGTGAGAAGCTGCTTGGAAAAACTCCCGGCGTCCGAAACTGCAGAAGTAGAAAAGGCCCCCTTGTTCGTGGACACTGTGTAAAACTTCATCCTGCTCAGTGCTGTGAATATCAACCAAACTAAGGTCACGTCCTTCCTCGAAAAAATTAGAACGTAGGCCTGTTTTGTCAAATAAACTTTGTTCTGTTGTAATTTCATGTTCTGGTTTATTGAGCTTGAAATGCCACAAGGTGAAAGATATGGGTTGCCTTGTTTATAGTAGGTTCGAAGATTAATATAATTCGTTTTTGTATGAAGGATTTTTGCGAAAGCCAGATTACCGATTTGTTTGAACCGATTTTTAGCTCTACTGTTACAACGAATATCGGATACAGTCAAACCCGGCTATAACGAACCCAGATAGAGCGAATTATGCTATATATCGAACAAAAATAATTCAGTTACGGAAATACATGGGAAACATATTCCTTTACCGAAGTTTACATCCGATATATCGAACTCTGCGCGCCTAGAATGGCCGCGACCACGGAGAAAGAGCCGTGACTGAGACGTTGCGCCTCGAAGGGAGCGACGTGATGCCCGACACTTCCCGTAACGATTTCGGACGCGCGGGACTCACATCGGAACCTTCCCAGTCAGCGAGTTCGGACCAAGGCAGCAGCATTGGTGAAATGTGGGAAGAGCTCGCCAATGTTCCCGATGATGTCGGGAGTGAAAGCCATCCGACGCTTATAATGAAGCGCTTTCGGCAGTCGATGTTCTCCGCCAATGCTTCTTCGATTTTGGAGGACGCGGTCTTGAACTGGTGCAAACAATGTTTCGTTTAGAGAATGCTATGCTAGTTGAAGTCACCAAAAGCAAAGTGAAAACAAAAATCACCGCTTCTTTTTTTGCAAAGTAGGCAATTGGGGCAGAAAGTAGCTTTATTACTTGCAATAGATGGATTATTTTGGGTATGGTAATGGCTACTTTACTGTGTTCGTTTCTGAATGCGGGGATGGTGGAGTTGGGGTGGGTGTGTGTGTGTGTGGGGGGGGGGGGGGGGGGGGGGCTCCCGCGGATTGCGAACTCGTAACAGTAAGCTCGTTATAGGCGGGTTTGGCTATATCGAACTACTGGATATATCGAACTAGGTGCATATTGCAGTTCGCTATAAACGGGTTTGACTGTATAACGAACAAAATTATTGTCCTGATACTATTTTGTTATAACGAGGTTCGACTGGACTCACATTGTGACAGCGGCGATGTCGCGAAAGGGTCATCGGCTTATGTGGCAGACAGTGACAAAACCTGAGTGACGGCAGCGAAATGTTTTCAAGTGAGCATTGCACACATCCCGAGTCTTTTCGATGACCGGTTCGCAGAGGGTTCAAGGTAATTTTCATTACTTAAGGACTTGGGGCCAAAAAGTGCTATAATTTTCGTGTTTCTTTTTGCTTTTGTTGCGGACGGTTGACAACGGCATTCATGCCACAGTGAAAAATTCTGTCACGCATGTCTTGATTTGACGAAAATCAAGTTTTCATCAAAAGTTTCTTCATCGTGCCGAGAGTTTATTGACCGCTAGGAAGTTAAAAGGAGCTTCCTTCTCGCTCGAGTACGACTAAAATATTGTATGGTATGCCCGGAAACTGGCAAACGCATATTCCTTTTTTACGGTCACAAAATAGCTTGCTCAAACTTGAAGGGTAGGAAGTGCAGATTTTTGTTCAAGTTCGCGTTGCAATCTAGCTGTAATAACGCTGTGTGGTGGCTTCCCGTATCTCCTCTGTTCTTGTCTGTATTGGGTATGATTTTTTTCAAGATTGAACGCTTTGAATCACTTGTGACCCAGAAACGTCTACCGTAGCCGAGAAAAATTTGATCAAGTCTGCACATGAATTGAACCGGCTTAGAAACAAGAACACGCTTTTATCGTGGTTAATCATCCACCATTAAATTTTATTTTGCACTGGTTATAAAGCCAAGGGGGTGAGGCATTACGCCTTGGTTGGTTATTTCCAGTATCTTATCGGCATGATGCCTGATACGATTTAATCGTAACCATCACTATTATATACAGATCCCCACACTTGCATTTTTTAGACTAGAAATGTGGAACTACTCAAGAATGGATATCTGGCTTCGTTTAAAATGACCGCTTCATTTTTTTTTCATTCCTCAAATTATTCCCAGGGTCGCAGTTAAGAATTAAGAATCTTGTCGAGCGGTCTCTATATTATTCGTGCAGTTTTTGTGTCAAATTTTCGTGTGCTCATATTCCATGACATTCTCATTGGCACAAGTTGCCCTGCTCTCTCTCCGTGGTTCACCATGCGAACCGGTTATCAGAAAAAGCGATACATCAGATTAATTTCTACCACACATTGTTGTATTCTGAGATTACGCAATTCGGCTCTATAGGCCTGCTTTCGCGATAGCAATTCCGTTACCAGCATCCCGATTCCTCTCTTTCTACTGAGGAAAAGAACGCACCTGAGATGTTCGCTGGATTTTGAAGTGAACCCACTGTCTTTTAAGTGCCGAGCACTTTAGGGGCTCGCCTTCTCGTCGTAAGCTCGCTGTAACGGTCGATGTCAAGCGACTGCCGGAATCCGGCGGCGCAGCGAGATAACGGACCCAAGTAGAGCCCGTCATTCTATCTTCGGGCAGAGGCTTCGAAAACCAAGCGGTTTAAATAGCCATGACCGTTCGGAACTCGTGCAACGCTAGCACTTGTCATACATCTCCCCGTTGTTTAGCGCAAAAAAATAACTGCAGGTACATTTGACGCAAAATATATGTAATTAACCGGCACCACCCGCGTTCATTTAGTTTGGAGCGCTCGTTGGCTTGGATTGTGCTATAGTAATTTGAATTGCATTGTGTGGTAGCAGTGGGCGGATAACGGCGCTACAGCCCATTATGGCGAATCATTGCTATGCACTTCCGACAGATTTCACGTCGATGGAACGGCTTTAAATTTTTTCTCTCTCTCTTTTTCTCTTAAGGTCCCTACGAAATCTTTGTGCGCGAGCTGGTCGCTATGGATGGAGTCGACAGTAGTGAGATACTGCTCGTCGACAGTCACGGGTGAGTGTTTTGGCACAGTTTATATGCCTTTCTTTGATTGACTAGTGTTTCGTGTCACCTGACAATCAGTTATAGTCGGGAACAAATTAAGAACAGCAAAAGCTCATGCGCGGTATCACGCCGCCTAAGCGACGGACCCGGATTTCAACGGACTCGCGCGTTTTGAAAGGAGATTGCCATGAATGCACGATATCGTCTTCATTTCATCACGTAGTTTGTTTGTCGTCGCCGCAGTAATTTATAAGCATATTAACTCCGAAAAAATTGCGGAAACTGCTCCTGCCATGTTGAAAATATTCCCAGTAACGCACTACTTGCGCCGCGCGGAGTAACATCCGGCTCCGGTGATGAGGCACAGCGGCAACTTCCGCTAGGTATATTTGTCCTTTTTGGTAAGATGGCATGTCATCACCCCGCTACAAAGGAGAAACGAATAGCAATCAGCAATCATCATCATCATCGTTGCCGTTCTTAACTTGTTCCCGACTATAGTATGCATTGGTATCTAACTGTACGGCCTAGACGACAGTCCTGACATTGTTTTGCGCACACGAATGGCTTGGCTTGGCGTGACTTGAATTAGGTAGCGCGAACTCTTCGACGACGAGACGACAGCGCGCGACATGTCAGTTAGCAGGGCACGGCGGCAGGGAGGGGGTTGAAGACAATTGACGGGCGTTACGATGGTACAAGGCAGCGGCAAGAAGTTGTACGGTGTGCCGTGGGTCGTACGGAGAACGAACGAAATGTTGTGGCCCCTGCTGTGAGCGGAGACGACAGGGCGCGGCCAAAACGACAAGACAAATCGTGCGTTGGGGCCCGACGCCGTGCGTTGGCTTTCGTTGTCTTTTCTGTTGCCGCTGGTAGTGCGTGCCTGGTTCGTCACATATCACAGCGTGCGAACGGGGCGCACGCTTTTGACTAATGTTTATGCCTCTGGTGGTCTAAATAGCAACAATCGGGATCGCCAGCATGGTTACCAACTGTAACCAGTCATGTAATCATGATACAGCTAAAGAGGTAATAATGACAAAAAATACCGTATTTTCGCGCGTATAACCCGCCCCTGCATATCACCCCCGCACCCATTTTCCATCGACGAATAAAAAAATATATATCCCCGCGCATCGCCCGCATATTTTATACATTAAAGGATGGACCAAAGATACTACTCAAGCAAACTTGCACATTTGTTTATGCTAAAGAACTTACCTAGCTGACTAGATGACTTGCCGCATACATTTTTTTTTCAGTGTGGTATAATGTTGAGCTGTGTATACAAAATAAGCATTGTCAATGGGGTCACATGGGCTTGGTCACTATTACTGCTGTAGAGGCATCACGTCCCAACTCGCATTGCGGTGAAGCTGAAGCAAAAGAAATACCACGCATAAATCCGCACCTCTACTTCACCCCTGAAATTTCCGAATTTTTTTTGTGCGGGCTATACACGCGAAAATGCGGTAATCATGGTTGTCATATTTCTTTTCTTGTTTGAGAGGACGGTAAGGACACGAAAGATACTTGCGGATAGGTCACAAAACGGCTTCATTTTAAAGGAAAGGAGAAGTGTGTGTTAAAACATAAAAGCTCATTTGGCGGTGCGAAAATTGAGCGCACAGTCTGTTGGCAGAGCAGGAGATTGTGGGATGTGGCCTATTCTCGGAAAGCTTGCGTATTGTGAAGTACAACTTCAACCAGGTGTTAATGGTTGCCCTGATGTTCAGCTTGAAACATTTTTCTAGCCTAAAAGAGAGTGTACTCCAACCAAATCTTTCGAATTTCGAGATGTAGGGCACTGCATTTAACAAACTGCCTCAAATATTTTTGCTAAAAAGACCTTGACGTGTAACTTCGTGCCTTCATGACCTTCAAATAACACGTCTTACGAAAGTTTGTCATTATTTCAACGTGAGTAAAGTGCCTTGCCTTGTCGTAGAATTTCAAATTTTAAACGAAGTTCTACCTGATAACGGTGGAAAGAAGTGGCATTGCCAACAATGTTTTTAAAAGCTGATATTTTCTTTCACGCTTTGTTATTCCAGCGGCCGAAAAACGTCAAGTCTGGGAAAAAGATAAAAACATTTTGAGCAAGTTTCTAATTTATCTGATGGACACAGAGCAGTAATTTCTAGATGAGGTACCTTGTGACCCCTGGAGCTGAGGTACCTTGTAAATGCTGGATGTGTTAGTTGACTACGTTCTGCAAGCATTTAGGATTTCGAAAGGAGTTAAAAAAGTGTTTCAGGGCCCCTTAACCACATGGGCAAATCCGGGCAAATGCCCAAGGTTTTTTACATGTATAACGGAGACGTTGCTTTGCTTGAAATATGAAGTGGGAGAATAAGTTCAGGTATTATTTTTTTTTTCGCATCAATTATTTTGGCAAATATCTGGTGACATTATCGAAGAGGGTCAGTTTTAGTGTTGAGAGTGTTTCTGCTAAACTAACATCCCTACGATAGTCTCCGCAGCCACTGCCTTCCGGATACGACTGAAACACAGAAACGAAGCCCTTGGGCAAGGAATAAGTATCTCGCTGGTCAAAACCCAGAAGAGAAGAGAAATGGAAAAAACAGCGCCTCAGCCACAGTTCGTTAACCGCAGTATCAGGCGCCGACAGCGCTAAAAAGACAACAGCCCGTAGAACAAAAGGACAACAGCGACAGAAACGAAAAAGTCTGTCGGCCATAGGCAGGCAGACTCGCTCCTTCCTCCTTAGGCCGGTCTTTGGCCGATTAGTGGCGAAACAAGCGCTCATCTGCCTACTCCCGCTGCCTTTTAAACTCACTCCGCCGCATTCCGGGATAGCTTAATCGCCGGGCTGTCGGAAGACGCTGTCTCTGGCCCCCTACATTATCTCTGGACGAGGCCCTGCTCTGTTGCCGCCATTAGGTGAGGGGCTGAGCGGGGGGCGGATCAGGCCACAGCGAGACTCGTTGGCACCGAGACGGCCGCATGCGAATTGTAGATCGCGGGGCCTCCGGCTGCGTTGACGGCTACCCGAGATTCTTTATATCCGGGCCACATCTCTGGCCGAAAAGTACACTGGCCCTTTGAGACAGTTCTCGCTTTATGTGTGTGTGTGTCTCGGTGTGCGAGGGCGCCGAATAAAACGGCAGTGGGGGATGGAGGATGCGACGGGCTGAGGTATTTTGTTCTGTGGCGCCCCCTATACTTCCTTACCGTCTGCCTCTTCGAGGAGAGGTCGTTGTACCGTGGGTGTCTTGGGGCATATCAGGCGGATCTGGATGATGGGCAGACGTTCTTTTATTCTGCCGTTTTAGGGGCGGAGCACCTTAGGACCTCGCTTTGTCCGGGGCTTGCCGTCCGTGTACACAGTGTTGCGCATATACGAGGAGCATTGGATTGGATTGGATTTGGATTGGATTAGGTTGGATTGAAATGGATTGGATTGGAATTGTATATACTGTACACACGCGTTGTCGCTCATTTGCATGCGCGAGTGGGCAATGCCACGGGTGATTTACGGTAAGAACGATCCCCAGTGCTTCGCCCACTCGTCATGATTCACTTCGTGGAGATGCGGGAATTTTTTTCTTGCTTTTGCTTTCCTTAAGTTTGTTGTCGTGTTTTCTTTGTGTCCTGTCGTTTGTAGCAGGCGTTCACTCTTCTCATTTTCTTTTTCGTTAAGTATCGCACCTTTACGAGCCTTTGTTTGATCTTTTTCTTCTTTTTCCTGTTGTTACAATGACAACTACACTCGCCGCGATGGCTCAGTGGCTAAGGCGTTGTGTTGCAGAGCCCAAAAACGCGGGTTCGATTTCCGGCCCCGGCGGCTGCTTTTCAGACTGGAGGCGAAAAGCGAAAAAGCCATCATGTCGAGACTCAAGCGCACGTTAAAGATCCCCAGGTGGTCCAAAGTAATCCGTAGCCCTCCACTACGGCGCGCCTCAAAGCCCAGGTGTTGATCCAGTGCGTTAAGCCCCACAGTCAATCAATTAATTATTTCATTAGCGCAGTTTTTGCACGCTTAGCAGAAAAACCAACTTCGAAAAATGGGTTCAATTTGTACGCTCCATCGACGCATGAGTAACATGTACACAGAAGGATGTCACGTCGCTCAGGCGTCTCGAAATGCCGGCAGGGCGAATAGAAATTTTCGGAATAACTTTTTTACTCAGAACCAAGCCAATTCGTAAACGTCAACTACATGAGCAGAATAATGATAAATTTCAACTATAAACTACAACTTGTTGACATTGTTGCACTTGATTTAAGTAGATGAGAACACGAAAAAATTGCGGGGTCAAGAGCTGTAGGTCATATACTTAGTTCTCGAAAAATTGCTATTGTATTTCGTTTTTGTGATACCTGCGGTTTATACATTAAATATCAGTGTTTAGTCGACTAATCGGTGTATGTACGAAATTACTAACAGCGGTAGCACTTTCGTAAGGAAGAAAGGTTCTAGGAGCATTTGGAGAGATGGGTGGGTGCGGTGCAAGCGAGAGTTCGTGATGGCCTGGGGGCGGAAAATCGAGATATGTGAAGCGAGGGTGTTTATTTATTTATTTATTTATTTATTTATTTATTTATTTATTTATTTATTTATTTATTTATTTATTTTTGTAAGTGCAGAACAACTGCACTGGGCTATCTAGGGCGGTGCACTGTAAAAGTACGAAACGACGACCAAGAAAAACAAAGAAATATGGGTACTAGTTTGGGAGTACGGTAAATTGAGAATTGCAGTATAGCACCACACGCGCGCCCGCACGCACGCACACACACATACATACATGCGCACAAAATTACAAACGTTACATTACACACTTCCCTTGTATTCACATGACCCTTTTTCACTCATAATTACCATAAAAAAAATATCGATTTGTTATTTCTGGCTTGAAGCGGTACGGAAAGACAAAGCGAAGGGAAGGAGGGGGTTGACGAAGTCAGCGCTATCAGAGTAAAAAAATGTGAATCGAAAGGAAAACAACACAACGGTAACTCATCAACAGCTAACAAGAAAGTGTGCAGAATGGGAAAAGTAACGAAGGAAGGGAAATCGACGATCTCGGAGCAATCCTTTTCCGCCGTCCCAGCGGCCGTCCGCTCGAAAGAAGCAAGGACGACCCACAAGGTGCGGTGAGCGCTTCGCCGCGCGCTAATTATATTCTCCCGCTTGTTCGAGAGGCGGGCAGAAGACCTGCAGCGGCAAATTACACAGCGGCGAACGAAAGCACAGATCTTGGCCTCCCGTGGACTGCTTCGCCCGGCACACCGGCGGAACGGCGGTCTCTCGTGTGTACCAAAACTATTGTTAGTCATATCTCGTTCATATGGACGCCTCCGTTCTCCCAAAAAATCGTCCATAATGTGAGTTGCACATAATAACGAATCAAGGTCAAAAATTACACCCTCTTCCCGTGGGGAACCCTTAGGTGATGCTAAGCATCGCAGAGTTCCAATCTAATCCAAGCCAAGCCAAGCCAATCCAAGCCAAGCCAATCCAATCCAATCGAATCCAATCCAATGCCCCTCTCTAGAGAGTGCTCGCTATCGGAGAGGAGAGGGGGTGAGCGGCGGAAAGCGCAGCTGGCGCGGCGAGGAGAATGGGGGAGGGGTGGACGCCGACAACAACGCCGGATGGATGCAGGGACAAGGCGAGTGAATGAGATGCGTCGCATCTAAAAACACAAACATTAAGGAACACACGCTGAAGACGGCGTCTGACTTTTGAAGTGGCGTATTTTCTTTCTCCTTTTTCAACTCAGCGGAAAGCTCGGTCCGTTTACGCTTAACACCAGCCCTGGCCCAAGCCTAAATGACCACAGAAGCGTACAGCCTTGTCTTTTAAGCGCATCGAATATTGGCACGAACTATCATCGTCATCCCATCTTGCCCTGAGCCTCATTACTTGCCCTTTCCGGCGTATGCCGCACCGGGAAATCTTGTTTGATAGGAAAAGCGCGTCAGCCTGTCATCACTATCCTAGAGTGATTTAATTCGACGGTACTGGAAGAGAGAGCGTTCCGAGACCAATGCATGCTTCGGCTTTCTATGTTTCGGCCAGCACTGAATTCCTGGTACGCGCTGGGGCCTCTGGGAGTCACCAGTCATTTTTTTTCTATTTTCGCTTTGTGGACCCGTGTCCATATTAACGAAACAAAAACGCCTGTATTTATCCGTTTCGTCCCCAAAATATCCATCCATAGTTCGGACTGCGGGTTTCTACATTAACGGGACAGAATTGCACGTTGAGAAACCGGTCGCCGAAAATTTCGTCCATATTGCGGGGTTTCCATAATAACAAGTTCCATATTAACGAGAAATGACTGTATAACGAAGCCCTGGAGACAAGATATCTGATCCTGTTATAAACGGTACTTCGTTAAAAACGCAGGTAATTTTGTCTTCCCTGCACTGAAGTTAGTAGCGTAAACAATTTCGTTTAAAGCGAGAATATTAATAAAGCGATTTCGTTATAGCGGGGGTTCGCTGCAAGTGCATGCGCAGATCTATGTCGCGGGTTAACTGTTTACGGGGACGTTCGAGCAGATTTCTGTAACTCCCTGTTGAGATTATATCCCGTAGTTCAACGCATCTAACCATTATTACGCTATACAGAGGAAATTTACTCCCATACTTGTAGTGCAAAACCCAGAAAAAATAGAGAACTGCAGGCGCCCATCCCGGTACCTTAAAGCGACACTCAAGGCAAAGTACAAGTGGTTCTAGATCGGCAGATTAACTCACTGAGAACAAGAATATAACCCTCCAACGCTCGCCTTTTCTAAAATAAGGTGCAAAATAGTGAGAACGTAAAGACAGGCGTCGCTGCCCCTAGCTATACCGCGCAACTAACACCGGAAGTGGTAAAAAATTGCCTGACAAATATTTTAAGATTGCGCTTTCAGAAGTTGATAAAAATGAAACTGGAAGTTTTGTAATGACATGTTGAGATGTCGAAGAATAAAAAGAAAGCTATAGAAACAATATCATGAGAGCGTAGCCGATTGATCACGCGGCGATCCCGGACGCCAACAAGTTCGTTTCGGTTTCCGTGCAATACCTGGTGCAGTATACTCGGTCAGATAACTTTGCGCCAACCTTGTGCAGTAATGTGGACATAGCAACATTTATTATGACTCTCTGCGTGCTTTTGCTGAGCAAAGAAAAAATAAAAAATAAATATAAAAACGCGGGAAGGCTTATTTTGGCTAGGGTCAGGATTTTCAAAGATGCGCAACGTCCGTCGTGCGCAAAGTCTCCCTAGCTGCCGCTGGATGGCGCAGCTAGGAAAGTGTGTTCCACACTTCGGGCGGTTTCACTATGCCAAGAGGTGTGCGGGCGCTACGCACGAGCGGTTATTTTGACGCCCACTTTAGCGCGGCCTAAAATGTACAATATGCTTCTCTGCAACGAAATGTACAATACGGATCATGGGTCCTATGAAGAAACATAAACTAGCGCAGAATGAACTAGCTAAAGTATTCTAGTTTATTCTACTAGAGTAGAATAAACTAGCGCATACATGCGAGTCCTATTTTGGGGCTCGTTTGAACAGATGCCCTGTATTCTAGTCGGTACTTTTCTGGTCTGGGACGGGGTCCTTAAGATGACAGGTGAGCATCGACGGTGGTTCTTAGTTTCTGTTTTACTCAAATGCTACTGGCACGTCCTTAAAGAGACCCTGCAACACTCTTGTTTAACTTTTTTTTTTTAATCCTAAATACTTGCAGAACGTAGTCAACCAGCACACCCAGTACTTAGATTAGGGGGTCGCAGAGTACATAAGCCAAAAATTACTGCTGTATGCGCATCAGATAACTGGAATCTTGCTCAAAGGACCTTCCTGTCTTTCCCGGTGTCGGCGCTCTTCTACTGCTGGAATTACGCTATACAGCGGTGTAGCGGCTATGAGCCGGCTTTCCTTTAGTTGCAGCAATGAACGCATTCCATGGTCACTTTAAAAAGAAAGCCACAAAAGCAAAGCAGAAACGGAAGGCGTATCTGCAGCGGCGAGCAAATCACGCAGTGCCGCTCCGGGCTGGCGATAACTGTTGTTTTCTCAGTGCTTCCAGACGCGAAGGAAGGAGGGAAAGCGTTTATCGGAAGTGTTGCAGGGAATCTTTAAACGAATTCCTTGTGAGCGCAAGGATGGAAGCTTCCCATCCCTTGTGGAATAATACATGCACTGCATTATCTCCCGCGCGCATGCGCGCACACGCTAGCGCCTTGCTGACCCTGCTGCCGTACTTTTTGTTCGTGGAGATTCCTCGACACGGGCGGCGCTGCCACGCCCTCCTGTTTGCGCAGTTTCCGGGCACTCACTTCCGGTGTGTTTGCACCGCCATTTCCTCTCAAAGAAGGGCGCGGCCGCGCCACCAGGAAGAGCTTGCGAGAGAACTACGAGGGGAAAGTCGTGCCCGAGCACGCATAGAAAAGTGACTTGCAGTTTGCCAGGTTTCCGAGACTTTAGTTCTTTACATCGGCATCTCGTGTAGCTTAGTATTATGTGTAGGCTATAGGCAGTGCATTGTGGGTGGTCTGAACGTTACGAAACTTAGCAAATGCTAGCATCCGTGTTTAAAATCACAATGGTTTGACATGTTCCGTTCGCACTGATATTTTTGATTCAGTGCTCCGAAGCTATGCATCTTTAGCACGACGAATGTAGTGTAGTGGCTGTTTGGATTGATGTTACCAACCAATAATCTTTAATAATAAATTATCGCGCAGGCGGTGTTTCTGACTCTGCGACCGCTCTGACTTCTTTTGAAGACTATATAATAACTTCTTGCGTAACTGAACCACGCCTTAGCTATACGTGCAGTTTCGGGTTGTGGTCACGACGTTTTCATTATTCGAAATGACCCTAAAGTTTCTCGCTGGGAGGGTAATATACATATAGGGTAGGGGAGACTGCACAGGCAAACTACAGTACACTACAGTGAACTAAGTACACTATAAGGCAAACATCCCAACCAATGACGTCCTCTCAACTCCCAGCAAACAAAATTGTGCGAATCGCCGTCTTTCAGAGCTATAGCTAAAAATGACTTTTACGACAGTAGTCTGAACACAGCATAACACGGTCACGGCTGGTATTTCACATAGCACTAAGAGATGTAAGTGCATAAGAGGCCGTAAAAAGAACATACGGATTATGTCATGTTCAGAATGCGGTCGCAATGCGCTTACCGCTTGTTTCGTTGTATCGAACTACCTGCTGTAAAACACGTTACGGCCATTAAGCCGACACATTTATTCACATTTACTGCTGTGGCGGTCACGGATTTTACGGCTCGCCAATCAAATTGCGAGTTGTAAATCTAGCATCCGACCAAGTCGGGTCTCGAATGGTGCTTCCACTTGCACCACTCGAGGTCAGCGGTCGTAAGAGCAGCACACTCTGTTGCACTCTGTTGGACACGGCGTTGCACCTTGTTGCACCTTGTTGCAGCTTGTTGCACTCTGTTCACACGAAAGCTTTTATCTCATTGGTTGTGTCGTAATTGAGAAACAGTCGTAAAAGTAGGAAACCCTTTAACACTCTTACCCACGATTTCCACGGGAATTGCGCGCGTTGGTGTATTGACACTCGTATTCACTAATATAGTGTCAACATAGCATCACATGCGTAACCTCAAGGCACGTAATCAAAACCCTTTCCAGACCGCCCTATTTTCCTCCAGCGGCTTAAAGGAAAGCTGCATTGTCACCGCGTGTGTTATTCTAAATGCATAAGCATTCCAATGTGGACTCAACGAGAAAGTCCGTCTGTCCGCTTGCAACGCTGTCTGAGTCGCACTTTTGCCGCATAATAAAATGCTAATAATACAACGTTAATTCAATATTGTGCATTGTATTAATACACGGTAATACAATGTTGGTAATGCAACCGTAATAGAATATTGCATTAACGTACGTGAAAGCAGTATTGCGTGCTTTGTATATGTAACCCCCAAACCAATGTAATACCCTCTCGCGAGGACCTTTACGGGTGTAATAAATAAATAAATAAATAAATAAATAAATAAATAAATAAATAAATAAATAAATAAATAAATAAATATACGCTCTAGGGCCTTGACACTTCCCTGTAAAATCATTTACACAACCGTTAAAAAAGACATCTTCCCTGCAATAAATTAACCGTTAGTAGTGAAGCCAAATTGAGAGTCTCGTTGTATAGCGTTTTATATAGGCTCTAAGGAGGCATTTCATAAAGGCAACAGGGCCTTGATACTTTCAAAACGGGCTGCTCATACAGTCGTTCAAAATTGTATACTCAGCAATGCATTTGTATGTAATACTGTAGCCGAGTTTACAGTTATTCTTAGTAACGCATTTACTGAAAGATCGCCTTGATACTTTGATAGCACACTGCTTGTATTGTCCGAGCAATAGTTGTTTGTACATTATCCGACAACTTCCGCCTGGAGTTTCCGTTTTCTTTGTTGTTGTTTTTTTGTCACGGCATCTACTGCACGAACTGTTCGTTTCGCAACTCGTTACCTCACATGACGCGGATGCCTACGATGGGGGATAAAATTGCAACGGGCTACATCAAAGCTAACCTCACCCCAAGCACCGATCAACCCAAACCGAAACGAACGCAAATCCGAATCGGTAAGCGCGGCACGCAGCGATAGCCGAAGCTCTCGTTACTTGTCCAATTTGGTTAAACCTCGGAAGAGCATGCGCGAACACGGCCGCCACATGGAACTACGCCGAGTTATTGCTCATTCGTCCAATGCAAAAGAACACAAAAGGAAAGACGACTGTGTTTATCAGTTACCCCTCGTAAAAACAGCGGCACGCACTTGGGCTGACAGACGTGACTACGCGCCTGGCTCAACCACGGCGGCGGCGGATCAGCGACCCAGTCACCCAGTCGAACTGACCCGAGCGGCGTGCAGGGGAGAGTGGGAGAGGAGGCGGCGAGAAGGCGGGCAGACACGAACTCGCACGCGGAGTGCAACTTCGGCGGCTCTTACCGCTACAGGTCGCCATTAGCTTCGAGCACAAACTGCATAATCTCCGGGTCCCTTTTCTCCTGCGACGTGCAGACGGCTGTCCGCAACGGACGTTCGGCGGCCCGCAACACCCTCGCGAATAGGGTGCCTCGATTCACGCGTCCGCCGTACAGGGTGGAAACACGTATGCGTTGACGACGCCATTTTTGGTCACTCGCTCGCCGCCGCAGCAAGTCATTGTATCAAAACCGCGTTGTAATTATCGCCAGAACGCGGTTTTCTGGCGAAGTTTGAATCATCTCATCTGTTTCGCGTTGCTGGGTCTTGTGGGAAACGGAAAGAACAGCGCTCTGAGCCCTTTGACCCAATAGCGGCGGCATGGGACCGTTCAAAGGGTGTGTCCGCCCTGCACGGCGGCGCTGGCATCGAGGCACCCTTTCGCGAACAGTTGTTGTTGCTTCCGTTTCTCCCAGCATGTCGTTTACAACAACCCTGGCGTCGCCTTTGAGATAAGCGCCGGCGGCAAGACTGGGTCACTAATGTCGAACACGCCTTGCCGTATCTTCCGTCTGACTCCAAGTCTGGGGACCGTGGGGGATGAAAGGCTTAGCGGGCAACGGTCACTGGATTAAAAAAATGCAGTCTCCGTTTATCTCAGAGGTGATAACTGTCCTGTTGCGGCTTCGACTTAGTAGAGTTGAATGGAATGCATTAGTTTACTCGATATCTCGGTGAGCTTTTTCGATTTAACAGCCCTGGGAAGTAAGGGCCAATGCGAGGCGAGAGGGGAACGCAAAGCAAAAAGGGCGGGTGTAAAATTCGAATTCCGGATTAAGTCCCGGGCAGTTTTCGAGTGGTTCCGCACTATCGGAAGGCGAAGTCATGTGCTGCCCGCTGGCTACCAGCGTAATCTAGCATTCATTTTCACGCGCATCCTTATGGAGCCTCTTAATTTAGGGGTGCCTGTGACAGCGGATTACGGAACGATTTGAAGTAAAAAATGCCGACTTTATCCAGTCACCCATCCCGTAAACTTTTGACCTCGGTAGTACGCATTGTTTTTCTTCGAGATTGGAAGTAAAAGAGGGCGCGTTTTGCAGTGTCACTTCATACGTGTCCGCTGTTAATAAAACTTAATACAGGTTATGCAGTGTGATGCCGGTTAATACAATATAAGTTAATACGGGTTAATGCAAGCGAATTGTGCATATTATATCCGCGTGATGATGCGAACCAGTAGCAGAGCTTTCCGGCTACTAGTGACAGCGCTGTGGATAACTAATACCCCACCCCCAAATCTGGTGTTTGCAAGCGTTGATAAAAATTAACGCATTTATAAAAAAAATACAGAAAACAGGTTGTGTTCGACTCCTTCCAGTTTCTTGAATACGGATACTTTGTAACTAAACTGGGAGCTGAGCCGTGCTTAACCTACATGGCATAATCATTGTGACCAGCCTTGCCTGGTTTGGAGCTAACCGTGGATCCGCACATATTGGTAGTGCGCCCTCAGACCCGTCCGCGTCTCTCAAGCGCAACCAGGCGGCGCCCAAATACACTCTTCGGTTGGCTGGTTGCGAGAAAAAATAGTAACGAGAGAACAGTGCCCAGCGCTTCTCTTTGAAAAAAGGAAAAAGAATTAACGCCGTTACACTCAACGTGAAACACTAAACAGAGAATCAATCAAGTTAACCGATAACTTCCTTTATTGCGCACTTTTGCCGCAGTGCATTATGAGATGGGAAGATAGATGCTCAAGTTGAAATGTAGGTAGAAACGCAGAGAAACTGAATAGAGGAATAAAAAGTGACGGATGCAGCCGGCTTCATGCACTACAGAATAATGTTTAATCTAGTCTCAGCAAGAATGTCCAAGAGTTGCTTGTTTTGAGGACCATGCGTCCATCGGTGAATATCGGGAGGATGTCCTCGACGATGTTCGTTGATTGTGAAGTCTTGCAGTTTCCAGGTGCTCACCGCTCACTGCTCTCTCCCCTTTTCTGCTTCCTTTTTGACTCGCAGGTGTCCCACCGACCGCACTATAATGGGTCCGCTGCACAAGGTCAACGAGGACGGCAAAGTGCTCCACGCGCCATTCGACGCCTTCAAGTTCCCCACTTCCGAGATCGTTCAGTTCAAGGCGCTTGTGACGCCGTGCTTGCCGACCTGCGATCCGGTAAGGGAAGAGAAAAAAAACTACAGCGTCGCACAAACCCCCCCCTCACACGCACCTCAAATTTGAAAGCGGAAGCCGCGATGCTAACGACGGGGTTTTGTGCGACAGCGAAGGTACCACGTTGGGACATCGTACGAGCCGGACGTCGCGTGTCGAAGTGCAGTTAGCTCGCCGTTCACAGCAGCGTGGACAATCACCGCGTATTTGTTGCGTGACACGAATCACGCGCGAAGAGGTGTGACAAAGCTGCTCGCACGGACAGCTTAGGACGTCTAAGTGCTGACATCAACACCACTTGGGCGTTGCAGCGCGGCCCGTGGGACTGCTACTCTTCTGGCAGCGCGGTGCCTCTGGCGCATGAATCTGCGGCACTCTCTTAATTAATTTTAATTGTGTCCGTTGCTTCAAGCGTACGATGGGCGAATATGTTCCCACGGACTTCTCCGCTTTTGTAATCTTTGCGTCTAAAGTTTGGGGGAAGCGGGGTCTTTAGGTCTTAATGACGATACAAGCCTTTGCTGGTGCCTTCAGAAGGATCCAGCTACTGTAGTCGCTGCTTCCGGGTGCCTCAAAAACTCTTCAAGCGAATGTTAGCCCTACACACGCTTAAGCCAATCAAAGCGCACATCGAAGACTTCTATGCCTGCTTTCCGCTTGTCTTACGCTTATGACAGCCCGTACGTATACGGGCCGTGCCCTCGTGACGTTCAAAGCAGTCTCTGGACAGAAGACCTCAATCGAGGGCGTACCAGGAAGTAATTGGAGGCTTGTTTTATTACCATTATTATTAGTATTGTCTTCCGCTGTCAATCGCTCTTTGTTTTTGCCCTTTAAAACGCCGCGGTGTGCCCTGACCCGGTCCGCTCAACGTTCATAGCCACACGAGGCCGCGGCATTTGAGCGCACTGCCTGGCGGAGGAAGTTCACATTGTGTCAGCTTCGGAGCATGCTCGAGTTCGCCGCACAATAGGATCGCCGGCGGCGGCGATTGTCTCTACTCTTTTTAAACTGGGATGCCAAAGAGAAGAGCGCCGCCGCTCGTCCAGCTTCAAGATGGCGGAGAGAAACAATCCCAACCGCTAACGAGGTCGCGGCCTATACAGTGCGCCGTACGCACGCAGGTTGCATAAGCGAAGGGGCAACGCATAGCATTGGCACGATGTTGGATAAAGGTTAAGCCGTTCTGCCGTTGCACGCATAAGGTATTTCAATGAACGTTGAAGGCAAGTTGAAACGCTTCTAGGAAAACTTACGTAAGCCCGTGTCCCGAGAAGTTTACGTTAACCAAAACCTCGCGGAACCAATTACCAAGCTTAACGGCACGAAAACTCAAAGTCATTGAAGAAGGTCGGAGCACCTCTTTGTATCGCGTCCGTGTTAGTGGTGCCGTGAGGCTGAGATAGTCAAGGCCTCATCAATTCAAAGTCCGTATCCAGTTTAGATGAGCCCGGTACCCTGCCCGTTCGGGCCACTGTTCGGCCTGTGCGGATTGCTTGTTCAGCTTACTGGCTTTATTGGAGACATGAGTGAAAAGATGAGCGTTGGCATCAGCCGCTCCATCTTGCCCATAACCGAGTAGGAACTTGACCTTACCAAGACTATACGTTATAGAATAACGATAGTGATTTATAAAACTGCTTTAGCTGCGTTTTAAACAGCACTAGCTGGTCTAGAATAACCCGTAGGGGACGACATAGCCTAATATTTGCAATGTCTAAACACGCATGGATCTTTTGTTTCACCCCTCCATGAGACACTAGGTTTATGAGAACCCAGACACTTAGCATAATATCACTTCAGTTTCTACCTTGCACGCTCGTTTAGAGCTATTGTGCTAGCCTGTTTTCAAGCCCATTCTGGGGCTTCGGTAACGGAATAAATACTAAATGTAGGCGAAAGAAGAACATGAGCAATGTAACCGCGACAGGTGGAAGAGTTCCTGTCTAAATTGTGTCTGGCCATGTGTCCGTGCTTCGTCAGGGCGATTGTGAGGTTGATATGGTAACGCGTCAAACGTGGCATAAAGCTCAAGGAACCGATTACTCCGTTGGTCACTGATCGTTACTCCATTGATCGTTCGCTGACCGAGTTCGAAATAGCAAAACACTTTAGACGATCGAACATGTCTTACTTAAAGCTGACCTCACCGCAGACCTTATCGCACGGCGACCGCGCGGAATGTAGGGCAACGCGAGAGCTCCGAGGCATATCTTCTCAACGGCTGTAAGCCCCTACACCCACGGCGGCGAAGGCCAACATTGCCGATGATCCCAGTGAACGCCTACATAACAACTTTATATTCAAGGCGATGCGCGATAAATAAGGAGAGAGAGACAATAAAAGCTTCCGCCAGAGCCATAAATTGTTCTTAACGTCCAGGCAGGTCGTTCTAGTTTACGTTTGCTTTCCTGTACCGTAGTTATTTCTTTGAGGGGGGGGGGGGGGGGGGGGGGGGGGGGCAGGTATGAGGCTGTATACCTTGCAAGGCCGATGTGTCGTGGTGTCGCGCTACCATTAACAACGGGAATCGATAAGAGGGCCTTGTTAATGGCTTCCCGCATGGCACGCACACTGGCTCGATGTTTTATTCCAGCTGAAGGCCATGACCATTCTATTCAGGGAGGGCCAATAAAAAAACACCCAGTCTTAGAACTGGCTTGGTGTTCTTTTCCAGCAATGTAGCCTCGTTATTCACTTAGGATGACCCCCAGATGCTCCGTGGTCCTTGTTAAGCGGATGAATTGCAGTAATGTTTCGAAAGAACGCCCACCCAAAGTACGGAGATATTAAGTGAAAAATGCGGAATGGGCGATCTTCTGGGTCCGGTGCGAAAAACGAGAAAAAAGCGTCTAGGCAAAACAGCGCAAAAAAAGACAAGGACAGAGAGATACCGTATTTTCGCGCTAATAACCCGCACCAAAAAGGCGAAAATTTCAGGGGTGAAGTAGAGGTGCAGATTATATCCGAGGTAATTTCTTTGGTGCAGCTTCACCGCAATGCGAGTTGGGCTTGAAGCCCCTACAGCAGTAATAGCGACTAAGCCACTGTTATCCCAATGACACTGCTTATTTTGCACACACAGCTCAATCAACCTGATAAAACGTATGCGACAAGTCATCTAGTTACGTAGTCTTTCTTTTCTTTAGTTCTTTAGCATAAACAAATGTGTAATGTTGCTTTAGTAGTAGCTTTGATCCATTCTTTTATGTAAAAATATGCGGGCGATACGCGGGGATATATGTATATTTTTTCTTCGGCGATGGAAAATGACTGCGCGGGTTTATGCAGGGGCGGGTTATACGCGCGAAAATACGGTATACACGACAGAGACTGCGCTCAACTGTCAACTGGTTTTATTTTGAAGGAGGGACAATATATAGTGGCTGCGGCACGAAACATCGGCGACCTTTTGTTGAATGTTCAGGAGGGGTATAGTCTACCAAATTCCCTTAAAACGTGCGGAAAAGTGCACGTTGGCCAAACTGAGAGATGCGTCAACGATAGGCTGAGGGAGCACGCGAACAGTGTGAAGATTGCGCGGGAGGGCTTCCTGGCAAACCATTGTTCGAATTGCAAAGACTGTTTTCCAGAATTGCAACACACTTCCATCATTAGGAAGCCCAAATCACGGCTCTCACGTCGAATTACCGAATCAGGACGGATCCTAACGCTTGGTGAGGCATGCTTCAGCATGGCCGCTATCACCCTATCTGAGAAAGTAAATTTTCTACGCATGCTCAGATAAACCTTAGGTTGGACGGCTCTTTATATTGTCTCTCTTTCAAATTAAAACCAGTTGATAGTTCAGCGCAGTTGTTGTCGCGTATATCTCCCTGTCCTTGTCTTTTTTTTTTTTTTTTTGCGCATTCTTACCTAGATTATGTATCAACACGCCCAGTTTTACACGTTAGAAAAAAGTGGCCGCACCGCCAACCAAAATTGCGGAGATATCAAGAAAAAAAATATCAGATGGGCGAACTTTTGGTACAAGTGCGGCAAGGACAAATACGTGACCGCATCAACACATGAATAGATGATTCGCCTTTATTTTGCTCACTCACCGGCGCTAAAATTTCCAGCGATTTTATGGGGTGGGCGATCATTGGGGTATTTTAATAAATTTCATATTTCACTTCTTAATGGGGTGGACGATGTTTCGGGGGTGGGCGTTCGCTCGGAACTTTACGGTAGTTCTGCCAAATGGTCTGAGCTAGATTAATCACATGCGGGCACTGCAAAAAAAAAAAAAAAAAGGAACACGATTTTATATTGTGTTGGAAGGGTTGTGTGTGACTTAAAAGTCCAGTTTGGTGGCGGGGCCATTGCGACGTCACTCCAACACGTTGACGCTGCCGCCGGCGTGTTGCAATCAGCCCTTGAGTGATTTCGCGTATAGCCCCACTGCCTAGCGGGACGTCGTTAAGAAACGAGCGCCAGTAGATATAGCTACTGACATTAACCCAATGCATACACGGGTAGGGCTTGCACTACAGCCTATTTATGCTTAAATTACAATGCCTACTCTGATACTGACGACGTTTTAATGTTGGTGTGTCCTGCGACTGCATCACCATGGCGCCGATCGCGAAGATGTAGTCATTACCGCAATAGATGTGAATGTGAACATCTTCGACAGCACTCTGTCTGGTTGGGTTAAACTTGAGGGAGAGACAAGGACACCAACCGAGGACGTTCTCTAGGCCTCTAAATAGGTCCCTAGGTGCCCTTCTTTCAATTTACGCCCTCGGCCTCCGATGCGCATGGGCATGAAAAGAGTAAAAGAAAAAAATAAAAGCCGTACACACTCAACGTGAAAGCTGTCGGAAGTGCAAAGCAGTGATTCGCCATAATGGGCTGTAGCGCCGTTATCCGCTCACTGCTACCACCCGATTCAATTCAAATTTCCCACCTTCGCAGTGCTCGCGAGCCCCCGGCCTGAAAGAGGGCCAGCGGGAGTCCTGTTCTTTCTGAGCTTGGTTTTCCTCCCGCATGTGCCGGCGTTGCACCGCCGTTTTTTTTTTTTTTTGTTTTTTTTCGCTTACTATTCTAAAAACCAACTCAACCAGCGTCCCTAACTAAATGAACACGGGCGCTGCGGGTTAATTACGTAAATTTCGCCTCAAATGTACGTACAATTTTATTTGCGATAAACAACGGGGAAATTTATGGCAAGCGCCAGCGGTTCACGAGTTTCGAACGGTTATGACTGTTTACACCGCTTGGTTTTCGAAGCCTCTGCGGGTCGCTCTACAACGGGTCCGCCGGGCTCTACTTGGGTCCGTCATCTCGCTGCGCAGCCTGATTCCGGCAGTCGCTTGACATCGAGCGTTAGAGCGAGCTACGACGACAAGGCGAGCCCTTAAAGTGCTATGCACTTAAAGGAAGCCACCTTATATAACTTCTACTTGTGGTCGAACACCGTCACCCCTGATGAAGCAACCGTGTAGGCTTCTAAACGCTGGGCCGCTTTTAATAAACGCCTTGGTTGGTGTTTTCACCACTTCCTCCAACATATGTGCACTGTTTTTTTTTTTTTCTGTTTTTTACGTACATTAAGTTAGCAGACCATGCGCGGTCACGAATATCCCAAGTTCTCAATGGTGGCCATTTTTGCTCCCTTTTTTCTTCGAAGGCCCGTTGTGAGGAGAGGAGCCAAGGCCCCTTCGGTCGGGAAGTGGACTCGTTCGGTCGCCGCCGACGCCGATGGACCGAAGACGCCGTCGAAGTGAAGGGCGTGTGGCGCCGCAGCCGCCGGTCGTCATCCAGTTCCCAGTCCGACGAGGAGGACGACGAGCTGGTCGTGGTGCAGTCGATCCACATCACCGACAAATTTGGCTTCTCTAAGGCCCAGCACAAGAGCGGCGGCTCTGGACGCTCCTCCAAAGAGGACACGAGTGAGTAGTTGTCTCTCTTCCGTTTTAACACGAAAGTGTTTTATTCCCGGGTACACCAAGGTTTCGCTGACGTCACATCCATTACGGAAGTGGCGCCAGTACAACGAAGCAAGAGGCCCGTAAAGGGTGCACCCCTGCACACAGGTTCTTTTTGCGGGGAAGCAACCTTTAGTACTAAAATGTACGTTATACCTAGGGTTGTTCGTTTTCGGGTTTTATATTTTAACACGAAAGTGTGTTATACTGGGACACACCAAGATTTCCCTGACGTCATATCCGTCACGGAAATGACGCAGTACACCTTTGCCGGAGTGACCCGCCAGCAGGACGTCGCTCGCCAAGCACACCCACAAGACAGCCGCCGACCCGCAAATCATTCTCACCTGCAGATTTCGCTGTACATTTCACTTTCGTGTTTTGCTGCTTCCTATGAAAGAGGAATCAACCGCAGTTTTTCACTCTGGTGGACTGCCCAGAACGGCTCCAGATCAGCTCCTAATTGAGGCGAGAGCCTTAAAGGGGACATGAAGACAAAATACACCTCCGCTCACTTTGTAATACGTAGCCTTTGGCAACTCACTCAACTCTATTCAGGCCGCGAAAAACGTTTTTTTAGCCGAAGAAATGCGTGAAAAATAAAAAAAACTTTCAAATTTCGCGCTGCAGTGACGTAATATGGGCCAGAACTAAAACACAAGGCATCCTCGGTTTAGTAGTCCTGGACGGTCCGCGGGCAGTCCGAGGATTGCCTTCGGATCAGAAGTTCCACGGGAATACATGGCAAGATCTAGTGCAGGATTACGTCCGGAGCAGTCCGCGGGCAATCCGGGACTGATAACCCAGGAGGCGCGCAGTTATCGGTGTGCTAACAGTACGTTAGCATTCAAGTGATATCCTTAAACAAACAAGGGGTCTATCTACAATCATCCAGTTGCGTTTCTTGGCGGTGGATTTGGCCAGCGTCCGCCAATCGCACAAACAAGTTTCTGTGACGTCATAGAGAAGTAGCGGGAAAGTGGCGAGGGTCACCACTGGTTTATATGCTTTCCGTAGTATTCCCGCTATTTCTTCGGAGCTTACAATAAAAATGGTACCGTTGTTATCGGGACGAAGCAGTCTTCTTGATTAATTAACCAAACTGGTATTTTGTTTTCATGGCCCCTTTAAGTGCTTCATCCTGAAAAAAAAAAACTGTCGCTGTTGTCCGGTTTAAGAAAACAGTCACCACTGTAAAAAGTAAATAAAAAAATTGCCGCGTATCTGCTCCTTTTGTTGCAAATGCCGACGAAAGACGATAGTCGTGTGGCACTCCTGCCAAGTAAATGCCTCCCGTCTCGTTCCTCCCAAGATAACACGCTAGAGGTTTGCTCATGTCAATTTAAATTTACCGCGGTTTACTGCTCCAAGGGGGGTGTCTCGATGTCAGCGCTGCCGTACGGCGGAGACGCGCGTGAATAGGGGCACCCTACCACAGCGTTGATATAACCGCTCTGCCCTACTCCACGAACGTTCCAAGCGGAACGTAGATCCCATCCAGTGGAATCTTCAATTGCTATTGCTGTTTGATTTCTTAAATGCCGCCAGGAGGTAGCGCGGGCAACAGCAGGCGACGGTTTTCTGCAGTTGATGTAGTATTTTATTTGCTATCACCGAAACCAAGCATTCATGAATTTTTTAAGAACTGAACACTGCAAATATCAATTCTGTATTGATTTTCTGCTGGATATTTGAGTGATGTTTCGTTCTTGTTCAACAATGTTGACAAGTATGAACAGTGCCACCGGACCTATACGTTTAGATTTGTCTGTGGGTATATAAACCTATTGTGCAGCTTCAGTTTCACTTTGGGCGTTTTACTGAATCGAGTTACAGACAGACAGGCAGACATAAATACAGACCAAAATTTATGCGTTCAAGTAGGACAAGTATTGTCTTTAAAACACGTGTCCGATCCGATGGGATTTTGATCCGGTTCTGCACAGTTCTAGCCCGATACTCTACGTAGCCACTGCGCTTGTCCGCGCGTTGCCAGCGGTAGCTGTTGTTGCAAGCCTTTTATTCACCAAAGGAAGGCACTAGGCCTGCGAGTGGTATATGGTAGCTAGGGAGGGTATTTCAGTTTGGAGTTTTTATTACTGAGCACCGTAAACCAAGTCTCAAGTTCTTTTGAACAAGGCATCCGCTTCGTAGTATAGTCCAGAACTATACAACTCGTGTTAAGCCGCTTTTAACGGCGATTTGTGCAATTTGAACGACACTATCAAACAAAAGTTGTTTCGTCGTTGTTGTTCCTTTCTTCGTAGCCCATGCCCACTTGGGGGATTGGCCAGGAATCAGGGTCATTAAAGGGACACTGAAGTGATTTGTAAACATTGTGGGATTACTAGCGCAAATTGTAGTCCGGAGTCCATAGGTCATGTTTCGACCACTCTGAGCACGTTCGCGCGAATTTATTTAGTAGAAAAATCAATCCAAAAATGCTGTCGTCCTCTCTGCATTCTCGCCCATTTTCTGTGGCGTTTTCGTGTGGTGTCAGGAGGAAAGGACTCGGCTTGACTGCGCTACTGCACGGCTCGCCGACCTTCCGACAGAGTCAGTAGGCCCAGCGTTTAGTCCGCCGGCCGCTGACGGGTCGTCGCAATTCGTTCGCTCAGTTGAAACTAAGCCACGACAAGTTTCTGAATGGAAGAATGTGCCTTTCTTTACTTTGTTAGTTTGTACACTGTATCAAGCTCCAAGTCCAGGTCGCTCCACACAAGTGCTGCACAAGACTATATGCGATGCTTGACTGACTGGTACGCTAGTAGGAAAATCTAAGGCCACTTGAAGGCGGAAGAATAGCCAGCGAAGTCAATATGGGTACTAAGGAAATCAAATCAACTGATACTTTTACCGTACAGCGTAAAACTAGGGAGGAGGAAGCACTTTTTTGCGCTGGGTGAACAAGCACGGCGGTCAGCAGAACGACCACACATCTGCGAAAGCTTTTCCGTCTAAGAAATGGAATTGCTATAGCCGTACGATTTCAAAGGAAATCCCATCTGCTACCATTACACGTTATTCTCTGGTAGGATGTTGTCTTCTTGTTGGAAATGGTCTACATTTTCCTTCTCAAAACTCTTTTCTTCTTTTCTAGCGGTTCCATCGGTTCCCTTGGCGCCGCAATGGAGTGGGCACACGTAGGCGTGTACGGCAGACGCAGGTCGCGGTGCATACTGGGTTCTCGACAAGTGCTGTTCCGCTATAGCCTCCGCCAAGCCTCGCGGATTGGTGGCGTACCGTCACGCCCGATGCAATTTCTCAAATTCGTGGTTCCCCGTAGCGCCCGTATACCTCTTCGCCAGAATACAGGAACCACCGAAAGGCCAAATCCATCGCTTTGATTTATGGCACAATCACCCGTCAGGTAATTAAACCTGCCCGCATACTTTCGGTGGTAGCCGAAAGTCCTTCCACGAGCATCCCACACGCCCTGGGCCTGATTCCTTCCCTTGCCTCGCCCTTTGACGAGCCAAGAAGCTGCTCAGCTGATTGATGGAAGCCGCTTTCATTATGGGCCTCCTTATTCGGCAAATTGGTTCCGAGAAGCAGGCCGTTGGGGCGCCTTCGCGGGCCAGGAAAATGGAACGCATATGCGCGTGCGTTGTCCGAGCGATTAGAAGCGCAAGTTCTCCGGGCTCTGAGATTGAAACAAAAAGGGCAGAAGGAGCCGCGTTCTTTAGCGCTCGATCTTCGCTGAGCGCGAAAACTCGAAAACCTGCCTTCTTCGTCGTTGCCTTGGGAAAGTTCACGGTAAAGATAAATTCTCGCAAGACTTGTCTGCTCCCGACATCAAGCCAGCGCTGTTGTGGTTACTTTTCCTTCTTTCCGCGTTATCTGAGTTTAACCGGGTTACCATGTTTGATCTATCGGGCATCACACCACACTAATCCTATTTTCCCGGTGTATCGTGGCCATTTTCCATTGAGAACGAGGACGCGGGTTCGATTCCCGGCCGCGGCGCCCGTTTTTCTTATGGAGGGTAAAAGCAAGAACGCCCGCCAGTGCGAGCTTTCGGCGCACGTTAAAGATGCCCAGGTGGTCAAAACTACGGCGCGCCTCATCGCCTGCGTTGCGTCCAATCACAACCATTTTCCACCGGCGTGTGGCCTTTTAGCAGAAGAGCTGTTTATACGCTTTTCGTTCTGCCGTGGAGCGTTACCAGAAAACTCGGCCCAGCCGACCGCATGTGAGCGTGAGGCTCGTGAGGAGCACCGGGCGTCGTCGAGGCTTGCGCCACGTGAGGAGCTCGCAAGCAATACCAAGATAAAATACCGAGTGCATGTGAACGTGCGCCTCATGAGGTGTGCCCGGTGCCACCCAAATCGGTCTTGGAGAACACTGTCCAGCGTTCGTGGCGTGACCTCTAGCGTGCTGTTCTCCTCGCCAGTTCACGTGCGTTCGCGACTGAAGTAGAGGCCACAGACGCCGAATTCGCGAAGCCAGTTGCCGCGTGGTTCTAGCGCTTGCTTACGCACTCCGCTTTGGGAGAGATGTTAAAGCCTACGGACGAAACGTTCCGGGTCTGCCAGTCACGGAGAACTTTCAGCGGCAAGTTCGGAAATCCATGTAAGGTGCAACAGCCTGGTCTCCGACGAAGGGAGAGGGGCCGCCAGCTCTGCTGTTTCTCCAGCCTTGTACCACCAGTGCAAGCTGCGCCAAATTCATTCAATAAAATAACAACAGAAGAGCTTAATCTACAAAGCGGACTATTCCGGAAGAGGCAAAGATTTAATTAAGGCCCTGAAGGGACCCTGCAACCCTCTTGTCAACTTTTTTTGAAATCCTAAATGCTTGCAGAACGTAGTCACTCGACACACCCAGTACTTAGGTTAGGTGGTCGCAAAGTAGCTCAGCCAAAAATTGCAAACTTGAAAACTCGCTCAAAAGATTTTTCTCTTTCCTGGTATTGACGTTCTTCGACTGCCCGAATTACGTCACTAAGGTCATGTAGCGGCTGTTGGCCGGTTTTCCTTCAGCTGCTGCAATGAACGCTTTTCAATAGCAACTTTAAAAATAAAGCCACAAAAACAAAGTAGAAACGGAAGGCGTACGAGCAAATCTTGCAGTGCCGCTCCGTGCTGGCGATAAGTATACCTTTCGCAGTGCCTCCAGACGCGAAGGAAAGCGTGAAAGCGTTTATCGAAAGTGTTGCAGGGTCTCTTTAAGAGAAAAGGAGGAGCCCGAAACGTCGCTTTAGACCTAAAGCGTGCTCACAAAAGGTGACCAGGTGGAAAACTGAAACCAGCATGAACAATATGTTTAAGAGCGTCTTGTTGGTTTATGTTATAGCATGACACTAACCGTACACGGAAATGTTTGTTTTGGCATACCCTTTCCTACGCAATAGTTCGTATTTCGCCCGCTGCTTACAGCATGGTGGCGACAACGTCCAAAATACGCGATAAGCGTAAAATAATCAAAACAAAAAGGACAACAAAATATGTCACCGTAGCCATGCGAATTTCTCGCATTTCAGCCGATACAAAAATATGATAGATGACAACAGGTTCTATGTTCAGTAGCAGATTAATCTACGTTGCGGCTGAACCGAAATAACGCCGTTATTTGACCTTGTTTAAGGAAAATTGTTAGATTAGTCGGTTATCGTACTACGCACTACAGTCGAAACTCGTTATAACGAAGCAGTACCGGGACAGCAAATTAATTCGTTATATCCGATATTCGTTGTAACAGCAGAGGTAAAAATCGGCTGTAACAAATCGACAGTCTGGCTCGCGCAAAAATACTTGGTACAAAAATGCATTTCTTAGGCCTCCAACCCACTGTACACAAGGTAACCCTTACGTTTCTCCTTGTTGCATTTCAACCTCAATGAACCGGAACATGAGCACATGAGATTACAACAAAACAAGGTTCACTTGACAAAACAGGCCTGAGTCTTTATTTGATGAAGGATGTGATCGTCGGCTGGTGGCTACTCACAGCAATGAGCAGGATGGAGTTTTTCACAGTGTTCACGAACAAAAGGGCCTTTATACTTCTGCAGTTTCGGATGCCGGAGGGTTTTCCAAGTAGCTTATCGGCCTCCTGGTCAAATATTTCTTCGTTGTATCCGATATCGCGCGCGACTCACGGTTTCAGTTTCGTTGTAAAATAATAAGTGCCATTGAAATAAAGCCTGACCAACCAAAGTTCGTATTAGGTTCGCTATAGCCGAAAATTCGCTATATTAGTGTTCGTTAAAACGATATTCAACTGTAGTATGCCTTCGTTCTTGGCTGTCTGGTTTCCCCGGAATGACGTTTCCTATTTTGGCACTTCATCTGGGACTGAAGCGCAGTACGCTCATGCAAACGAACGTTTGATCTACGCCCCAATACGACACATTTTATGCCAACACTATCCCAATTCGCGGCAGGGCAAAGAACACAAAATTTGAGTGTGATCGAGAGCTATCGTTCTACCTAAATCCAGGCTCCAGCTTGTCCATTGCGTCTCTGCTAAATTATTTAATAAAATACATCGGGTATTTGTTCAACTCCAGCTTACAAAAATAGATAGCACGCAACTTCGAACACAACGTAATCTGCGAATCGCTTTCTTCAGCTATGTTTCTGCCTCCACCTCGGAGAGTCCGGGCCACATTTCCGGTCGACGAAGGGACGCAGACAGGCCATTAGTAACTCTCCACCACACGGAGGATCCATAGCGCAAGGGGGCGAACGAGCCCCCCGACCTCTGGTCAGACGCTCCCTTCCATCGGCATGCGGTCAGTCTGGTCGAATTTGACCGACCAACCCTTTGAGGCCTCGCACTGGGTCCTTGTATGGCCTAGGTGGGCTTGGTCGTGACTGGAGCAGCCCTTCGAGCTGGACCCCTCGACCGCTCCATCTTTTCCTACCATCTGCATACAGATTGGCTTTCCGAGAAAGGTGGTAAACCGAAGGCGGCGATCCGCGCCAGCCCAGCACCTTCAAGACAAGAAAGGCCCCGTACAGCTCCGTGGTAATCCAACAAAACAAGAACCTTGTTTATCATATTCGTTTAGCTTATATGGGATGACCTCACTGACGTACGGCTGCGGTAACCAATTTTACTGTCGAGAACAGCCGGCTAACAGATAAAAAGCGAGTGGATCTTTTGTTTGTAAGGTGTGCGCCATGCGCAGTTGCTACGGGCGTGGCAACGCCACCAGGATAACAAGATCTAACAACATGTTCCACGCGCGATTCGCTTCTGTTTTCTGTTCCCGAAGTGTTCGATACCGTGTTTTGCTATTCACGAACGCCCCTGGACTTGTCAAATGAGAAGAACCTCGTTGTATTTTTGTACCTGAGGCGCGTTGATACAGTGACGAGACTTTGCTGTGTAAGTGGCGTTCGTAATTCCCGCCCCCTCATTATTCATTTTTCTTTCTGGGCTGTCGCTACCTCAAGCTCGGACGCAGCCCCTTAGTCCTAGCATTTTGTTACCGTTCACGGTCGCACGCCCCGTCGGGCCGCTGGCCTCCGTCAGCACCTCACGGTCAAGGGCTCGCGCGATTGTTGCTGCGGTATAATGAACATGTTTCCGGCTGGCTCCGGCACAACAATAGCAAGACGGGCATTTGCAAGGAGTAATTTGCGAAAAATATAGCTGTGGCTTTGGTCCGCCATGTTGCAGAGCTTGGGGCGTAACGAGACATTTGTGAACAATGAACTGAAATCCTCTTGCTAATCATACGTAGACGTCCCCTTGTCTGTGACACTTGCAATTAAGGGGACTGCAGTGGCCGTGGCCCGCGCCATGCCCAAGGCCCGGCGAAATTCAGTTAAATCCAAGGTTGTGAAGTGATCTCTACTTGGGAGTTACAAATGAGCATCACGCCATCATCTTTGTCCTTTTGTTACTGGAAACTTCCGTCTTGCTTTGGCCTGCTTGTATCTTGTATTTTTTTCGTAGAGGGAAACAGATCAACTAGGCAGTCTCTAACAGTTTCCACCGGCGTGTCTCTACCCGCAGTGATGATCTCCACGGACGGCTCGAGCTGCATCAACGTGGTGGGCCTCATCGTGGCCTGCTCCATGTTCCTGATGGCCCAAGTGGTTCTGCTGCTCGTCTGGGGCTGCGTCTGGCAGCGCAGGCGCCGCAACAAGCTGGACGAGTGCAACACGCCCAGCATCGACATCCTCTACTCGTCCTCCAGTAAGATCTACTAGCCCTGCCCCGCCCCCGTCGAACCCCACAGGGGGCAGTCATCCGGGACTCTGATGTGCGCCTCGGTACTTGTGTGACGACCGCCCGCTGCTTTCTCCAGCCCTAGCATAGCACTGAGTGTTGGAGGGTAAAACAATGTATTTTACGTTCGTATGGGGTGTTTCGTGTAGATTAGTTGAGCGCTGGGGATTACGGCAGTCTCCAAATAATTAAGTCCAGGGCGTTTTAGAATCCGGTATGTGGGGTACACATCTAGTGTAATCAGACCAGGACAGCGGGAAGTGTAAGACTCGACACGTTTAGTCAGAGATAGTTACTGGACCACAGCACGATGACATTAGAGAGTTTTAGCACTCCGTATGTTGTACGTGGTTACCGTGTTGACCGGGACCCGTTTGGGCACTTGTGTATTCGTCGCGGTAGGGGGGATTAGTTCCGCTGTCGCCCCTCGCCAAGCCCGCGCATTCGCCATGGCGGGCTGCGCCCTCCTCGCCCTACCTGCGCGCGCAGGCGCTGTCGGGTCCCGGTAACACGGTAACTACGGAACAGACGGATCATGCGGAGTGCTAAAACTCTCTATTCTCCTTCGTGTATGTGCAGGAGAAAGCAGCGTGCGCTATGTCAGGGACGGCTCCGGCAGTCATCATGGTGCCGGCGGTACGGCGTTCAACGCGATCTTCAACGGGCCCCGCCGTCATCTGCAGTCCCAGCGCTAAGGGCAGGCAGCATCGCCCGTGCAAGATCTCCGGAGCATGGGATAAAGAATCTTTGCTTCGCACTGCCTGCCAGCTCGACACTGCCAACGCCTCAAAGTGCGCGCCGTCCAAAGCACTACCTTCAGCGCTCACCGCCCACCAAACACGAGAAGTCTGGGCAATTACGTGCACGTGTGAATACTGCGTCATCTTCGAAGTCTACAAAGGAAAGACGATGTGACCTGTGTTCTGTGCGGGTTGGATGACTTGTGCTGCGTGCATTGTGTTAGAACTAGGGTGTGTTTCAGTGTTGTATTTTTACATCTGCGCACGTTACTCCTCGGGCTCCGGAGGACACTGCTGAGGTGAATGGCGCGAAATTCGAAGCGCCAGCTGTCTCGCAGAGACAATACGGACGTCTCGGTCATTCATAAAGTGTGGACCTTTTCCGTAGATGCTGCGTGAAGTGTGTGATGCGTGTGGCTTGCAAGAGTGCTCATGAAAAAGTGGAGCTTGTGTGGACTTGGATTTTCAGGGGAGTGTACGAAAATTTAGGCGCATAGTCACAGTCATCGATTCGTCTCTCTACGCGTCTGTGAATTCTTTATAGTATTTAGGTGCTGGTGAATAGAAACAATTATCCCGTCCCTAGACATTATTGACAGTATTGCGACTTCCAAAAGTGTATCAAGCTTCTTTCTCTTCAGGGATATTGCGATCTCCCGAATAAAATCTCATAGTCTACCATTTACGCAAATAACACAAGTAGATGGAATAGGCTGTGGTAGTCTGGTACAGACACTGCGTAGTTCTCTTTGGCAGCTTCGTGTGTAGCGTTCGGGGATCGATCGGGAAGCGATGGGCTCCAATACTCGATTACTTTATGTACGTTGCGACAGCTATCAACATCGATGTAATGCAGCCGCGGGGTAGAAATAACCGTTGAACTTCTGATTCCGCAGTAATGATAGCACGTACTTCATCTTGGGAGGTGGTGTAACTTTTTTGTTCAGTGTGTGCGGCGTAATATGCACATGCGTCGTTGTCGTCATCAAACCCACAAGACAGCTGTTGACATCCTTTTTGCGTCATTTTACTGTCTTCTGCGCGTATCTGCAATACAAAGATCATCAACTTCGAGGAGAAATCGTCATCGTCAAAGAACATTTGAAGAGACGCGGTGAATTCGGTTATGGCGAGGCGAAAATCTTGTCGTGCCCATTTTTCATCGTTTTGCAGCTTTGTGCAAGAATCTGATATCGCGTTTTGGACAGTGTGTCCTGCCTATAAAGCAGGACATTATCGTGAAATCACCAGTTATTTCAAATGCAAGAATGAACAAGTGTGGCAAGATGCCGGCTACAAACGTACTCGAGCCGGAGGGAGCACGAAAAACGCTTACCATGCGGAGCGAAAATTTTACGGATATTTTCGGACTACCTCACCGGGCTACTTCCGGGTTAGGAGATGGTGGTGAGAAGCCAGTCACGTGCTCTGTAGAGTGTGTATTCATCTTTTTAAGCGCTGGCTACGGAACACGTGGCGACATGATAGGATTCGAAACTCCTGGACGAACCGAGCGAAAGAAGTTCGGCTTTTTTACCAGGGCTGTGTCGTTTGTGGTGGCGCATCATTTTTGCATTAGCCCCACGCTGTGTGGAAAGACTTGAAAGCCCCTTGCCTAATGCGACTGAGAAAGTACACGAATAGTTTGAGCTTTTCATATTATGCAGAATGAAATTCTGCAGAGTCTGCAGCGAGCGATTCTATGTGGCCGCTGCCTCCGGAGGACCACGTGATGAACGTTCGTTCCACGCTGAGGCGAAACGAGATCATGAGTGCAACGCGCCTGTTTCTTTCAACAAAATGTAGGCGGCTTTGGTAACTTCTTTTGAGATTAAGACAGTTTGCACTTACGGTGCCTTTCACTGTCAAAGTGCTCCGTCCGCTCCAAGAAGTCGCTGGTCGCACTTAGCGCTCTTGCACATACTGCAACAGCCCAATGGTTAGTTAGCATCTCTGCCGATCATTGCGAAATATTTATTTCATCAAGCTGGAACGTTTTTTTTTTTTTTTTTACATTCGCGTATTACGCAAGTGGCTTTTAACTTACTTTCCGTCGTCCTTTTTGTGTCGTTACACAGATAATTTTCCATCCAAGGCTGTGTATCTTTGTTTGTCCTTTCTTCCTTTTGTCTGCGAGAAAAGTCCGTGCTTTTGCGTCTCGCTTAATTGTGTCTGTTCGCTGTTTCTCCTTCGTTTTCCCGGTGTGCGTGTGTGGTAAATTTGACGTGGATATGTTTTTTGTCTGTGTAGACGTATACGTGTCCCTCGCTGCGCGAGCTCCTTACAAACCATTTGTATATACTCCTTCGAAAACCGTTCCGAGATGTGGCGGTGTATACGTCGGAACAGCAGTCGTTGTCATGCCTCGAAAGATCTCTTCCGCACAGAGTACATGATGCCGCATTCTGGATCTTCTCTATGGTAGTGTTAGACACCAAACGTAATTCTTAACTGTCTACGCCCCACAATCTTTGTCAGGATGGTAAAATGGAGAGTTTAGGTGTGAATAGATCTTTTTGAAACGACAGAAGAGTCAAAACTTGACCAGGTTGGTACATAACTTGGTGGGGGAGCAGCAGAGCAACAGGCAGGGCGGAACGAAAACGAGACAAACACGGGCACTGTAGACAAGCGCAAGTGTTTGGTGTTTTCCTCTTTTAATGCGTTGCATTCTTTTCCGAGTACAGCCAAGACCGTGTAACGCCCTGCATTTCCACAAAAATGAAGACATCGCGGAAGTTCCACCTGTAATCGCTTTAATAATGGCGTAAATGGAGATAATTGGTCGGGCGAAATCTTGAAAAACTACACAATAAGAAAAATATGAAAAATTACGGAAAATGTCAAAACGTATACCGCATCGCACTTCCACAATAATGCAGATTTCGCGAAAGTTCCCCCTGTAATCGTTATAATAGCGTAAATGGAGATAATTGGTCAAACAAGATTTTGAAGAACTAAAAAATAAGGAAAATATAAAATAATTACGGAAAATGGCGAGCCGTGTCCACGCCCTGAATTTAAATAATATACCAGATTTCGCGAATGTTCCAAATGTAATCTTTAGAATAACGTAAACGGACGTAATTAGTCGCACAGGATTTAGAAACAAAAACAAAAAATTTGGCTGAAAAAAACTCACACTCAAGACAAGCGGCAAAGGAATGCTACGCATTAGTAGATAATTCTCCGAATTTCTGCAGAATTTTTTTGTTCCATTCCTTCAGTAGCGCTGCCGCTTTCAAACATTAAACTGGGCGTAGCAAGACGTGGTACAAGTAAAGGGGTTCCCGGTACAGGCGCAGATACTACGCCCCTCTCTCCTTGTTCCACATGTAGTGACGCGCTGCTTTGACTGCTCAAACCTGTAATCTTTCCTGCATTTACAGATTTGAGAAAATGGCAGGCGGCCCAGCATCTATGCCAAGGAGAGAAGAAGCATATCTGACAATGGTTTTTTGTACTTAAGGCTCTAGTATTTTAAATTGATACCGGCGGGTTTACTGTTTTTTTCTTAGCTGGCTAGAAGTATCTGTGACTGAGAAGAAACTTTTGCATTTCAATTTTATGTCATCCCAAATTTCTCAGTTCAAATATTCCCGCCAGCAAGTTCACCCGTAAATGAGTCTAAGACGGCGTTGTACGGAGTATATCAACGAGCGCTGTGTGAACACAAAACGCCGTGACACCTGCTCAAAAGAGCGTCACCCTAAGTATTGTAAGACCCAATTATTTGGCTATTTGCTTATAAACGCCTGCGAGACAGCCATCGCTAAAGTGGTGGCTACAGAACAAGTAAAAACCAACCAAAGTTGTTCGGCCGAAAGAATTTCACAGTGAGGTGTCGTAGTTTTTAGTTTTATAAGCGTACCCATTTAAACGACGTTAAAATAAGCCGTGAACGGCCTGTTCGTTAAGACTCACAGACGTAAGCCCATCTTTGGTACGCAGGTGGCGCCACTTGTCGAACACATCTGCTTTGCAGTTCCGTCCGCGTGTGCTGAATGTCGCTGCTGTCGTACAAGTGCGAAGAAAAATATCTGAATGTGAGTGGTTGAATCAAACTTTTGAGTGGTTGTACTTCTCGATTCTCGCAATAAATATTTATTTCAACATTACGCTTTGCAGTGTCGTGCTGTTCATTGTTTCGCATACTGAGTAGGAACATGGAGCCTGCTATTTGGTTTCAAGCAGCGGTGTCGACCTCAACAGTACGGTACAACGGGCAAGTGAGCGAGCTCTTCCCCAATCGGCCATACCGTGCACGCGATTCCACTCCTCTCATTTGTCTCTGAGACAGCCTTATTTATTTATTTATTTCAATCTAGTGCAGACCTTCGCGGTCCAAGCAGGAGTAATACAAGAAATACACTCAAATAGTGCCAGTACAGCACTCGCCGCGGTGGCTCAGTGGCTAGGGCGTTGCGCTGCTGAGCTCGAGGACGCGGGTTCGATTCCCGGCCGCGGCGGCCGCTTTTTTGGTGGAGGCGAAAAGCAAAAACGCCCGTGTGTAGGAGATTTCGGCGCACGTTAAGGATCCCCAGGCGGTCAAAATTAACCCGGAGCCCTCCACTACGGCGCCCCTCATCGCCTCCTACAATTAATCAATACACACAGTACTGTAAAAAAGCAATCAAACAACCGCGACAATACTAGGTGGAAAGGAAAATAGAACATATACAAGGCAGTCGAGAACTTAACAGTTGGATTTCTTCTCTCCAGAAGTCAAAACCATATACATGACTAAATACCACAAATAAATACCACAGTCAACACCAAAGTGAATGTCACATTCATACAAATTCAAATTTTGAATCCGATCGACAAATGACTGCACAGTTTCGCAGTTGACTGCGCTTTCCGGTGATTGGTTCCAGTAAGAAATGGAGGAGGGAAAAACAATGTCTGCGGCTATTGTTGTGGCTAGTGGGTTGTCGAATCACTTTGTTGTGGTTTGTTCGCGAAGAGTAATTTAGGTTCAAGGAGATAATCTACTCGTGGGATTTTAAAGCGTCCGTGGTACATAATATACATAAATTTTAGTTTACATGTTATTCTTCGGTGTGGCAATGAGTGAAGCCCGGCTTGGATTATTAAATTTGTGACGCTAGTAGGTCTGGAATATTCTGAGAAAACAAATTGAACTGCCAAGTTTCGAATTCATTCGATTTTATTTATTAGATATTGTTGATGTGGGTCCCAAATGACATTACGTGATTGTCCACGGCAACGAATTGCTTGCGGTTTCTACCCATACAATTATATTACTTTAAATTCCAATCTCATGCATTTTTGTGATTAGATCAAGGCCGGGAACGACATCAAAAGATCGCAATAATTTGCCCTCTATCATTAATTACGTTAGCAATGTCACTACCTATTTCTGCAAGCTGGGTTGTGGTTATAGACCTGATCTGAAACCATGTTGCTGACTGTATAGTAAGTTTTTTTTTTTTTCTAAATGCGTAATGATGGCTTTAAAAATTATGTGCTCTAATATATTACAGCATGTGCTCGTTAGTGAAACCGGGCGGTAATTGCTAGCCGCGAGCCTCGAGTCGGATTTATCTATTGGAATAACTTTTTCCCATCGCCAGTCGTCAGAGATTGGCAATGTTTCTAAGGATACCGTGTACAGTTTAAACAAGTATTTACTCACCTAAGCGGCATATCTGTTAAGAAAAGTGTTTGGAATATTACCGGGACCCGGTGACTTCGAGGAAAAATCTAGCCAGGTCATATAGACTTGGCCAGAAGTTTTCAGGCCCATCAAGAGATTGAAAGGAGGATTTTAAATATCAAAAAAAAAAAAACTAGAATACATTTCGCCATGAAAGATGACTCGCCTACTTCTCGTCTATACTCACCGCATTTTCATAGGAACATGAGAACGTTATGTGGGGTTGTTTTAGCACTGGTGGCGATTGTAGTGGCCTGGGAACGTTAAAACAAAACTGTACGTAGACGTACCGTACACAACTATCAAGTTGTGTGGTTTATCGGGCCTAGAGAGAGAAAAGCAAACGGAAAGGCCGAGAGGTTATCCAGGCTTAGAGCCCGGATTGCTACTCGACACTGGGGAAGGGAGGTGCAGGGGAGGAAAGAGAAAGCAGGCAAAAAAGAGGGGAAAGGAGAAGGGCCGCGCACACACTTTAGTCCCTTTGGGGCACTATAGTCTTTCTGCTAAGCATGTTTCCTTCATAAAACGCAAAAGGGCTTTTGTTGCCTTCCGCGAAGTCGATTCTACGGGTCGGTGTCCTAGAATAGTATCTAGTGTGAATGGTTGATTGTCCAATCGGTTGAGCTCGGCGGCCAAAACACACGTCTTTCTGATTAATACTGCGGGCAACGACAAAGCACATGTTCGATTGTCTCTTCAACCTCGCAGGCGTCGCACTGGGCACTACTGGCCATGCCAATGAGGAAAGAGTAGGCTTTTGTGAAAGCCACTCCCAACCACAGTCTAACCGCTCACTGTGCTAATTGGAAACAGAAGAGTTTCATCCAAGTTTAGGGCAGTACGGAACAGGATAAATGCTGTGTACCACTTTTCCCAGTGCGTCATTCAAGAGAGGAACCTGAACCTTTCAACTTGCGAGTTATATCGGTTAATTTTTGTGTGGGCATCAACAGAGGTTGGAGCGCCACAGTAAGAAATCGACGGTTTTCAGACAAAACAAGGGTAAGTATTTCAGCAGTTCGGAGCTAGAGGAGCTCAGCTTACGCGGAACTCTCTCTCTCTCTCTTAAGTAACGCAGTCACTGGTGATCCGCTTTTTCTTCGGTCTAGGAATAAGCATACTGTACAAGCGTTATTCAAGAAGTGCTGAACTTTACTGATCGGGATGCTGCAACACAATAAGTAAACAGCGATGTACGACATGACGTGGCAGCCTTTCCGTACTATATACGTTATTTCCTTCCGTGTGGACCTGCGTGTTCCTGAAGCTCAGATGAGTGAAGCATTATTCGGGTACTATTTCGGGGAAGATTTATTTTTTACAGCGAAGCTGTTTATTGCTACCCGCCGTTCTCATTCCGTTGAATCCGCTGTACTCAGCCCCGCTTCTCCGCTCCTCCTCGCCCCCGCCAACGCCTCTTTCACGAGTTCCATACCCCCGCCTCCACCGATGCCTCTTTCACAAGTTGCGCATTCGGCTGATAACGGCGCTAGCGCAGTTATAAGCAGTGGCATTTTATAGTCGCTATGGCACAGACGCTTGTAGTTCGCTCTGAGGTAGGAGCATTGGCACGCACAGATGCGCAAACGGGCGCAAATACAACGGAAGGCTGTTGCGGAACGTGCAGCCGCCGCCGATGCGCACTCAAGTTTCACCCCGTCGAGAAGCTGCGAATCCTTACCGGGTGACCTTGGAACTCCGACACGATCCCCTAATTTTTGTTGAGGTTGAAAGGCTCTCGGAGCGACATTTTCGCCGGTGCCTTTCACGTCAAATGCGTGCGCACGTCGCCGGTTGCCTGTTTGTGCTTGCACGAGTATTGGCGGGGAGGGGGTGGGGGGGGGGAGAGGGAGGCGTGCACGCTCAGCTAGGCTCCATGCCCTCACCGTTGCCATGCCCCTTGTGCTGGCGGGAGATTTAAAAGTGGACGTCTAATGGCCCTCCGTGATGGAGCGGTTTCGGTTGGTCTGCTACGCAGACAGTAAAATGCCTGCTACACGGGACGGGAGGGAAACAGACAACCCCGTGTTCGTCCACAAGAACAAAAAACTACCGCCTCCCCTCGCGGGAACCCCTGTGTAGATGCGACGCATAGGGGGTTCACGTTGCAGCGTTGGACAGCGGAGGAACGGCGCTGGAACGATGGAGCGGAGCGGCGCAGGCACCGCGTTTTATAGCACGCATAACGGTGAGGGGACGCGCCGGCGCCAATGCGTCTGCCGCGGCTATGACGCAACACAATCCAACACAGATTGTGAGATGGAGAAGGGACTCCAGACCTGCACCAGGACCTGCACTCCAGACCTGCACTCCAGACCTGCACTCCAGGACGAACAATGGTAATATTTAGGGGGGAAACTCATTACAGACTCTGATTTTATTAATCCAACACAATCCACTTTAATACAATCCAATCCAAATCCAATCCAATCCAAGCGAAGCCAAGCCAATAGAATCCAGTCTAATGCCCCTCGCGAGAGTGTTCGCTATCGGAGAGGAAAGGGGGTTGGCGGCGGAGAGCGCAGCTGGCGCGGCGAGGAGAATGGGGGAGGGGCGGACGCCGACGATGACGCCGGATGCAGGGACAAGGCGAGTGAATGAGATGCCTTCGCATCTAAAACTGTAGACCTACCTAGTATCATTCAGGTAGTGAGTGAGTGAGTGAAACACTTTATTAAAGACGAGAGGCCATGAGACCCTGCGGGGAAGTGAGGATGGGAAGGGGGAGGAGAAAGGGAAAGGTCACAATCCACACAATGCACACAGTTCTATGGGTCCAATTCACGAAATGCACGGTTCACTCAGTCAGTGGCAATGTCGCTGTTGACATTGGACGTGGATGAGTATGGTCAGTCCGAGACATGTAGTCTGTAAGACCGCTACACCAATTTGTAGAGGCCGTTTTCAAGGGCGTACTGGGTTATTATTAGATGCAGAGCATCTGATTCACTCGCCTTGTCCCTCCGGCGTCGTCGTCGTTGTTGTCGTCGGCGTTGTCCACCCCTCTGCCATTCTCCTCGCCGCGCGAGCTGCGCTCTCCGCCGCTCTCCGCCGCTCACCCCCTCTCCTCTCCGATAACGAACACTCTCTCGCGAGGGGCATTGGATTGGATTTGATTGGATTGGATTGGATTGGCTTGGCTTGGCTTGGCTTGGATTCGGTTGGATTGGATTTGGATTGGATTGGATTAAAGTGGATTGTGTTGGATTGCGTTGCGTCATAGCCGCGGCAGACGCGCTGGGGCCGGCGCATGTGCAGTACTCTCTCTTCCGCGGTTTCCTCTCCTTCGGGCGCGCTGCGCATATAACCGGTGTGCCGTTCTCCGGCGAAGCAACATCCACGCTTGGCTCAAACACCTAGAGTCCACGCCGCTTTACAAGTACGCCAACGTCGTCATCGACTGGGACCAGCTTACGCAGTCCCCTCAACGTTATGAGCGCTATAAAACGCGTTCCCTTCGCCGCTCCGCCTATGCGTCGCATCTACACAGGGGTTCCCGCGAGGGGAGGTGGGAGTTTTTTTTCTAAAGGAACGGGGTCGTCACGGACACGACTAACGTGCTCCATTTCAGTCACGGGTGCAGGACCTACAATTAGCAGCTGATGGCGGTTACGGGCGAATACAGGACAGAGCCAAATTAAGTGGAAGAGATTTGGCATGGCATCACTATTACAATGGGGGCATCGGTGCAGTTGAGAGCCTGCTGGGGCTTACCACTTATTATACATAGGTGGTAGTATACCGTATTTACCCGATTCTAACGCGCCCCCGATTCTAACGCGCACCCGATTTTCCTGGCAAAAAAAAACAAACGAAAAGACTTGCACCTCCGATTGTAACGCGCACAGGACTTTGTGACCCAGACAAACGAATGCGAGAGAAACGGGCGATTTATTTCCCGAAGTAATCTCACTCATCTCACTCCTCGTCGCTCTCCGCTGACCACAACATCTCGTCCTCGGTGCCGTCAAGTGCGTTCGCGATGCCATACTTCTGAACGAACATTCAACCATGGTCGATGGGATCGTGGCCCACGGCCTCGCACGCCCATCCCGAGGGCTTCTCCAGAGGTGCACGCTTCAGCCGACCGCTCGTTTTGAACGCGTGGGAGCTGCTACTGCCATTGCTGTCATCAAGCGCGCAAGAGAAACGATTTGACAATTTGTGCGAACGCCGATAGAAAAGCCTTATCGCCTAGGCTTCCTGCGTTCGAAAAATCGTTGCTAAGAGCTTTGGCGCCATTTTGAGATGGCTATGGCGATGGGTGGGCCGAAATTTCCGCTGTTTCAGCAGTTTCGGTTTCGTATCCGATTCTAACGCGCATGCGATTTTTCGGCTTATTTTTCCGGAAAAAGTGCGCGTTAGAATCGGGTAGATACGGTATTTTCAATCGCAAATTACAAACGTGACTGTACCCAGCTTCGATAACCATACTTTTTCACGGAGAGGAAGAGGAGTGAATTTATAACAGCGGAGCTGTTGTATCTGGCGGTAACGTGTGGCGTTTAACGCTTAACGCGTTAAAAATTACCAAGCAGATGTGGAGCGCTCCTGAGCGCGTGCCTCGTGGCGAACGCCCAGCGTCCCAGGCTCGCACAGTGGCTTTAGAATAATAATAAAAAAATTAGCAGTGGCTTAGCTCGGCTATGCCAGGATATACGTAGCGTGAGCTAAGATTCAGCTGGTTATTCTTAGGTTTCCTGGTTGTCTAGGATTAGCTGATTATTATGCTTACTGCTGCTAAAACGATTTCCGTTCCAATCCAATCCAATCCAGTCCAGTCCAGTCCAGTCCAGTCCAGTCCAGTCCAGTCGGGTCCAGTCCAGTCCAGTCACTGCAACTCGCGCACATAGTTTCTTACAATATACACTAGAGAGGAATCTGGCGCTAGCGTCTACGCTGCTCTCACCAAGGCCGTCTGTGTCGTCATGGGCCTCCATTATATCATGCGCTCGCCTTAGTTTCACTATTGGCTTGGATTGAAACGTTTTAGTGACCGCCAATTTAAACGAAGTGCCACAAAAACGCGAAGAATAGCGTGCAATAATGCAAGTGAAAAATAAAAACAGGCTGTTTTAAAACTGGAAAAAAGAAGTAAAGCGTATTTTTGCCGGAACGGTTGTTGTGCCTGCTATTCCGCAGGCCAAGGTTGTAGTTACGAACAATGGTAATATTTAGGGGGGAAACTCATTAGAGACTCTGATTTTATTAATTTTACCATTATTTCAAATAATACGTTTATATGAAAAGTTTGGAAAGTTTTTCGAGCGTGCCTATGAAAACGTTGTCTTCGCGGTGAACCGGTGCACCGACCGTCAGCTACAGTTTAACATGAAAAAAGAAAATGTGGCGTTAAACAGTCGTGGACGATGACAAGATAGGGCGCATACAGGCGCCCGCATCTGTCGTATCTTGTCTTCGTCGAAGTATCTTGTATCTTCGTCGTATCTTGTTTTCGAAAGAGCTGGCGGAAATCCCGAGGAGCGCCTCTCGTCGCCTAGCAACCAACAACGCCACAGCTGGCGCAACACCTGCTCCACGCAACCTCGACGCCACCCCAGGAACGCCGCGCATGCGCCGTGCACGTACGCACCACCGCGGTTGCCTAGCTGCATGTCGTCACTGAGCGCTACCGTGCATGCAATGCTTGGCATGAGGAACACGGCGATATCTATGCATATGACGACCACTACTGCTGGAACAGTGCAAAGCGACGACGGAACATGTAAGTACACAGTATCAAACTTGAACGAATGCGTGGTAGTGCTCACGTAGGAATCCTGCAACTTCGCTGTGGTTCAAGCGTTGCGCGACTTAGTGCATGCTTCGCCAGGTCTTTCTTCTTTTTTTTAAGTGCGAAGCCCCTTATAGGCTTGGGCTGTCGGCGTCGCCTCGTATAGCCACGGTGCTAGAACACCAGGACACTCCATTTTCAACGCCTCGCGCTAGTACGTTCCATCTCCGTGGGCAGAAACGCGTTCGAAATGACCCACCGGGACACTCGCTTTACAACGCCTCGCGTTAGAACGCTTCGTGCTTCAATGACACGTGACTTCTACATCAAAGCTGTATACCTCTAAATCCAAACGCTTTCATCTCCGTGGGCAAACACACCAATGCGCAAAGACTACACTTAGACACTGCATGCTTCGCCCCTCCCCAGGTTTCGCGTTAGTGGAGATGGCCCGGGATTTTTTTTTTTTTCTGTCTACCTTCTATTTTAAAGCGCGGCCATTTTAAAGCAGTGGCGCTCTGTAGGCACTGGCCGATATTGACCGCATTATCACGTGTGGCCGGCTGAAGAAGTTTTAGCTGACCGTTTCAGACGGTCGGCTCCGCTCCGATAGCAAGCGGGAGCGCCATTGCGCATGCGTGGCGCGCTCGCGCGCTACCGGAGATACAGGAGCGGGACCCCGCTCCGCTGAAGGGAGCCTCTTAGCGGACCGTCGCGGCAGCTTACGCTACAGTGCGGAATTTTAATATGGTTGCCCCCGCGATGCGAGCGCGCTACAGCGAACTTCGTTTCTTCATTTGAAACACGAGCGACGAAGGCGCGAAAGCGTTTCCGAATAGGCGATGGTGCCACACACCTCAAAGATCTTTAGAACGGAAGCGAAAAACGTCGACCGAAGCGCGGGGCTGCCTTTATGCAGCGCCGAGAAAGGCAGCCTTGGCTTGGCTATTCCCAAGGTTTATCGCCTTCTTTGTTGTTATTTAGAAAAAAACGTACTATGTCAGCGACTGCATTATAAAAAAAAGGTTAAATGAGGCCAAGCAACACGGTATTTTGCTTTGTTTGGGTGACCAAATACAAATTCTTATGTTTCCTTTAGGATGAAGTTTTGGTTTACAAGCGCACGCGAAACGACCAGTCACGCGAATCATTCCCCGTCGAGGGAGATACGGTTATCGCTTAGCTAAAAGCCTTTCGGCTGGTGACGCTCCGGTTGTGCTGAGCGGGACGTCGGGAGCACAGCGGAGCGTCAAAAACGGTCAGCTAAAACTCTCTAATATTTCGCCTAGCGTGCTTACTTGGTTACCGCGCTTCAGGTATGTGTGCTCCTCATTATTTCAGCCCAGATATGTATGCGCGCCCATTATTTGTGGCTACTGCAGGCTCAACACAGGGAAAGCGTTCCTCCTTTGTGGTATGTGCAGTGAGCTTCAAGGGCCCTATTCTCGACGCCCTAAATACACAGTGAACTGTGAATTTGCCGGAAGTCTTGTCTGATTGGCTTTCAATTTTGGTAACGTGCTTCCGGTTGTGTGTGCTTTAGTAATTTTGACGTTCCATGACGTTTACTGGCACAAGTTCTAAAGTTTCCCTTTTTTCTCTTCACTGAAAGCGCATAATTCTTGGCCGGCAATAAAAAACTTGACGAAATGCACCGGAAATGACAATGTAGGCCTGCCTTTCCTATTCAAAAACAATATGGCTTGTATCCACTCCCTCTCTGTAATTGGATGAGAAGGCATGACGTATTTTAAATAGTTGGCGCGAAGGGGTACGTCACCCATTTTTATCTTCAGCCTACGTAAAAGTGACGCAATGTTACGTAAATCTTCGAAAATGGCGGCTGCTGTCGCCATGAAATAGGGCAAAAAGTTTCACCGACCTTCGGCGCAGTAAAATCCCCGTGTTATTGCAGCAGATACAGTTTAGCATGACGCGCGGTTTAAAGCTATTTTCTACCGAAAGAAATGATAGTTTTGACTGTTTCCATGACAGCGATCACGGAGCATACAAATAACATGCCGTATTTTGTTTTTGTTTTTTATGCTTGGACCCCGTCCGGGGCACGAGACAGAGCCCCCTCGCGGTGGCTCCTGCCCCGCGTGACGTCATAAACACGTCACAGTGACGTCATATTAATAACAATTATTATTATCTTGCGTAGTATAATACAAAATGCTCATTTTTTTATGTTTTCAGTAAAATTAGAAAGCTACTCCATTGCTAGAAGTTTTCTAAACAAACCATTTATGTTCTTGCGGGAGCAGCCGGCGCTGCTGCTGCTGCCGCCGCGTTTTCAAAGCCCCGATTTTCTCGGGTCGACAACGTCACAACGTAGGTAAAGGAGAGTTGATAATTTTAGAAGCGTTATCACAAAGTGTGAGAGCGTTGCTTGTGTTTAAGTGTCATCCCGCGATCAAGCCAGCGTTTCCACACGGTAGCAAACTAACCGCCTTCGAGTATTGCTGACCTGTGAGTGTGACCGCCTGGTGTATTCCGATAGACATCATCGCGGCGCCGAGTGGCCCCGTTCGAACAACCCACGTGCAACGCAAGAAAGGACACCATCCGAGCGTAATTATGCGAGCCTGCTGCGTCATGTCTGCGCGGCGGCATCTGCTATCAACAGTTTGCACCACGGCAAGTTCAGAATGCTTAAATGGGTGGCCTGAAATCGCTGTGTGTGTTCTCGAAATGGCGTCTTAGGAGCGCCAAACGAACGGCGGAGCGTAGTGCTCAGGACGGAGGCTAGAATCGGCAATTGATATTAAGTGCGATGCACTTTATAAGCGACCCTGAAACCGCCGTCCGCATTGCTCCTCCTCCTCTCCCCTAGCAACGGCGCGAGGAGCGGAGAGGAGCGTCTGTAGCAACGGCGCAGGACGTCACACCCCACGTGACCCGCGCGCTCTCCGCCTCCCGCGCCGTGGCTGCGCGCGCCCGCGCCGGCTCCCGCACCGCTCCTCGCGCCGTGACGTCACACTCCCACGTGACCGCGCGCTGGCGCCTTTGCGTCTGCTCCCCTCTCCTCGCGCCGTGACGTCACATGCTCTGCAGCTGGCGCGCCTCTCCCCCCGTTAGGTTTGCACTCACCCTCGGCGCGCGCCTCTCCCCTCGCCTGACAGCTCCCCCTCGCCGGTACTGCGCCTCTCAAGGCGATGGCAGAATTACTACGCCGTGTACTCTCGGCGCAAGAAATGCATTCGCACTTCCTCACGATTCCCTTCGGGGAGGTGGGGGCAATTTTTTTTACTGGTCGCATGTGCGCATTACAAGTGAAAACCACAAATAGCTCGAAAAGGTAACCTTTGGTGTCCCCACACATGTACCGCGTACAACCCAGCACAGTAGTTTCCCTTCAAGATTAGCAAAAAAGACTCGAAAATCGGCAGTTTGTCGCACTTTTTGTATATATTTTCTAGTGGACTAAATTGTGGCTTAAGATTGTTTACCCGGGATACGTTTCGTGCCCAGAAACGTCTGGTGAGCATGCGCCTCATGCATCATAAATGCATGGTATTCAGCGCTTGAAAAGATTTTTCAGAAGAAATTATTGCAGCTGTAGTGGTGAGCCATTTCACTACAGTAAAATGCGGCAGAAATACATCTGCGACACAAAGGATGTGAAAGAGTGAGACCATTGGCAGTCTCTTATATCCCATGTCCCAGAACATGGCTGGGTAGTTTCCGTCATGCATTCAGCTCCTCACATTGGCACATACATTATGCAATGACAAATTAGGACCTGGGTCCTTAAAATGTGCGCCAGCTGGGCGCTCAATGCCATATCTGCTGCATTGGCATAACTTTCACGTCTCGCCGTATATCCGGTGGTATATGCTATGTCGGCCAGATTTTACTGAGCCCCTTCACGCCAAGGGACTTAATTCAGGACGCCCAGCCGGTAGGGTCAGAGAAGACTCTGTAAAGACAATAACAGGAAGAGCATACACTTGGCCGATCATCGCGTATAATACACATTCATGCACTCCAGCATATGAAAACCCATGGGTTCTACGCAGGCTCAATAGTCAACGTCATAGAGAATCTTAAGATGTGCCTGGAATGTGAAAGCATCAGCGGATTGTTTGTGTCCATGGGTATAACCAGCCAGCACGCTACAAATGTAATTGACAGGGAAAGGTCAAGGCTGCCATGGGGGGGGGGGGGGGGGGGGAGTTTAACCAAAAGAAATGGTGAAAAACGTCCCAATTTAAAACTACATTAGTGTAATATGGGAAGGAGTGACGTCATGTGGGTGTGCACTATAAACACCGTTATCAGTATGTTTTAAACACTCAAGTGATATGATCGAACGGAACTAGAGCTAGAGGCCCTACTGCAATCGCCCATATTTGTTTCTTTGCGTTGGATTAGGTTAGCGGCTGCAGTCGCACAAACAAGATTCTGTGATGTCATAGAGAAATAGATGGAAAATGTCTATAGAGCTCCCACTGCTTTGCACATTTTACGTAACATCAATTATTTGTTGGAAGTTTGCAATAAAATTGATGTAACTTGTTATTGGGTCAAAGAAGTTTTTTTTTAATGAACGAACCTTGTATTTATTCTTCGTGGCCTCTTTAACAGCCTGCCTACTGGGCCACTAAACGATGGTCGCTAAACAAATGCCCACTTACCAGCCAGCTTTGGTGGCTTGTAACGATTTACTAGGCATTTCCCATGGCAAACATAAATTCAAAGGAATCCACAATGGTACTCTGTAGGGCAGTGCAAGTCTCCAAAAAAAAATTTGACTGCAGGACTTGACACTCTTAACGCAACCTACAGGCTCCGTATGTGAAAACCAGTAGCCCACCCACACAATGACATGCAATAAGATAATGCAATGAGTCTCTGGTAAGAAGGCTTAAAGCGTAAGTTTTCAATGATTGATTTTCATGCGAGGCATTCAACGTGTGTGGATCGACTAGTTAGGTCTAGCTGGCCAGTTTGGGCGCAAAATACTCATTTTTGTGATTTGGGACAGTTTTCAAAGGCTTATCTAGATGTTTTTTTTGCCAGAAAAAGTGAAAGCTCCCAATCGGGGATCTTGAAAACATTGTTTAGCCTCTCCAGCAATTGTACGAGCCTGAGCTAATTCTGCTTATAGGTGGTACTCATGTTTTCAAGCTCCCTCAGCAAGGACATGAATGCAGTGACTAAGAAGGATGGTGGCCAAAGCAACAAGAGTCCCGTTGGTTTCTTGACCAACAGCCCTTCATTATCAAAACAGGCGAAAAGAGCCCTGACCACTTACAGTCCTCAGCTGGATTGTCAAAATACCTTCTGACATACATGTACAGTGCATTCACGACCCTTTCTCTCAAAAATATTTTGATTACACACACTCCCTCCATGGAAGGGGTTTGTTTCCAGCAAGGTGGCTGAAATTTGTGATTAGTAACATCAACTCGCCATTCGTCCCATTCATTTAGCATGCTTCCGAGCTTGACTTCAAAAACCCTGCTTTTCCTAATTTACGTATACGGCGACTGCTTGTGCAATATTCTCTAATATACCTCGATTCAAATAAAACTGTGTGCTATACCTTAAGTGCTACTGTGTCCATGCAGGCGTAACATTCTTCAATGGTGTTAAGTGAGATGCATTAAGCTCAGTACTAATAAACGTAAAGCCAGGGCAAGTAAAGTTCCCCTTGTTGTTTCAGGTTATCGAAACTATTTCTAAATTTTCGTAACTATTCTGTCTACCAATACTCTGGTGGTAAGTCAACTAAGCTCACCATTTTTCCCATGCCTTTATTATTGTTGTGCTCTGCAAACGCTTTCGCAGCTGGAGCATGCCTGCTGAATATAGGGCCAAAACCATTCTTTTGTTATTCCACATGATTGCAGCTGTATGAAACGTTGCTTTCGTTTAGTTTTAGCCAATGATTTCCAACAGGCCACTTAACTACTGTCAAAAGCATGTTAACACTTTATTGCTATTTATAAAAACCAGTATTACATCATTTTACATAAAGCATTTTGTTGTAACCTCGCTCAAGGTTTTTGTTACCCAGTCAGCCTGTTTTTTTTTTTTTTTTCATGGTGTCAAGGACATCTACACAACAAATGCCTTACTGCAATACATTCACATGCCTGTCACAGCAAATCAGCAGTGACAGAAGCCACACGTTTTGGCTTTTCAGTAGAGCTTTGATGTCAGCAAAAAGGAATCTTTTTCTTGGCTTTTCTGTAGAGCTTTGCATTCAAGCAAAAATGACTTGATGGTTTGGCTTTTCTGCATTACTCTAGTGTAGTGCTAGAAGCAATCACTTGCTTACTCAGATTTTTTTTCAAAGCTGTGTATCGTGCAGAAAAAAACCTTACGTTCTGTTTGGAAAAGGAACTTCATACCACACACTGTGCAGAGAAAGTAGAGCTACTCACTGACTGTTTGCACTGCCACGGAAGTTTGACAGAATCCCTCGTCATTGACAAACACAGTGTTTGCTTTCTGGCTTTAGGTGTGAAGCTGGGAGAGTTGGTTTATATTTTGGGGAAAAATACAGCTACAATAACGGTACTGAAGTGCAAAGAAAGGTGCTGTTATGAACACGGTGTCCACGTGTTCGAAGCCTTTTTGTCCAGTTTCTTTCCCTTGTTTTCCCGTAAAGACTTGTTGCAGTACCTGAACATAGCCTGTCTTTGTGTAACAAAAATGTCAACAGCGAAGCACTTATCTATGCTCACATGCTGCCCATTGACACCAAAGCAGAAGTATGTTCATTAGTCATTTTATTGTTGAGGCCATCCATGATACAGACAGCTTTCAGCTGTACTGCAATATTCACAAACACCAACAAAGACATTCATGTCCACACAGATGTCCTTGGTTCCAGTTCCTGCACAAGGTATTAATACTGTCGGGAGAGGGTAATGTCCAGCTGTACATGAACCATTCACTCATAGATGTGCTCCACAAGGGGTTTTTCAGGCTTGTTAGCTTAAAAAAAAAGTTCCAATTCCTGTATTTTTTTAAGCTAATGGTCACATAACACAAGGTGTCTCTATACACCACCCGAGAATGTGCTTTCTAGAAGTTGGGCTCTGGCGGGATATGCATCGTTGCGAACAAAATATGGGACACTGTATTGTGGCCCTTACGAATAAGCATATTCACTTAAGCAATTAGCCGGAACAGCGTTTCACACTGCGCAGAGGTCAAAAGCAATGGAACATGAAATATCTCCTCGCAGTTGGAAACTTTTACTGTTCACCTCCCCCCCCCCCCCCCTCGCAACCACTCCGAGAGCAGACAACTAAGCACCCCTTACCAGCTGTGAACACAAGTACTAATGTCGAGTTGGATTCCACAGGGTGCTCTAGCGTCACTAATTAGACTATGCTGAAGAGTACCGCCACTACGTGCACCCAGAAGCGTCTGGGGGCCATTTTGTTTTTGGCTTGCAGTGTTGCCATCTACCCCAACGAAACCGCCGCCGGTTGTGACGGGCAGAGTGTGACCGGCCGCTCTAGCGTCTGCGCATCAGAGAGAGAGAGAGAGAGAGAGAGAGAGAGAGAGAGAGAGAGAGAGAGAGAGAGAGAGAGAGAGAGAGAGAGAGAGAGAGAGAGAGAGGAGTACCCCAGAAACAAAATGTTTGCGCCCACATGGCAACAAACATCACGTATTGCCGATCGATAAATGAAATTGCGTGCGATTGCGGTTTACGGATTGCGTTCGACGATGCCCTTCGCTGCCTGACGATACTTGATTCGTGCACACCCTGACGCCGCTGACACTGCGTCGCTCGCGTTAGCGTGTCATCAAAGTCAGCTACCTCGTTAGCCACGGCGCGACGCGCTGGAAAATCCTGATCCGCACCATTGAGCCGCCAGAATCAAAACACAAGGCTTGGAATGCAAGTAGCGATCGGAACAAGCAGACAACGAATGCACGAGCGTAAAGCCATTCTACGCGAACTGTAAGACAGTATAAAGCTAGCAACATATTTAGCGGCGACAAAACAGTTCTAGGAGCATGGGAAAAGCGGGGCGAAGCAGCGTGCAAAAAAAAAAAAAAGCGTTAGGCTTACCAAGGCGTGCAGCAGCAAGTTCACGAAAAATACCCAATCTAAATATTTACAAGCAATCCTCCCAACAAGAAAAAAAATTGGGCCCATCTCCCCGCGAGGGGGACTCGAGTAAATGCGTCGCATAGGGGGTGGGTGTATTGCGTTAACGTTTAGTGTTTGGGGAATTGGTGGTAGTGAATGCGTTGTATCAGCAGCTTCTTGACGTAGTTTGAATGAGTCAAGGATATAAGGCGCGTTCGTAGCCTCCCATTCTGTGTCGGCTTTGTGGCGCAGTGGGTAGAGAACCATGTACATTGCGTTATATAGTGTAGGGGGAGGGGTGCGGACTACGACTACAGACGTCAACGCGGGTGACATCGTGAGTTACTGAAATGCTCTGCATTTAAAAGCGCCGCGAGGCAGCCGCTGTGCAAGGCAATGATACCACATTAAACGATGGGCACACACGTCGTCACCCCAACGCCGTGGCAGCCGTCCTCGGACCTCGTTTGTGTAAAAAAAAAAAAGCGCCATCAAATGACGACGTATGTTTAGTGACGTCACATAAATCACGTCATTAGTGTAGCCTGACGTCACTTCTGCGGGGCAGGAGCCACCGCAAGGGGGCTCTCTGTCGTTGGCGCAACAGCAACATAAGAGAGCAGTACAAGCCTCTCCGTGACAGAGAACCCAATGCATGGCATTTGTCCACACTCATCCTGCTGCTGGGTCGCATGACCAAATTAAAGAGAAAAATAACAAAAATAATCTGACTGTTTTATTCATTACTGGGATAATTGAAGTCTAACTTGACGAATGAGTGATTTGGCGGCATCGGTACGCTCCGCGGTTATCAGGCGTAGCGTTTCGCTGCCCTTATGAATCGTACAACCGATGGTCCCGGCCGTCTTTTTCTGTGGTCATACCATGAACTTGTAACATAGCAGCAGACGATAGCGTGGTTACGGTGACCACCGGGAAGCTGATAGCGCAACAAAGCTTGCATTGAAGCAGAGAGCTCAACTATGTTACTAAAAGCAATTGAAAGAAATAAATAGATACGGTAAAAAAGTTTGTGTGACGTTTTTTAGCTCAACACCCACCTTTCGCTTGCTTTTGGATCAACGTTACTCCATCGCCTGGTGGTGTTGGCGCCAATTTTAACCTGAAGGAATGTGTTTCCCTGCAGCCTCAGCTCCCGCCCTAATTTTTATAATACAAGTCAAGTGTTTTTATATCTTTTATGTACAATATTGGATACCTACCTTGGTTGTAATATTTATGAGTGAAGCGTCCAATTACACTGCATGCATGTCGTCATAGCTATGCGGGCCTCACGTCACTGATGGCTAACGTTGTGCTTAAGCAAAAAACATGCCGAATTACTGTGAATTTACGGGGTCGAGAACATAGTTTCATACTAATACACACTAGAGGGACATCTGGCGCCGCTGTCTAACTGGAGCCGCGCTTCGGCGAGCGTTCTGTCATGTACTGGGCAGGCACGTTCCACTTGTCCTTACCATGGCTCATGAACAGGCTGAAAAGTTGGCCCTGGCTGCAAAAAGAAACAATACTACTGTAGAAAGTTCATTAAATTGGTTTTGTTATTATAAAATTAGACATCCAGAAAGATTAATTTGTCAATAATTAGGTAGAAGCTTCATGCACGATTAACAGGAAAAAAATGTTACCCTTTTCTGTTGATTTTGGCTTCGAGACAAAAACGAAGCCATTTCGCTATCTAAACCAAGTAGGTGAGGAACGTCGCTAGCAGAAATGGCGCCGCCCACGACGGCCTGCGACTGCAGCGACAGATTTCTCTTTAGTATATATTAGTATGAAACTCTATGATCGAGAATGGGGCCCCAAGCAACAAAATTCTGGGGTAGAGGCTAAACGAAATCCCTATTTTTTTTTTGGGGGGGGGGGGGGGGCGGGGGCGGAGGGGGGGGGGCAGAGGGGTTCACGGGATTTTGGGCCGCAGCCTTGATTGCTCAACATATTCACATTCATCACGGCACAGATCACGCCTCGCCTCGGCTCAGTTTTCGCTTCGCGATCGATTCCTCTCGGTCTGTCGGCAGGTGGACAGCTAGCTCGCCTGTTTTGAACGGCGAGCCAAGTTGATCCACATCGCCCCCCCCCCCCTCCCCTACCCTCCCCCCCCCCCCCCCCAAAAAAAAAACAAGCTCTGCGCGTCATATAAAACACTCGGGAAAACACAGGAAAGCTGGAAATGTGAATTTTATTTGGTTGCAAATTTATGCAAGTTTGTATCCTATTACAGCGGGGCGTACGAGGACACACAGAACGAAAGGACGCACAAGCGCTGACAATTAACTTTTTTTTTACTTAAAATAATTGAAATCCTGCGTTTTCCTTTAGTTTCACTGACAGCCCGGGCACCACTGCTCAACTTATTGCGGTCGGCACAAAAATACGTCATCATTCTGCATTCATGTACAGTCGCGGCCACTGATAGCGGGAACACGGCAGTGCGTGGCCACGCTCTTTGGAGCGCCACCGCCGGCGCTGGGGTAATCTTACGGCACATGCGCAAGCAGCGCCACCTACCTCCACATCTAGCACTCATTTTAGTAATTTCACATGCGCTGCAAGATTACCGCAGCGCCGGCGATGGCACTGCGAAGAACGCGGCCACGTACTTCCGTGTTCCCGCTATCAGTGGCCGCGACTGTACAGCGCTAAACGACGGGTGAATCATTGTGAGATCCCCGTATTTTCTATAATTCAGCCGTAAATGGTCGCAGAATAATGTAAAAAAACACACTTAAAATCTGTGCCTGCCTTCGTGTTGTTATCTGACGGGAGTGTAGATGACGATGAGCACCCAAAAAAAGAAACAACTGTGCAATTTGCTAACCCACAGACATGCGTTTGAGCAGCCCGGTTTTCAGGCGCCCGCACCTATTTTTGTGTTGAACATGCTGTCTAAAATGGTTCTTTGATCCATCTCTGCTTGTTGTGAAAAACAATGTGCGTGCGATGATGAAAAACAATAACTGCATTTATTGATCAACACGAGTCCGACAACTGGCAATGATTAAGCGGTGGCGTCAAAATATTCGTACCATGATCTGTCGCTGCTCTTCATCGTTAGGCTACATTACTGCTGGGTACAGGGTTAAAAATGTAAATCGCCTGTTAGTTATCACCAGGTAAAGGTTCTCCATCACTCCTTATCCGCGGGAGTGAGAACAGCAGCCCCAAATCTGCTACGAATGCGCGTTATCCTTTACGATGTCTTTTAACACAGTCACGGAAAGTTCCTTTTCGACGAGGTCGGTAAATTCATTCGTGGCGTTATCTCGAAGAAGTGCGCTTGCGTTCCAAAGATCGACGCCGTAATCTCTCTTAAAATTCCACTTCCTCCACGGGCAGCACCGTCTGTAGTGGTTCACCGCCCCTTGCTTCCCTGGCATCACCCTCGCAACAGTGCCTCGAGAATGTAGCAAGACGCTGTGGATGGCAGCTATGTCCACACTTCGGGCTCTGGCCATGTACTTTGGAGTAAACCGATCCGAGTTGGAAGGGGCGAAGAAAGAGTAAAGCCGGCTGTACAAAGGTAGTTCGCCGTTGTCCATGGACGACTTGCTTGCCCCGTACTCGTAGCAGTACGACCGGCTAAGGAACCTGACGCTGCCAACGCGGGGCCGGCCGGCTTGTCGTTCGGTGTCATTTACGATCGCCGGAAGGCTCGGAAGGCGCAACGGCACAATGAGCTCGTCGAAATCGACGTGCACGAACCATTCTGCTTTCGCCACGGACCGCCAGATGCAATCGTGAAGGGCCGCGGCCTGGCCCCAATACGGCACAAGCGTGCCATTGAAGCGAAGCTTGAACGGTACGACAGCCACGTCGATTCCAACCGACTGGAAACGGGCGAGGAGGGCTTTCAGGCCCTCTGACATATCTTGGTCGTACAGAAAGAAATGTCGGGCGCCGATGACTCTGTAATGCCCTATAAATTCAGCCACCTTGAGGGGTGTAAGATCGGATTGGTACACTGGCTTCACGCAGACGGCGCAACACTTAGCCTTGCTGATCTTCGGCGCCTGCGTAACGTTGATCCAGAATTTCGGCGTGTTTTTAAGATTGGAAGCCTCACGAACGGTGACCGCGAGATCTACGTCGTTCCAGCCTTTTGGAAGAGGACACATGACCTGCGCTGTGCTGAATGGAGTCTCTGAATCGCCGACCAGGAATTGGACTTCAGCAGCGACCGTGCCTCGGACGCCCTGTGCTGTCTTGAATGTGCAGTTGAGTCGAGGGAGACGCTTGTCACAGGTTGAGACAGGAGGCTTGCAGGCAAGGTAGCTTACAATGCGCACGCTCGAGCCCCGTTGCTCGTCCAGGTGGGCCGTGAAAAAGTGCAGGTCCCTGGTTAGCGTGTTCCACGAAGCACTCTCCGTCTTGAGAACACCCCGGAAGGCTCTGAGGTGCGTTTCCACTTTGTCGTTCCAGGTCTTCATGTAGCGATCCACCGAAAGCTCGTCGGCACTCGGACAAGACCCTGCACAACCCGAGTAAACATGTCAGACGCGGATTCGACAAAGCGGCGCATGCATTTTGAGACGAAGGGTGATTGCGTCTGAAACCTGTCGCACAGACCGTTGTGGTCTTTGTTGAGCGTATGCCGGGAGTTGCGGGCGCACGTAGTGGCCGCGCAGCGCGGGCAGCAAAGTTCTCGCGAAGAACTTGACCGCACCGACCGCACGCAGTTGACGCGTGGATAAACTAGTAACGCCGAAATGCGCGCTTTGTGTGTCATGCGGCGCCACTGAACGGCAGATTGGCGAACGAAACATGTGGTTGTCCGCCAGCGCCAGACGTAAACCTAGCCGGAAGAAGCCGTAAACCTGTTCCCTTGTGGGAGACACTATAACGCCATTCCTTTGTTCCTTTCGTTCACGGGCGAGAGATACCGGAAAGCGGACGGGAGGGGCCTCGCGCACGGCACTCAAAACCCGCAAAACCCGTAACGCAAGAATGCTCGCAAAGCACGCGGCGGCCGCTTACGTGTTGCGCATGCGCTCTCACGCCTCCGCAAGTTCATTGCGTGCGCAGAGCTGCTGCGAGCGCTCAACTAAAGCTGTCTAATAATACGCCACGTTGAAACTAGTGTCACTAAATAAGGTTGCAGAGTATCAGCACTTTTTTTCTCCTGTTCTGTGCCGCCCTGTGATCATTGGCCAGTTCGCGTCACGGGTTCATGGGCGCCGCCATTTTGTTGCTTATGCGTTTTCTGTCGGTCAACTGTGGTAGCCTCAGCTTGTCCTGCCTGCTCTGCGGCTGCGCGCGAGTGACGTCGTTCCGAATGCGAATCAAAGATAACGCGCTTCGCAGCATTTCAGCTGCAGAAGTGTGTCCGAAGATGCCGTGTTGCCGTGTCTTCGCGGCGTTTTAAGTGCGAATGCACTTTATAAGCGACCCCAAACCATCCACCGCCGGCGGCGGCGGCGTCGGCGCCGGCGGCGTCCGCAGTGCTCCTCTATATTTAAAAAAGAAACAGCATCCGGCGCCAGGTTTCGATCCGAGGACTTTGCGGCCGCAGCGCGACGCTCTACCGACCAAGCCACGGACGCGACGCTGATATCAGTGTTAGTGACGCGCCTTATATCTTTAACGCATTCAAACTACGTCGTCAGCGGCGTGCGTTGGCGACTCAGCGGCGTTATAGCGGCTTGATAACTGCGTGGTGTACGCGTGATACTACAAACCCGATGGAAGAGATGGAAGAGAAGACGGCGAGGCGGTGGGCTGCGGGGGCCGAGCGCAAGCGCCGCAAGCGGGCCGACAACCGTGCATTCGCACTTTCACATTCTCCCCCTCGGGGAAATGCGGGGGAATTTTTGTTCTTCGTTATGGCATTACAGTGTACGGTCACTGCGCAGCTCGATGGCAGCAGAGGCTGAATTCCATTCTAAGCTACCTGCTAAAAAATGTAGCCTATAACCTATGCCTCCCCGGAAGTGCAAATATTTTCACAGAGTTACAACAGCCCAATTTTACTATGCTGTTAATGAAAACAATAGTGTTAAAACATTTTTGGAAGAGTGACTACAAAAAAAAAATACATTCCTACGCGTAGCCTTAGACCAAGAGATCTGTATCGGGTACAACGGTGTCTTACAAGGTATGGTAAAAGAATGCGGCGCTACTATGTTCCGTAGTCATTCAATAAATTTCCACCCAGTGTATTTGAAGTGAACAGTCGTTGTAAGCTGAAAAATCGCCTTCGTGCATTTTGCTGTGAAGTTGCCTAACTCTGCTTGCTGCTGGTGCCCACCTCTGTTGGCTTGTTTGCTCAGTTTCCCGTCACTCTGTGGAAGAGTGTAGCCTGTAATGGTTTTACTGTTCACAATGTTTTGTATTCGAACTCAGGTTTATATTTGTATCATCTTGAATAGCCGATTCTGTTACTTTTATGTTCGCCTGTGTGCACGGATTTCCGCTGCCTGCCAGGCGATGCCCTTCAAGCCTACTGTGGCTTTGGCAGGCCTGTGACTTTGTACAGTTTTCCTGTTCCGTGTAACAAAAGTATTATTATTATTATTATTATTATTATTATTATTATTATTATTATTATTATTATTATTATTATTATTATTAATATTGTTTACAAATGACCCCGTCAAAGTTAGCGGTGAGGCCACAGAAACAGCAATCCGGCAACTGATAAAAACCAAAATGGCCGCCGTTGCTCACTTGTGTGCCTCGGTGACGGTACTCTGTATCTTATCTACTGACAATAGTTTAAATATATGGTTGTTGTCTCACGGTTCATCTTCCTGAACGATATTTCTTCGATATTTCTTTATGTGGTAAAAAAAAAGGTACGCCTGGTCCCAGCCAAATCGCTTTTTTTAGTGCGCCTATACCTGCGTCACAATACCACCCCATCACGCAGTCTCATCTTCCTTTAGTGGTTGTTCATGGCAATAACACCTTGTTTATAGATACCTTCTGCAATATTTTAGGTTTCCATATCTTGTTGGAGGCATGTTATCCCGCTATTAACCTTCCCGAACCCACTAGCTCATCTCCCGCACTAGAACCTATGACGTATTATGGGCAGCTGTGGGACTGGCTGCGGCCGGCAAAATCGAAAGCAAATTAAACAAGGGTACAAGCTCGCAGAACGAGCTATTCGCGCTTAAACTTAATACGTTTTCTTTTACGTTTTTAAACTTAATACGTTAGCAGTAAGAATGAGCGGGGTAAATAGTGGAACCTACGAACGCACATGTATAAACATAGAAGCACCAGTGTGTACTGCACGCCCTATGCGTGTTACAGCTGCGGAGCCATCCGGCGCGTTGAGCTTACACCCCTGAAGTGGGGAGCACTGAACAGCTCGCGCTAAAGACGCCGAGTGCGCGAAGCCGGTTCCCGCCGGTTCAAACGCAGTCTAAGGCGGTTCACTTTGGGAGATATGTGAAAGTCTGCGGACAAAACAATCCCGGCCTGCCAGTCACGGAGACCTTTCAGTGGCAAGTTTGGAAATCCATGTGAGGAGCTCAGCCTTTTCTGCAGCCGCGCACCACTAGTGGCAGCTGCACCAATTTTTAAAGACGATAGTCTTTCTTGGGCTACTAAAACCCAGAAATTTTGGTCTGTCTGTCTTTTTTTTTTTCCTTTATTGCCAATCTCGGACAGCAACACCAGGTACAATGACAAATAAAAAAAGAACAGTAAGGCCACCATGCCCCTGCCCAAGGTCGGTGTTGTCATTTAAAATTCCCTAAGCGTAGTTAGGGGTTCAATTTTAGACAACCACTCTGGTGGAGAGTTTTTCGCTCTCTGAACTTCAACAAACTGACACACTTTCCCTAAAATACTGTCTCGTTGGTCACACTTCTACATCACAATGCACCCAAGCCATGCGCGAACGCCAAATGCTGTGCAGACCCAACAGCATTATACTGTCAAATGGCACACCATCCTCTCTATCAATGCACAAAAAACGTATGCCGTGTGGGCTAAGCGGAAATTCTTTCTGGAGTGACCGTTTGAGGACATCCCAAAGGAACACTGCGGCCCAACAATGAAGAAAAACATGATCTGTCTGTCTGTGACTCGATTCAGCCACCCGGCCAAAGTAAAAATTGATCCTGCGCAATAGTCTTATATACTCACAGCCAAATGTAAACGTCTAAGCCCACTTTATATGTTCATACTTGTCAACTTTGTTGAACAAGAACAAGACATTACGCAAATATAAGACAGGGAATTAGTACACAAGAGACATTTACAGTGTTCCTTTATTAAAAAATTCATCGATGCTTGGTTTTTTGATAGCAAATGATATTCTACATCTACTGCAGAAAACCTCCACCCCCTGGCGGCATATGAGAAATCACGCGGCAACAGCAACGAAAGGTTCCACTAGTTAGGTTCCACGTTCTGCTTGGAACGCACGTGGAGCCCGGCAACGCGGTTCTATAAACCTTGAAGTAGGGCGCCCCTATTCACGCGTGTCTCCTGCGTACTGCAGCGCTGGCATCGAGGAACCCGGCCTGTAGCCGTGGAACGCGGTAAATTCAAATCGCCTTGAGCAAACCTTTAGTGTGTTTAATTTGGGATGAGCGTGACGGAACAGGAACATGAGAGGTGAGCGGGAAATCAAAGGGGGGCATTTCCTTGGCAAATGTCTGCAAAGACTATTGTCTTTTGACGACATTTGCAACGAAAGGAGCAGATACGCGGCCAATTTTTTTATTTGCTCTCGCAAAAATCAAGCGGCCATACATTTTCAATTTATCATCATCATCCTGTCTATGCCCACTGCAGGGCGAAGGCCTCTCCCATAGATCTCCAATTACCAAGGTCCTGTGCCAACTGCGACCAATTTATCCCCGCAAACTTCCTGATCTCATCTGCCCACCTAACTTTCTGCCGCCCCCGGCCACGCTTGCCGTCTCTAGGGATACTCTCCTCCCCTTAGCGACCAACGGTTACCTTGCCTTCGCATTGCATGCCCGGCCCATATCCATTTCTTTTTCTTAATTTCTACTAATATGTCCCTAGCACACGTTTGTTCCCTGACACACTCCGCCCTCTTCTTGACCCTTAATAGAGAGTTTTAGCAGTCCGTCTGTTCCGTCGTGTACGTTGTGACCGAGTTGACCGGACCCACCTGGGAACTTGGGCATTCGTCGCGGTAGGGGGTTAGTTCCCCGGGCTTGCCTTCTCCATGTCCGCGCCTCACCCTTCCGCGCGCGCAGGCGCACACGGGTCCCGGCCAAGCCGGTAACAACGTACGCGACAGAACGGACGGACTGCTCAAACTCTCTAATGTTACACCTATCATCTTCCGTTCCATTTCTCGCTGAGTCGTCCTCATTTTTTAGATGCAAAGCATCTCTTGCTCGGGGCTATGTCCGTTGTCCTTCCGGCGTCAGTCGAACCTCACCTCTTCTCCACGCCAGCTGTGACAACGTCACTCTCTCTCCTCTCCCCAACAGCTGTGCGCGCTGCTCCTCCTTTCCCCTCCTCCTCGCCACCTGAGATAAACCAGGTCCGCGCCGCTGCTCCCTTCAGTTGCTGCTTCGGTCTGCGCCGTCCGATGAGCTGACAATGGACGCCAACGATTCTGGCAGTGACCAAAATTTTCGCGTTTGAGTACTCCAAGAAAGGCTATTGTCTTTAGAAGCGGTCATGCGTCGCATGTCGCCTGCCTTCTTAGAGCATACGACGAGCGTATACCCTGCGCGGCATCCGGTTCAGTTCACGCGCAGAATTGGATGACGAGAGAGCCAGCACGCCGGCGCGTTTCCCGGCTGCGGGGGCAGCTTTTTTGATGAATGCGAAAAGCAAGAAATTAAAGCCGTTCCACTCAATGTGAAAGCTGTCGGAAGTGCAGAGCAGTGATTCGCATTGACGGGCTGTGGCGCCGTTATCCGCTCACTGTTACCACCCATAACGTTCTTATCCGCCCTGTCTCATTCATCTCCTGATGAATTCAAAGGAGGTTTGTCCAACGCATTTCAAATTTCCCGCCTTCGCAGTGATCGCGCGCCCTCTGCCTGAGACTGCACCAGTGGGAGTTCTGTTCGTTTGCGCTTGCTTTTTCTCCCGCACGTGCCGGCGTTGCACTGCCACTTTTTTTTTTGCTTACGATCGTAAAAACCAAACCAACGAGCGTTCTTAACTAAATAAACGCGGGCGCTGCCGGTTAATTGCGTATATTTTGCCTCAAATGTGCCTGCAGTTTTCCTTGCGCTAAACAACGGGGAGATGTATGACAAGCGCCAGCGGTTCACGAGTTTAGAACGCTTATGACTATATAAACCGCTTGGCTTTCGAAGCTTTGTGGGACGCCGCGACGACAGCCGCTACAAAACGCCCGTGTACGAGATTTCGGCCCACGTTAAAGATACCCAGGTAGTGAAAATAATCCAGAGCCCTCGGCTACGGCGCGCCTCATCGCCTGTGCAGCGTCGCCGCGTTAAACACCACAATCAATCGATCAATCAGCCCGCCGGCGGGCCCGGCATCAGGGAATGCCGTGAGCGAGCGCGCCGGCTGGCTGATTGATCGATTGATTGTGAGCGGCGTCCGCTCACGGCATTCCCTGATGCCGGGCGCCGTAGCTTTGGTGAAAGAGATCCAGTTCACTAGTTTGTTCCACAGATTCTAAAGACTCACCTTTGCCAGGATCGGGAAGAGGTGTGATGGGTCCTTTGGTGGTCTGCTTTCCTTGATAACGGGCAGCTCGCGGTGTGTGCATGTAGAACGCCGGCACTACTGCCGCGCCGAGAGTGAGGAGGATCAGCCGTCTGAACCACGTCTGGTATATCGCTGTGAAAGAGCGTGAAATATTTCAGCCATGTTCCTAAAGCAACCAGTGTTTCAATGTGCGGAACACATGGCACCAACACACTTTATTCTAAAATCCAGGTAACATGCCCTATCTCACGGTGCGCCCACAGTGAGCGCTGCATGCCCTGTACACTCAAGGCCTATCTGCACACGGTACTTGGCCTACACTATTATCTACGGTAAAACCCGACAATCACCAATTAACTCTATGCAGACATTATGCTTTCCCAACCGAAAAAAAAAAATGGACAGATTGGAACCCATTGCATTTCCATTTGGCTCCAAATGGCCCATTGGTGTTGTTGGCAGGTCCAAATGGACCTCCAATGTTTTTGTTTTTTTTTCGGCTGGGTTGGGAGTTATTGAAGGAACTGAAAGTTGAGACCCTCGCTTCCCAGCAGGCTATTGCACAACATTCTGTACAGTGCAGCACCTTGTAACAAGAACGGCAGCCTGGACTTAATTCCGCGCTGCCGCAATTGATTACCCCCCGTCAGCTCCTGATCTTGTTGACAAACAGTGCGCATTTCGTGCTTAGGCACAGCTAACTAGCCATTACTTCTCACCTTTCATGTCTCGGCTGCTTCCTGTAGGTATCACGGTGTGGGAGGTTCGAATTCCTTCTTCTTCTTCTTCTTCTCATGTCGTGATAGTGACACCCTCCATGGGCTCTTCACAAACTCTAGGGGGATTGGCCAAGGCAAAAAAGTGGACTGCGCTCCTGTGGCAGCCGATGGATAAAATTTTAATGCCCTGAAAGGAAAGTAACAGCGTAAAATAAAAAAAGCAGCAAGTAAGAAAAATACGAAAGGTTGAATTTAGCCCGAATGACGACATAATTATGGTTACAGCTCTGATTAACAAAGCTGCACAGAAATTTAGTACTCTTGCAGAGCCCAGAAACAGCAGCTGCGCTTCTCGCTGAAATTAACTCTCATGCGGACATTACGCACAATTCGCCCACCCACAAACAAGGCGGCCCCATTAATAAGAAAAAAAGGCAGCGTCTGGAACCCCGCGCAGGGCACGAGATTGAGCTCCCTCGCGGTGGCTCCTGCCCCGCGTGACGTCATGAATACGTCATAGTGACTCATATTAACAACATTTGTTATTGCATGCGTGGTATAATACAAAAAGCTGATTTTTTTTTTACCTTTTAATAAAAATTAAAATATACTCAATTGCTAGAAGTTTTCTAAATAAAGCATTTTCTGTTCGTCCATGCCGGAGCCGCCGGCGATGCCGCTGCTGCCGCCGTATGGCGGTATGTCGTATCCGAAAGCCCTGATTCTCTCGGGTTGACAACGTAGAGAGAGAGAGAGAAATAATGGCAAGAGCGATAGCCATTTCTTCGCCTACGGTTGGACATTGAGTAGGGATGGAGAGGGCGGCTAGTGCTCGAAGAGATGAATCAACTACGACCGCTGCCATGGCTTCGCGTCCTGGGTATTCTGCAGCGTCCACGTAGGCTACTTGTGGGTTGGAGGAGTTCCTTGTGTAAAGCCTGTGCTCTCGCTCGGCGCCTTTCCTCGTTATGAATCGGGTGCATGTGTTTAGGGAGGGGGTGGATTACCAGTTGGTCTCGAATGACTGTGGGAATGTCGACGTGCGTGTCAGAGATAGTGGGGTGACTGAGACCAAGACTCTGAAGAATGTGGCGTCCAGTGTCACTCCTCGTGAGTCGCTCAAATTGCGAGACCCGTTGGGCTTCGATAATTTCGTCTAATGTATTGTGTAGACCGAGCGAGAGTAGTTTGTCTGTTGAGAGTGTAACGGGGAGACCTAGGGCCTGCTTGTAAGATTTACGTATCATAGCTTCAATTTTGTGCGTTTCGCTTACTTTGAGGTTTAGGAAGGGGGTGACGTATGCTATACGACTGATGACAAAGGCTTGTACGAGACGTATTAGATTGTTTTCTTTTACTGCAAAAAAAAAAATAGAATGAAGAAATTTGAATCTCCCGCCCTGAGGCCGCTTCTACGAGTCTCGCGGAGAAGCATGCAGATGGCGCCACGCGGCCGCCTAGAGGCAGAAATGCTTCCAACTCGTTCGCGCCTCTCCAAACACACAGAAACATCCCCCTCGCGAGGGGCACGATCAAATGTAGAGCATTTGATCGTGCGATCGTCGCGATTTGATCGCACGACGTTAAATAGTTTGCGTTACGGTAATGTTGTTGCACTTGTGGCAACTGCGGACAAGAAAGCGCTCGTCAGCAGTAATTTGAAGTAGTCAACGATATAAGGCGCGTCCGTGGCATCGCATTCTGTGTCGGCTTTGTGGCGCAGTCGGTAGAGTACCATGTACCTTGCGTTCCGCCCGCAGGGTCGAGGGATCGAAACCTGGCGCCGGATAGTATTTTTTTTTATATAGTAGGGAGGGGTGCGGTGCGGACTACGGACGCCTATAGTAGGGAGGGGTGCGGTGCGGACTACGGACGCCAACGCGGGTGACATCGTGAGTTACTGAAATGCTCTGCATTTAAAGGGGCCCTGAAAGGTGTTTTGAGCACACTAAATAAAGTAGCGCAATCGTTAGATTTGGTCGTCAACGTCATCTGTGCCAAGTATTACTCTTTTACGCGCAGCGGAAAGCTCACACTTTTGTTGCAAAGTTTGTCGCTTTTTTCTCACCCTTCCCTTCGTGTTTTTGGACGCCGCCATCTTCACATGTCTACATCATCGATTCCCATATGTTCGTCATGAGCTAGACATCCTGCTATTGGGCGGCTTTTTCACGCACTTCCGGCAAAGAGATGAGTCGTCTGCTCAGCGCCGGCTCGCCGGCTGATCTGCCAGCGGAGTGGAGTGCCGGAGTGCTTGGACATTTTACGACAAACGAAACAAGTGTAAACAAACGCTTAACCGTTCGTATTGAATGCAACACGGCCATAACACGACATGGATATTCTCTTACCTGAGTACGTTCCATAAAGAAAGCGTTGAAGCCCCGTGGCACTTCTTTCGTGCAATCGCCGAGAACGCCCTGAGCCGAATGCCCGGGTTTGACGGATACATTTTATTCAACTTCAAAACACCCAGAGATGCGTTTCGAACGAACACAACGTCACAACATGCGTTGCAAGTCTGAACCGCGATTGAGAGACGATGGGTTGCCTGCTCCTGCCCGTCGTAAATTCGGCACTCACCTCGCGCGCGGTTTGCGGGGACGAACAGCGAGTCACTTAACTCTGGCGCGCAAGCCGAGATGGCTTTTAGCCACGCACACTGCACATACCCCATGCGATGTTGAGTCGTACGTCGCTCGAGAAAGATAATCCAGAACATCGGAAGCACTATCCACCCGCAGAAGCACAACGTCGCAATTCATCGCGAAACAAAGGCGTCCACAACACACACACCATCGCCTCCTGTAATGCCAAACGCATCTCACACTTCCCAATGGGAGTGAGTGGTACGCCTGCAGTGCCCACATGTCGCGAGATGGGGCCCCGAGCTGAACCGGCATCACGCAACCGTAACTGACTTCTGGGGCGGTTTGTGCCTTGTTGCCAAGGCAACCGGTGTTTGAGATTGTCAAAGACATGGAGGAAAGAAAAGGTTAGGAGAGGCCCTGACGTCACATTTGTGAAGCCGAGTCCCGCCATTACTTGAGCAGGCAATGCTTGAGCCCACTGAGCCCAGCACTCTATCCCATCATCCTTTGCTGTCTCCGGTTTGATTTGACTAACATGGCGTCGCCCTGCCCTCCTGCTTCGAAGCGAAAACAGCTTCGTCGCTAATTCCTCGGTGCGATGTCATGTTCTAAGCTGTTGATTTCGCCTTCGATTTGCCCATTCTAACCCTCACCCAAAGTTTCAATCGAAACACGGCCTTCGTTTTTGAAATAGAAGGACGATGATTTTTCAGCTCTTAAGCCTGGCAAAGTAGCGTTTGTCGTCGTCATAGCAACAGGCTCGCGGGATGGCGAACGCAAACGACGGGAGCATTGTTTGGAGTCGTACAGCACTGCGGTCTTTGCGCGCTACGTCTCAGCAGCGATAAATTTCACTTCACTTCACAACGAAGAAACACAAAGTGAGCAAAGAACGAACTGTGGCTCTCGCCAACGCTGAGCGAAGGGGATTTTCCCGGCAGGTCGCCGGCGGCGGCAGCGGCTCGCTTCGTCGATCTCGACGCGACGTAAACGCCGCTGCGGCCGGGGTACGAGTTAATTAGGGCGGCTCCGACGGCGGAGTTTTCAAACTGGCCTAATCGAAAAACGTTTGTCATAGCGACTGCGTTGGTTTGCAAGCGTAGCGAGGCAGCCACATACCAAGCGCCTCAAATATTTGTCCGTTCTATTCGCCCAGATTTGGCCGCCGCAGTTGTAAACAAGTAAGCAACATTGTCCATGGGCTCAAGAAAAATGACGTCACTTCCTCCACACTTTTCGCAATGCATTGGCATGCTAGGGGCCTCTCCTGAGTATTTTTTCCTCCATGGTCAAAGAAATGGCGCTCGCTCCAGCGCTAGAAAGCTCAGAGCCGCGACGGAGCATGTTTTGCCAACGTTGCCGCTCTCCACCACGCGTCGCCCCAAGCTGAACTGGTCACATGATTGAAGCATTTTGTGCACGGGTTCTGTATCGGTTTAAAATGTCTCTTTCACATGCCGCCGGCAGGAATTACCACCACCACAAAATAAGACAGCAACGTACACCGCGAAAGGGCAAGGCCAGGCCGCCGCACACATGCGACCAGGTTTTTCGTTCGCTTTTCCAGCCTTGAGCGGAGTGCATGATTCAAGGTGTCAACAAAGCTTGCCCGTAGCAGACGGCAGTGTGAGCAGCGCAATAGCGGAAGTACGTCACCGCCGCGGAGCGCAGCATCACGGGAGGGAAGGCTTTCGCGCCGTCAACAGCGGATAGTAAGTTGAAAGGAGGAGGAAACGCGGTGCGACGATAATGCGCGGTTTTTGATTTATGATTTCTCAGCTAATACTCATCGCTTTAACAAAATTCTTGTGGGAGGAGATAGCTAATACATTGCTTTATTTGGTTACATGTACATCCATGCATCGGCGGAAGGTATTTCAGGACCCCTTTAAAAGACTTTATTCAATGTCAGCAGAGGGGAGGTCCGGGCTACGCAGAGCCGCTCCCTCCCCCCGACGCGTTTACGTCGCACTCGGGACTAGGCCCCGCCGGCGTCGGCGAGAGCGGTGCGCGAAAGGTACTCGGGAACTCGTCCCTTTCCCCCCCGTCGGCGCCTCTCGCCGCCTCTGCCTGGCGAGAGCCATAGGCGAGAGCAGCCTCGAGCTGCTGGACGGCGAAGGCTTATGATGTCAGGTCCGGTGAGTTCGCGGCACTGACGATGATGTCCGGCAACCGGCCGTAGAGGTCGGCTGCTTCTACAGGATGCACTGCACAGTCCCACAGGATGTGGGCCAAAGTTGCGCGTTCGCGCTCACATACACTGCACACGTCACTGGCGTAGACGTCCGGGCACACGTGGCGTGCGAGTGCCGGCGTGATTACCGATAGTGTCTGTAACTGGCGTAACAGCACTGCCTGCGAACGCGTGAGTCCCGGGTGGGGCGGTGGCGCGGTGCGGCGGCCGAGCCGGTACCACTCCAGCACCTCCCCGTACGTGAGGAGGGGCTCCGGGTCCCACCCGTTGTCGTCGTCGTCGTCTTCTCGGTGGTATAGTGCCTGGAATATATTCCAGGCACTATATCGGTGGTCTTCCGCCGCGGAGCTCGGAGGAGGAGGGGGGGGCCCGCCGGCAGCTCGGTGGCCGCCGGCCGGGCTCGCCGTCGCCGCCGCCGCGCGGTTGGTCAGTCCTCGCGCGGCGGCGTCCGCCGTCTCGTTGCGGTTACGTAGATAAAGCAGAGTTGATAAAGTTCGAAGCAATATCAGGAAGTGCGAGAAGGTTGCCTTTGTTCGGGAATCAAGCCAGCCTTTCCACAAGGTAGCGAAATGAATGAATGAATGAATGAATGAATGAATGAATGAATGAATGAATGAATGAATGAATGAATGAATGAATGAATGAATTTATTTAGAAGGGAGAGGTCGAACGCCTCGTGGGGGGGAAGCAGAGGACGAGGAGGGAAAATAAACCAGCGGGGGGATGGGGTTCAATCACAACGCGTGTCCGCCCCGCACACGGACCACTTGATTTAGGTCATTTTCACTAGACCTGTACGTCCAGCAAATGCCCACGGGGTCAGTAAAGTTTCTTTCACGTCGCTCGAAAGTATTATCCATCCTTGAAGGGACGTGACGTGAGGAGGTAGACACCTACGCCGTTCCTCGGAGAGTCCGGCACAGTCCCAGAGGAGGTGGTGTATGGTGGGTCGGTCGGCGCTCCACAGGGAGCACGGAAGGGTAGGAGGGGGAACAGGTGTGGATCCATCTGGTCTCTTTCTGCCGAAACGCCGGTACGAGGTCCATCGGCCGCGGACGTCAGAAGTGATCGCTTTGCAGAAGCGGGTCTTGTGTAGAAGGACCTGGAGGCCTCACGGGATGTCCTCGGGAACTGGTTGGTCTGCCCTTGGGAGCGAAATAACCGCTCTCGAGTAATGCTGACCTGTGGCCGCCTGATGTTTGTCGATGGTACCTGTGTTAACGACATCGCGCAGCCGAGTGGCCCCGTTCGAACAACCCACGTCCCACGCAAGAAAAGACACCATCCGAGCGTCATTATTTGAGCCTGCTGCGGCATGTCCGCGCGGCGGCATCTGCTATCAACAGTTTGCACCACGGCAAGTTCAGAATGCTTAAATGGGTGGCCTGAAATCGCGGTGTGTTTTCAAAATGACGTATCTTAGTAGCGCCAAACTAACGGTGCGACGTACAGTCAGTACAGTGCTCAGGACAAAGGCTAGACGCGGCAACTGATATATTACCTGTCGCATGTGCGCATGACAAGGGCAAACCATGAATAGCTAGAAAAGGTAATCTTTGGTGTCCCCACACATGTACCGCATACAACCAAGCACAGTAGTTTCCCCTTCAAGAAGATTAGCAAAGAAGACTCGATAATCGGCAGTTTGTCGCACTTTTTCTATATATTTTCGAGTGGACTGTATTGTCGCTTAAAATTGTTTACCCGGGGTACGTTTTGTCTGGTGACCATGCGCCTCTTGCATCATAAATGCATGGTATTCAGCACTTGAAAATATTTTTCAGAAGACATTATTGCAGCTGAAGTGGCGAGCCATTTTACTACAATAAAATGTGGTCGAAATAGATCTCCGATACAAAGGATGTCAAAGACTGAGAACAGTGGCAGTCTCGTATCCCAAGGCCCAGATTGTGGCTGGGTAGTGTCCTTCATGCATTCAGCTCCTCAAATTGGCACATATATGATGCCACGACAAATTAGTACCTGGGTCCTTCAAAAGGTACAGTAGCTAGGCGCTTCATGCCATAGCTGCTGCATTGGCATAACTTTCACGTCTCGCTTATATCCGGCGGTATATGCTGTGTTGGCCAGATTTTACTGAGTCCCCTCATGCGAAGGGACTTAATTCAGCCCAGCCGACTGGGTCAGAGAAGACTCTGGAAAGACAATAACAGGAGGAGAATACACTTGGCCGATCATCGCGTCTAATACACATACATGAACTCTAGCATATGAAAACCCATGGGTTCTACGCAGGCTCAATAGTCAACGTCATAGAGAATCTTAAGATGTGCCTGGAATGTGAAAGCATCAGCGGATAGTTTGTGTGCATGGGTATAACCAGCGAGCACGCTGTAAATGTAATTCATAGGCAAAGGCCAAAGCTGTCATGGGGAGAGTTTAACCAAAAGAAATGAGAAAAAAACATCCCGATTTCAAACTGCATTGATGTAATATAGGCCGGAGTGATGGTGTATGGACGTGCACTGTAAATGCAGTTATCTGTGTGTTAACTGTACGTTTGCTCTCAAGTGATATGATGAAACGGAATGGCGGCCCCACTGCAATCACCCAGTTGTGCTTTTTAGCGGTGGACTAGGTCAGTGGCTGTCAATCGCAAAGACAAGATTCTGTAATGTCATAGAGAAATAGCTCGAAAGTGTCTATGGAGATTACACCGCTTTACACATTTGCTGTAATATCTTATTTGTTTGAAGTTCGCGACAAAATTGATGTCATTTGTTATTGGGGCAAACAAGTCTTTTTAATGAACTAACCTTGTATTTTTTTTTCTTCGTGGTCCTTTAACAGCCTGCATACTGTGCCACTAAACGGTGCTCGCAAAACAAATGCCCACTTGCCAGCCAGCTTCGGTGGCTTGTAACGATTTACTAGGATATCCCATGGCCAACAAAAATTCCAAGGAATCCAACTGCAGGGCAGTGCAAGTCTAAAAAAATTGACAGCAGGACTAGACACTCTTAACGCAACCAACAGGCTCCATAGGTTGAAACCAGTAGCCCAACCACGCAATGCCATGTAATAAGCCAATGCAATGAGTCTCTGGAAGTATGAAGAAGGTTTAAAGCGTAAGTTTTCATTGATTTTTATGCAAGGCATTCAACGTGTGTGAGTCGATTAGTTAGTTTAGCTGGCCAGTTTGGGCACAAAATACTCATTTTTGTGATTTGGGACAGTTCTCAAAGGCTTGTCTAGATGGGTTTTTTTTTTTTTTTGCCAAAAAAAGTGAAAGCTCCCACTTGGGGATCTTGAAAACATTGTTTGCCTCTCCAGCAATTGTACGAGCCTGAGGTGATTCTGCTTATGGGTGGTCCTCGTGTTTTCTAGCTCCCTCAGCAAGCACATGAATGCAGTGGCTAAGAAGGATGGTGGCCAAAGTGAGAAGAGAGCGTGGTTCCTTAACCAACAGCCATTGACCATCAAAATAGCAGAAAAGAGCGCTGACGACTCAGAGTCCTCAGCTGGGGTGTCAAAATACCTTCTGGAATACGTTTACAGTGTATTCACCAACGTTTCTCTAAAAAATCTTGGGATTACACACACTCCCTCCATTGAAGGGGTCTGTTTCCGGCAAGGTGGTTGAAATTTAGGATTAGTAACATCAACTCGTCATTCATCCCTTTCATTTAGCATGCTTCCGAGCTCCACTTTAAAAAACCCCGCTTTTCCTAATTTACGTATACGTGGACTGCTTTTGTAATATTCTCGCGTATACCTCCGTTCAAAAAAAACTGTGTTATACCTTAAGCGCTACTGTATCCATGCAGGTGTAACATTCTTCAATGGTGTTATGTGGGATGTATTAAGCTCACTACTAATAAACGTTAAGCTAGAACAAGTGAAGTTCCCGGTATTGTTTCAGGTTATCCAAACTATTAATAATATTTCGTAAGCATTCTGTCTACCAATACTCCGGTGGTAAGTCAACTAAGCTCACCCTTTTTCCCATGCCTTTATTATTGTTGTGCTCTGCAAACGCTTTCGCAGCTGGAGCATGCCTGCTGAATTTAGGGCCAAAACCATTTTGTTGCTATTTGACATGATTGCAGCTCTGTGAAACATTGCTTTTGTTAGTTTAAGCCAATGATTTCCAACATGCCACTTAACTACTGTCAAAACCATGTTAAAACTTCAATCACTGTTTATAAAAAAAAAACAGTATTATATCATTTTACATAAAACATTTTGTTGTAACCTCACTCAAGGTTTTTGTTACCCAGTCAGCCTGGTTTTCTTTTCTTGGTGTCAAGGACATCTACACAACTAATGCCTTACTGCAATACATTCACATGCCTGTCACAGCAAATCAGCAGTGACAGAAGCCACACGTTTTGGCTTTCCCGTAGAGCTTTGATGTCAGCAAAAAGGAATCTTTTTCTCGGCTTTTCTGCAGAGCTTTGCACTCAAACGAAAATGACTTGATGGTTTGGCTTTCCTGCATGACTCTAGTGTAGTGCTAGAAGGAATCACTTGCTTACTCAGGTTTTTTTTTCAATGATGTGTATCGTGCAGAAAAAAACCTTACGTTTTGTTTGGAAAAGGAACTTCATACCACAGACTGTGCAGAGAAAGTAGAGCTACTCACTGACTGTTTGCACTGCCACGGAAGTTTGACAGAATCCCTCGTCATCGACAACCACAGTGTTTGCTTTCTGGCTTTAGGTGTGAAGCTGGGAGAGTTGGTTTATATTTTGGGCAGAAATACAGCTACAATAACGGTAGTGAAGTGCAAAGAAAGGTGCTGTTATGAACACAGTGTCCACGTGTTCGAAGCCTTTTTGTCCAGTTTCTTTCGCATGTTTTCCCGTAAAGACTTACTGCAGTACCTGAACATAGCCTGCCTTTGTGTAACAAAAATGTCAACAGCGAAGCATTTTATCTATGCTCACATGCTGCCCATTGATACCAAAGCAGAAGTAAGTTCACTAGTCATTTTATTGCTGAAGCCATCCATGATACAGATAGCTTTCAGCTGTACTGCAATATTCACAAACACCAACGAAGACATTCACGTCCACACAGGTGTCCTTGGCGCCACTTCCTGCACCAGGTAATAAGTACTGTCGGGAGAGGGTAATGTCAAGCTGTACAAGAACCATTCACTCGTAGATGTGCTCCACAAGGGGTTTTTCAGGCTTGTTAGCTTAAAAAAAAGTTTCAATTCCTGTATTTTTTAAGCTAATGGTCACATAACACAAGGTGTCTCTATACACCACCCGAGAATGTGCTTTCTAGCAGTTGGACTCTGCCGGGATATTCATTCTTTGCGAAAAAAATATTGGACACTGTATTATGGCCCTTCCGACACAGCATATTCACTTAAGCAATTAGCCGAAACAGTTTTTTACACTGCGCAGAGTTGAAAAGCAATGGAACATGAAATATCTCCTCGCAGTTGGAAACTTTTACTGTTCACCTCCCCCCGAAACACTCCGAGAGCAGACAACTGAGCACTCCTTACCAGCCGTGAACACAAGTACTAATGTCGAGTTGAATTACACAGGGTGCTCCGGATGGGTGTATTGATGTCACAGCCAGTCAGAATTTGTGAATCCACTGTAAGCCTTCGAGAGAAGCTCTCACCATCATTGGCCCATCCCCCTGAGTGGGTATGAAGGTATTGTGGACGGTTATGTTGACTTCCAAGACAAATACAAAAGTAAACAAGGAACTAGCCTATCAAAATACATAATCAGAACAGATGTAGGATGAAGTTTTGTGGACTAGCCGGGCTGAAAAAGGCAGCCGGCATTGGGGCAAAGGTCAGGTAAATAAAATTCATGCGTTAATTGTAACGAAATTATGAGACATTAACAGACGATCAACTGGTGAGGGTGGAGGGCTATCCTATCTCACCTTTGCTACCTCTTTACTATATATTTGAGCAGATAACAACCTTTCATAAACTTGCTAGCTGGTAGTTCCACGTACCCTGTTTATAAAATTTCGAGGTAGACAAAACGTTGTTTCCTGTGCATTCAATAATGGCTGCTACAGAATGATTATAATTCGCAGCTCATTTGAAGTCTTGCCTATCACGAAAGCAAAAGATTATTTGAAGCAACAAATTTGCAAAACATGGATGAACAATAAGTGTCACTTGTTTGCCTTATGCACACCAAACTTGAAAGCACTATTTAACAATAGTGTCAAGCTTGGCACAAATGGCGATCTTATCAGCTTGACTTCTACCAAACTTGCACAGTTGGAGCTTGAGCCTCCTTGCACAGGAAGCCAGCCACTGAGCGGCTGGTTTCAGCGACAGCTTGAATATCTATGCTGTCCGTGGACGGGCAGCTGCTGGGCTCTCCCATTCGCGAGGCCACCCACCAAAGTGGAGCTGCGCTCCCGGCACGAAGCGTGCACGGATCGCGGGGTATAGTCTAGCTTCTTGCACTGCCCCGCGAGAAAAATTGCAGAACAAGCTACAATCGAGGACGGATTGCGTTCGACGAGGCCATTCGCTACCTGACGATGCTTGATTCGCGCACACGCTGACACCGCTGACACTGCGTCGCTCGCGTTAGCGTGGCATCAAAGTCAGCTAACCCGTTAGCCACGGCGCAACGCGCTGGATGGAAAATCCTGATCTGCACCATTGAGCCGCCAGAATCAAAACACAAGGCTTGGCATGCAAGTTTCGATCGGCTCAAGTAGACAATATGCAGGAGCGTAAAGCCATGGCACGCGAACTGTAAGACAGCATAAAGCTAGCAACATATTTAACGGCGACAAAACAGTTCTAGGAGCATGGGAAAAGCTGGGCGAAGCAGCGTGCCAAAAAAAAAATAAATGCGTTAGGCTTGCCAAGGCGTGCAGGAGCAAGTTCACAAAAAATACCCAATCTAAATAGTTACGGTCGCGCGCGATTTGAAGGTTATCGTGCGACCTTCGGCCGATAAAGAAGATAACGCCTCCGCGCGGCAGTTTTCGGCGCGCCTGGGACCCAGTTTATGCATTCTCCTCTCCTTCAGTCGCTGTTCCTTCAAGCAGTCATCACTCCCGCAGCTAGTGAACCACCCTTTCCGCTTTGTGGTGATTTGGTGTGGTTGGAATCACGTGTGGACTTTCTTCTTGGTTGTCGTGAGCAGCGATAGCACCCATTGTTATAAATGCCCACTATTTCAAGACAATAGGCTGTTTTAGCATATAGGTACCGTGCTTACGTTACCGTTCACAGCGTGAGTGCACAGCGCGAGAGTTACCGCGAACGGTAACTTACCAGCACAGGCTTCACCGTCGCCAGCGGCTTCCGGTAACACGGTAAATGGTAACGCAAACACCGTAACGATATGCTAAAACTGCCTAATGTGCTTGGGTGCACCTTTTCGAGAACTGCTGTAAGGTTCGACAACGGGGATGTCGTTGCTGCGTGCGCGATAAAAAAAGTGGAAGGGTTCGCTTGTTTTGCTGCGGGAGTGATGGCCGCTTGCATAAACAGCGCCCGAGGGATAGAAGATGGCGTAAACATGGAACCAGGCACAGCAAAACATGCCGCGCGGGGGCGTTATCGTCGTGGCTGGTCGGCGCTCGCGCGATTACCTTCAAGTTGCACATGACTGTACACGCAATCCTCCCAACAAGAAAAAAGCGCTGCGAGGCAGCCGCTGTGCAAGGCGATAACGACGTAACGATGTGTCAGGCTTGCGGTCGGAAACGCCGCTGGAATACCACATGAAACAATGGGCACACACGCCGTCACCCCTACGCAGTGGCAGCCGTCCGCGGACCTCGTTTGTGCAAAAAAAAAAAGCGACATCAAATGAAGACGTATGTTTAGTGATATTACAGAAAGTCACGTGATTAGTGTAGCCTGACGTCACTTCTGCGGAGAAAGCCACCGCGAGGGGGCTCTGTCTCGTGCCCCCGTGCCCCACGCGGGGCACGAGACATGCCCTAAAAATTATTTGTTTCGCGCAACAGCAACATAAGAGGGCCGTAGAAGCCTCTCCATGACAGAGAACCCAATGCTTGGCATTTGTCGACACCCCTCCTGATGCAGGGTCACATGATCGAACTCAGGAGAAAAATAACAAGGAAAAACTGAATGTTTTATTTATCACTAGGCTGACTGAAGTCGAACTTGACGAATGAGTGAATTGGCGGCATCGGTACGCTCCACGGTTATCAGGCGTAGCGTTTCGCTGCCCTTATGAATCGTACAACCGATGGTCACGGCCGTCTTTTTCTGTGGTCATACCATGAACTTGTAACATAGAAGCAGACGATAGCGTGGTGGCGGGGACGGCCGGGAAAGTGAGAGCAAAACAAAGCTTGCACTGAAGCAGAGAGCTCAACCATGTTACCAAAAGCAATTGAAAGAACTAGACAGATACGGTGGAAAAGTTTGTGTGACGTTGTTTAGCTCAACAACCGCCTTTCGCTTGCTTTTGGATCATCGTTACTGCATCACCTTGTGGTGGTTACGCCCATTTTAACCTGAATGAATGTGTTTCCCCTCCAGCCTCAGCTCCCGCCCTAATTTTTAAAATGCATGCCAAGTGTTTTTATGTCTGTTATGTACAATATTCGACACCTTGGTTGTAATATTTCAGTGAAGCGTCCAATTACACTGCATGTCGTCATAGCTATGCGTGCCTCACGTCACTGATTGCTTCCATTGTGCTTACGCAAAAGACATGGCTAATTCACCGTGAGTTTGTGCGGTCGAGAATAGGGCCCCAAGCTACAAAATTATGGGGTAGAGGCTAAACAAGAACTCTTTTTCTTGGGGAGGGGGGGGGGGGGGAGCGGGATTTCGGACCGCAGCCTTCATTGCTCCACAGATTCACATTCATCACGGCACAAATCACACTTCGGCTCAGTTTTGGCTTCGCGATCGATTTCTGTCGGCCTGTCGGCAGGAGGCCAAGTTAGCTTGGCTGTTTTGAACGGCGAGCTGATGATGATGATGATGATGATTGCTATTGGTTTCCCCTTTGAAGCGGGGTGATGACATGTCATCTTACCAAAAAGGACTAATACAACCATGTTTTACACTCTTGGTTTAATAGCTTAGGGCAGTCACTAAAGCTTATTAGGCCCGAAATACTTTTTTTTAAAGTACGAATGCACTTCTTAAGCGAGCCTGAATCGTCCGCCGCCGTAGTCCGCATAGCAACAGCTGCGGGTGCGCGCGCTCCTCGTCTTCCCTAGCAACGGGGGGAGATGGGCGCGCGCTACTCTCCTCCTGCTCTCTCCGCTCAGTGACTGCGGGTGTTGGGCGCCTCCTCATGGCACATACCCACGTGAGGGATTGACCAGGAATCGGGCGTGAGAAGGGCTAATACACCCGCTTAAAGGAGTACTGACACGAAATTTCAAAGCTGAGATAACTATGTAAAACGCTTCCTTTTTATCAGGAGATATCTCTCAGCAAGTTTTAACAGCAACCAAGTCCGCACCGTCCTCCAAGATCCTTTGACGGTCCATTTCACGGACCACAAAGCGATCCTTCTAGCAATCAAGTACAACGACAACACAAATAGGTGTCTGTGAATAAATGCATCTTTCTTTTAAGTGCGAATGCAACCGTGCATTCGCACTTACACTCTCTCCCCCTCGGGGAAGTGCGAGGGAATTTTTTTTCTATTACAGGTGGTAACTGTCCTAGGCAATATGCCCCTCTCTGGCAAGTTGAACCACCCCCCCCCCCTTCCAAAAAAAATGCTCTGCAAGTCATAGGAAGCACCCGGGAAAACACAGGAAAGCTGGAAATGTGAATTTTATTTGTATCTCTTCGTGCAAATTTGTATTCTATTACAGCGTGGCGTACGAGGACACACAGAATGAAAGGACGCACAAGCTCTGACGATGAATTTTTTACCTTCAATGATTGAAATCCCGCGTTTTCCCTTAGTTTCACAGACAGTCCAGGCACAACTGCTCAATTTATTGTGGTCGGCACAAAAAAAAAAAACACGTCGTTATCCTGCATTCATAAACAACCCTAAACGACGGGTGCATCATTGTGACATCCCCGTAATTTGTAAAATTCAGCCATACGTGGTCGCAAAATAATGCAGAAAAACTTAAAATCTATGCCTGCCTTCATGCTATCTGATGAGAGCATAGATGAGGATGAGCACCCAAAAAAGAATCAACTGCGCGATTTGCTAACCCACGAACATACGTTTGAGCAGCCCAATTTTCAGGCACCCACATCTATTTTTGTGTTGAACGTGCTGTCTAAAACGGTTCCTTCATCCATCTCTGCTTGTTGTGAACAATAGGGCGATGATGCAAAACAATAACTGCATTTATTGATCAACACGACTCCGACAACGGGCAATACGCAGCGGCGTCAAAATATTCGAACCATGATCTTTCGCAGCTCTTCATCGTTAGTTTACATTACTGCTGGGTACAGGATTAAAAATGTAAATCGGCGGTTATCACCAGGTAAAGGCTCTCCATCTCTCCTTATCCGCGGGAGTGAGAACAGCAGCCCCAAATCTGCTACGAATACGGGCTATCCTTTACGACGTCTTTTAACGCAGTCACGGAAAGTTCCTTTTCGACAAGGTCGGTAAATTCATTCGTGGCGTTATCTCGAAGAAGTGCGCTTGCGTTCCAAAGATCGACGCCGTAAACCTTCTTATAATCCCACTGCCTCCACTCGCAGCACCGCCTGTAGTGGTTCACCGCCCCTTGCCACCATGGCATCACCCTCTCAATAGTTCCTGGAGAATGTCGCAAGACGTAGTGGACGAAAGCTATGTCCACACTTCGGGCTCTGGCCATGTACTTTGGAGTAAAGTCCGGCGAGTCGGTGGGGGCGAAGAAATGGTATAGCCGGCTGTACAAAGGTAGCTCGCCGTTGTCCATGGACGACTTGCTTGCCCCGTACTCGTAGCAGTACGACCGGCTAAGGAACCTGACGCTGCCAACGCGGGGCCGGCCGGCTTGTCGTTCGGTGTCATATACGATCGCCGGAAGGCTCGGAAGGCGCAACGGCACGATGAGCTCGTCGAAATCGACGTGCACGAACCATTCTGCTTTCGCCACAGACCGCCAGATGCAATCGTGAAGCGCCGCGTCCTGGCCCCAATACGGCACCAGCGTGTCATTGAGGCGAAGCTTGAACGGTACGACAGCCACGTCGATTCCAACCGACTGGAAGCGGGCGAGGAGGGCTTTCAGGCCCTCTGACATATCTTGGTCGTACAGAAAGAAATGTCGGGCGCCGATGACTCTGTAATGCCCTATAAATTCGGCCACCTTGAGGGGTGTGAGATCGGATTGGTACACTGGCTTCACGCAGATGGCGCAACACTTAGCCTTGCTGAGCTTCGGCGCCTGCGTAACGTTGATCCAGAATTTCGGCGTGTTTCTAAGATTGGAAGCCTCACGAACGGTGACCGCGAGATCTCCGTCGTTCCAGCCTTTTGGAAGAGGACAGATGACCTGCGCTGTGCTGAATGGAGTCTCTGAATCGCCGAGCAGGAGTTGGACTTCAGCAGCGACCGTGCCTCGGACGCCCTGTGCTGTCTTGAATGTGCAATTGAGTCGAGGGAACCGCTCGGAACAGTTTGAGACAGGAGGCTTGCAGGCAAGGTAGCTTACAATGCGCACGCTCGAGCCCCGTTGCTCGTCCAGGTGGGCCGTGAAAAAGTGCAGGTCCCTGGTTAGCGTGTTCCACGAAGCACTTTCCGTCTTGAGAACACCCCGGAAGGCTCTGAGGTGCGTTTCCACTTTGTCGTTCCAGGTCTTCATGTAGCGATCCACCGAAAGCTCGTCGGCACTCGGACAAGACCCTGCACAATCCGAGGAAACATGTCAGACGCGGATGTTCGACAAAGCGGCGCATGCATTTTGAGACGAAGGGTGATTGCGTCTGAAACCTGTCGTACAGACAGTTGAGGTTTTCGAGAAAGAGTCTTTGTTGACTGCCTCGTTCGAATTGGAACGACTGTCCGCGAAGACGGCAACGAAGCCGTCTATAGGGTAAATTGGAATGCACCCATAGTCTTCTGCCACACAACTCCCTCCCCACCAGACACGTCCTCCACCACATCTATCCCACATTATATCCCCGCCCAAACTGCCCCGCATGTGGCGCTCGAGATACCGCGCCACACGCCATTTGGGAATGCCCCTCTTTACCCCCGCTTCGTTTACCCAACCTGGCTGGAGGTGACCGGGAGCTCCTCGCCCGAGCTACAGCTCCTGACCGCCACTAGGGCTCAGGATTACCTGGCGCGCCTCCCTCACCTGAGGGACACTCGCTAGGACTGAGCCTCGTCAGAAATGAAGTTACTCTCTCTTTCTCTCCTTTCCTGTCTCATCCGTTCCCCTCTCACGGTGTTGTCCTGTCTCGGCCCTCCCACTGTGCGAAGTTCAACTCTTCCGCTTTCGCACTGCTCGCGCGCCATCTGTTCGGACTTGGGTCAGCGCCGCAAGCGCGAGGTTCAGACGCCAGCCTTATTTGTATTTCGCGATAAAAACGTTGCTTTAAACGCGTTTACTTCATTTTTTTTCTCAAAGAAATTTGGCACGCATTTGCTTTTATTAAAAAAACACTGCAAACACCAGTTATTAGTGACGTTTTTCCTCAAATAAGCCTAATATTATCTTTTCGGTAAAAAATGTTTAAGAATACGAGCAATTTATTAAGCCTAATATTAATTTTCCGTTAAAAAATTAGTAGTGGCTTAGCTCGGCTATGCCAGGATATACGTAGCGTGAGCTAAGGTTCAGCTGGTTATTCTTAGCTTTCCTGGTTGTCTAGGATTAGCTTGATTATCATGCTTACTGCTGCTTCAATGACACACACATGCATATTTATCTAGCGGCTCCGGCGCAGCGTCACCAATCGCCCCAGAGCTAAGCTGGTTCCAGAGGCGTGCGCCCGTGTTGCTGCGACGCACAAGCCATCGGTTCCACACCCGGCTAGCCCTCGCATGATCAGCAAATGGACCGGGCCGCCACGTGCGGAACGGAGGTCGGCGAAGACGCTGGGCGCGTGGAGTGTGTGAGAGACGCCGGGCAGCGAGCAACGTTCTGTGCGCCGTTTGACGTCACTGCTCCTCGAGCATGCGCAGCGCGACTCTCCAGGAGCCACGCGAAACTGCCCAACCTCGGCCAGTGTACATCACGCTACAAAAATGCTGAATACGAGCATTTTTTTCAGATCGATCACTTCGGACGCCGCAATTTTTTCAACTTTGGCCCGGGGTGGGGGTAGTGAATCGATGCACAGACGGATGGACCAAAATTGCCGCGTTTGAGTACTCCAAGAAAGACTATTGTCTTTAGAAGCGGTCATGCGTCGCACGTCGCCTGCCTTGAGCGTAAACCCTGCACGCGCAGGATTGGATGACGCGAGAGGCAGCACTCCGGCGCGTTTCCCGGCTGCGGCGGCCGCTTTTCTGGTAGAGGCGAAAAGCAAGAAATTAAAGCCGTTCCACTCAATGTGAAAGCTGTCGGAAGTGCAAAGCAGTGATTCGCATTAACGGGCTGTGGCGCCGTTATCCGCTCACTCATACCACCCATAACGCTCTTCGCCGCCCTGTCTCATTCCTCTCCTGATGAATTCAACGGAGGTTTGTCCAACGCATTTCAAATTTCCCGCCTTCGCAGTGCTCGCGCGCCCCCTGCCTGAAACGGCGCCAGCCGGAGTTCTGTACGTTTTGTGCTCCCCCCCCCCCCCCCCCCCCCCGCACGTGCCGGCATTGCACTGCCACATCTTTCGCCTACTATCGTTAAAACCCACCCAACGAGCGTTCTTCACTAAGGCGCTGCGGGTAATTGCGTATATTTTGCCTCAAATGCGCCTGCAGTTTTCTTTGCGCTAAACAACCGGGAGATGTATGCGTCAGCGCTTCACGAGTTTCGAACGCATATATATGAATATATAAACCGCTTGACTTTCGAAGCTTTGTGGGACGCCGCGACGAGAGCCGCTAAGTCGGAACTCCGTGTGGCTCTACTCGGGTTCACTTAAAACGCCCGCGTGTACGAGATTTCGGCGCCCGTTAAAAACCCCCAGGTAGTGAAAATTACTCCGGAGCCCTCCGCTACGGTGCGCCTCATCGCCTGTGAAGCGTCGGTGCACGTTAAACACCACAATCAATCAATCAATCAATCAATCAATCAATCAATCAATCAATCAATCAATCAATCAATCAATCAATCAATCAATCAATCAATCAATCAATCAATCAATCAATCAATCAATCAATCAATCAGGCCGCCGGTGCGCCCGCTCACTGCCTGATGCCGGGCGCCGTAGCTTTGGTGAAAGGGATCCAGTGCACTAGTTTGTTCCACAGATTCTAAAGACTCACCATTGCCAGGATCGGAAAGAGGTGTGATGGGTCCTTTGGTGGTCTGCTTTCTTTGATAACGGGCAGCTCGCGGTGTGTACATGTAGAACGCCGGCACTACTGCCGCGCCGAGAGTGAGGAGGATCAGCCGTCTGAACCACGTCTGGTATATCGCTGTGAAAGAGCGTGCAGTATTTCAGCCATGTTCCTAAAGCAACCAGTGCTTCAATGTGCGGAACACATGGCACCAACACACTTGATTCTAAAATCGAGATAGCATGCCCTATCTCACGGTGCGCCCACAGTGAGCGCTGCATGCCCTGTACACTCAAGGCCTATCTGCACACGGTACTGAGCTATTATCTACGGTAAAACCCGACAATCACCAATTAACTCTAGGAAGACATTATGCTTTCCCAACCGAAAAAAAAATCGACAGATTGGATCCCATTGCATTTCCATTTGGCTCCAATTGGATCATTGGTGTTGTCGGTAGGTCCAAATGGACCTCAAATGTTTTTTTTTTTTTTGGCGGCTGGGTTAGGCGTTATTTAAATAACTGAAAGTTGAGACCCTGTCTTCTCAGCAGGCTATTGCACACCATGCTGTACAGTGCAGCACCTTGTAACAAGAACAGCAGTCTGGACTAATTCCGCGCTGCCGCAATTGCTTACCCCCCTGTCAGCTCCTGATGTTGTTGACAAACAGTGCGCATTTCGTGCTTAGGCACACCTAACTAACCATTACTTCTCACCTTTCATGTCTCGGCTGCTTCCTGTAGGTATCACGGTGTGGGAGGTTCGAATTCCTTCTTCTTCTTCTTCTTCTTCTTCTCATGTCGTGATAGTGACACCGTCTATGGGCTCTTCACAAACTCTAGTGGGATTGGCCAAGGCAAAAAAGTGGACTGTGCTCCTGTGGCAGCTGATGGATAAATTTGTAATGCCATGAAAAGAAAGTAACAGCGTAAAATAAAAAAAGCAGTAAGTAAGAAAAATACGAAAGGTTGAATTTAGCCCGAATAACGACATAATTATGATTACAGCTCTGATTAACAAATGCTGCACAGAAATTTAGTACCCCTGCAGAGCCCAGAAACAGCAGCTGCGCTTCTCGCTGAAATTAACTCTCATGCGGACATTACGCACAATTCGCCCTCCCACAAACAAGGCGGCCCCATTAATGAGAAAAAAAAAAAAGGCAGCGTCTGGAACCCCGCGCAGAGCACGAGATTGAGCCCACTCGCGGTGGCTCCTGCCCCGCGTGACGTCAAGAATACGTCATATTAACAACATTTGTTATTGCATGCGTGGTATAATACAAAAAGCATATTTTTTTACGTTTTAATAAAAATTAAAAGATACTCAATTGCTAGAAGTTTCATAAATAAAGCATTTTCTGTTCGTTCTTGCCGGAGCCGCCGGCGATGCCGCTGCTGCCGCCGTATGGCGGTATGGCGTATCCGAAAGGCCTGATTCTCTCGGGTTGACAGCGTAGATAAAGCAGAGTTGATAAAGTTCGAAGCAATATCAGGAAGTGCGAGAAGGTTGCCTTGCTCGGGAATCAAGCCAGCCTTTCCACAAGGTAGCGAAATGAATGAATGAATGAATGAATGAATGAATGAATGAATGAATGAATGAATGAATGAATGAATGAATGAATTTATTTAGAAGGGAGAGGTCGAACGCCTCGTGTGGGGGAAGCGGAGGACGAGGAGGGAAAATAAACCAGCGGGGGGATGGGGTTCAATCACAACGCGTGTCCGCCCCGCACACGGACCACTTGATTTAGGTCATTTTCACTAGACCTGTACGTTCAGCAAATGCCCACGGGGTCAGTAAAGTTTCTTTCACGTCGCTCGAAAGTATTATCCATTCTCGAAGGGACGTGACGTGAGGAGGTAGACACCTACGCCGTTCCTCGGAGAGTCCGGCACAGTCCCAGAGGAGGTGGTGTATGGTGGGTCGGTCGGCGCTGCAACGGGAGCAGGGAAGGGTAGGAGGGGGAACAGGCGTGGATCCATCTGGTCTCTTTCTGCCGAAACGCCAGTACCAGGTCCATCGGCCGCGGACGTCAGAAGTGATCGCTGTGCAGGAGCGGGCCTTGTGTAGAAGGACCTGGAGGCCTCACGGGATGTCCTCGGGAACTGGTCGGTCTGCCCTTGGGAGCGAAATAACCGCTCTCGAGTAATGCTGACCTGTGACCGCCTGATGTATGCCGATGGTACCTGCGTTAACGACATCGCGCAGCCGAGTGGCCCCGTTCGAACAACCCACGTCCCACGCAAGAAAAGACACCGTCCGAGCGTCATTATTTGAGCCTGCTGCGGCATGTCCGCGCGGCGGCATCTGCTATCAACAGTTTGCACCACGGCAAGTTCAGAATGCTTAAATGGGTGGCCTGAAATCGCGGTGTGTTTTCAAAATGACGTATCTTAGTAGCTCCAAACTAACGGTGCGACGTACAGTCAGTACAGTGCTCAGGACAAAGTCTAGACGTGGCAACTGATATTTTACCTGTCGCACGTGCGCATTACAAGGGCAAACCACGAATAGCTAGAACAGGTAATCTTTGGTGTCCCCACACATGTACCGCATACAACCCAGCACAGTAGTTTCCCCTTCAAGAAGATTAGCAAAGAAGACTCGATAATCGGCAGTTTGTCGCATTTTTTCTATATATTTTCGAGTGGACTGTATTGTCGCTTAAAATTGTTTACCCGGGGTACGTTTTGTCTATTGACCATGCGCCTCTTGCATCATAAATGCATGGTATTCAGCACTTGAAAATATTTTTCAGAAGACATTATTGCAGCTGAAGTGGCGAGCCATTTTACTACAATAAAATGTGGTCGAAATAGATCTCCGATACAAAGGATGTCAAAGACTGAGAACAGTGGCAGTCTCGTATCCCATGGCCCAGATTGTGGCTGGGTAGTGTCCTTCATGCATTCAGCTCCTCAAATTGGCACATATATGATGCCACGACAAATTAGTACCTGGGTCCTTCAAAAGGTACAGTAGCTAGGCGCTTCATGCCATAGCTGCTGCATTGATATAACTATCACGTCTCGCTGTATATACGGCGGTATATGCTGTGTTGGCCACATTTTACTGAGTACCCTCATGCAAAGGGACTTAATTCAGCCCAGCCGACTGGGTCAGAGAAGACTCTGGAAAGACAATAACAGGAGGAGAATACACTTGGCCGATCATCGCGTCTAATACACATACATGAACTCTAGCATATGAAAACCCATGGGTTCTACGCAGGCTCAATAGTCAACGTCATAGAGAATCTTAAGATGTGCCTGGAATGTGAAAGCATCAGCGGATAGTTTGTGTGCATGGGTATAACCAGCGAGCACGCTGTAAATGTAATTCATAGGCAAAGGCCAAAGCTGTCATGGGGAGAGTTTAACCAAAAGAAATGAGAAAAAAACATCCCAATTTCAAACTGCATTGATGTAATATAGGCCGGAGTGATGTTATATGGACGTGCACTGTAAATGCAGTTATCTGTGTGTTAACTGTACGTTTGCTCTCAAGTGATATGATGAAACGGAATGGCGGCCCCACTGCAATCACCCAGTTGTGCTTTTTAGCGGTGGACTAGGTCAGTGGCTGTCAATCGCAAAGACAAGATTCTGTAATGTCATAGAGAAATAGCTCGAAAGTGTCTATGGAGATTACACCGCTTTACACATTTGCTGTAATATCTTATTTGTTTGAAGTTCGCGACAAAATTGATGTCATTTGTTATTGGGGCAAACAAGTCTTTTTAATGAACGAACCTTGTATTTTTTTTTCTTCGTGGCCTCTTTAACAGCCTGCATACTGTGCCACTAAACGGTGCTCGCAAAACAAATGCCCACTTGCCAGACAGCTTCGGTGGCTTGTAACGATTTACTAGGATATCCCATGGCCAACATAAATTCCAAGGAATCCAACTGCAAGGCAGTGCAAGTCTAAAAAAATTGCACGCAGGACTAGACACTCTTAACACAACCAACAGTCTCCACAGGTAGAAACCAGTAGCCCAACCACGCAATGCCATGTAATAAGCCAAAGCAATGAGTCTCTGGAAGTATTAATAAGGTTTAAAGCGCAAGTTTTCATAGATTTTTATGCGAGGCATTCAACGTGTGTGAGCCGATTAGTTAGTTTAGCTGGCCAGTTTGGGCACAAAATACTCATTTTTGTGATTTGGGACAGTTCTCAAAGGCTTGTCTAGATGGGTTTTTTTTTTTTTTGCCAAAAAAAGTGAAAGCTCCCACTTGGGGATCTTGAAAACATTGTTTGCCTCTCCAGCAATTGTACGAGCCTGAGGTAATCCTGCTTATGGGTGGTCCTCGTGTTTTCTAGCTCCCTCAGCAAGCACATGAATGCAGTGGCTAAGAAGGATGGTGGCCAAAGTGAGAAGAGAGCGTGGTTCCTTAACCAACAGCCATTGACCATCAAAATAGCAGAAAAGAGCGCTGACGACTCAGAGTCCTCAGCTTCGGTGTCAAAATAACTTCTGGCATACGTTTACAGTGCATTCACCAACGTTTCTCTAAAAAATCAATGGGATTACGCACACTCCCTCCATTGAAAGGGGTCTGTTTCCGGCAAGGTGGTTGAAATTTAGGATTAGTAACATCAACTCGTCATTCATCCCTTTCATTTAGCATGCTTCCGAGCTTCACTTTAAAAACCCCGCTTTTCCTAATTTACGTATACGTGGACTGCTTTTGTAATATTCTCGCGTATACCTAAGTTCAAAAAAAACTGTGTTATACCTTAAGCGCTACTGTATCCATGCAGGTGTAACATTCTTCAATGGTGTTATGTGGGATGTATTAATCTATCTACTAATAAACGTTAAGCCAGAACAAGTGAAGTTCCCGGTATTGTTTCAGGTTATCCAAACTAATAATAATACTCTGGTGGTAAGTCAACTAAGCTCACCCTTTTTCCCATGCCTTTATTATTGTGCTCTGCAAACGCTTTCGCAGCTGGAGCATGCCTGCTGAATTTAGGGCCAAAACCATTTTGTTGCTATTTGACATGATTGCAGCTCTGTGAAACATTGCTTTTGTTAGTTTTAACCAATGATTTCCAACATGCCACTTAACTACTGTCAAAACCATGTTAAAACTTCAATCACTGTTCATAAAAAACAGTATTATATCATTTTACATAAAACATTCTGTTGTAACCTCACTCAAGGGTTTTGTTACCCAGCCAGCCTGGTTCATATATATTGGTGTGAAGGACATCTACACAACAAATGCCTTTCTGCAATACATTCATATGCCTGTCACAGCCAATCAGCAGTGACAGAAGATACACGTTTTGGTTTTCCAGCGGAGCTTTTGTGTCAGCAAAAAATTATCTTTTTCTTGGCTTTTCTGCAGAGCTTTTCGCTTAAGCAAAAGGATGACTTGACGGTTTGGCTTTTCTGCATGACTGTAGTGTACTGTTAGAAGGTATCACTTGCTTATTCGAGTTTTTGTCAACGCTGCGTATCGTCCCGAAAGAACCTGGCATTTTGTTTGGAAAAGGAACTTCATACCACAGACTGTGCAGAAAAAGTAGAGCTACTCACTGACTTATTGCACAGCCAGGGAGCTTTGCCAGAATCCCTCTCCATTGACAAACACAGTGTTTGCTTTCTGGCTTTAGGTGTGAAGCTGGGAGAGTTGGTTTATATTTTGGGGAGAAATACAGCTAAAAAAATCGGTACAGAAGTACAAAGAAATGTGCAGTTTCCACGTGTTCGCAGCCTTTTTGTCCAGTTTCTTTCCCTTGTTTTCCCGTAAAGACTTGCTGCAGTACCTGAACATAGCCTGTCTTTGTGTAACAAAAATGTCTACAGCGAAGCATTTATCTATGCTCACATGCTGCCCATTGACACCAAAGCAGAAGTACGTTCACTAGTAATTTTATTGCTGAAGCCATCCATGATACAGATAGCTTTCAGCTGTACTGCAATAATCACAAACACCAACGAAGACATTCACGTCCACGCAGGTGTCCTTGGCTCCAGTTCCTGCACCAGGTATTAAGTACTGTCGGGAGAGGGTAATGTCAAGCTGTACAAGAACCAATCCTCGTAGATGTGCTCCATAAACTGTTTTTAGGCTTGTTAGCTAGAAAAATAGTTTCATTGCTTCTATTTTTTTAAAGGTGATGGTCACATATGACAAGGTGTCTCTATACACCACCCGAGAATGTGCTTTCTAGCAGTTGGACTCTGCCGGGATATGCATCGTTGCGAACAAAATATTGGACACTGTATTATGGCCCTTACGAATAAGCATATTCACTTAAGCAATTAGCCGAAACAGTTTGTTACACTGCGCAGAATTGAAAAGCAATGGAACATGAAATATTTCCTCGCAGTTGGAAACTTTTTCTGTTCACCTCCTCCCCCCCCCCCCCCCCCCCCCAAACACTTCGAGAGCAGACAACTAAGCAACCAGCTGTGAACACAAGTACTAATGTCGAGTTGAATTCCACAGGGTGCTCCGGATGGGTGTATTGATGTCACAGCCAATCAGAATTTGTGAATCCACTGTAAGCCTTCGAGAGAAGCTCTCACCATCACTGGCCCATCCCCCTGAGTGGGTATGAAGGTATTGTGGACGGTTATGTTGACTTCCAAGACAAACACAAAAGTAAACAAGGAACTCGCCTATCAAAATACATAATCAGAACAGATGCAGGATGAAGTTTTGTTGCCTAACCGGGCTGAAAAAGGCAGAACGCATTGGGGCAAAGGTCAGGGAAATAAAAGCCATGCGGTAAATGCGAACGAAATTATGAGACACTACCAGACGATCAACTGGTGAGGGTGGAGGGCTATCCTGTCTACCCTTTGCTACCTCTTTACTATATTTGAGCAGATAACAAACTTTCATAAACTTGCTAGCTGGTAGTTCCACGCACCCTATTTATAAAATTTCAAGGTAAACAAAACGTTGTTTCCTGTGCATTCAATAATGGCTGCTACAGAATGATTATAATTCGCAGCACATTTGAAGTCTTGCCTATCACGAAAGCGCAATAGTATTAGAAGCAACAAATTTGCAAAACATGGATGAACAGTAAGTGTCACTTGTTTGCCTTATGCACACCAAACTTGAAAGCACTATTTAACAATAGTGTCAAGCTTGGCACAAATGGCGATCTTATCAGCTTGACTTCTACCAAACTTGCACAGTTGGAGCTTGAGCCTCCTTGCACAGGAAGCCAGCCACTGAGCAACTGGTTTCAGCGACAGCTTGAATATCTATGCTGTCCGTGGACGGGCAGCTGCTGAGCTCTCCCATTCACGAGGCCACCCACCAAAGTGGAGCTGCGCTCCCGGCACGAAGCGTGCACGGAGCTTCTTGCACTGCCCCGCGAGAAAAATTGCAGAACAAGCTACAATCGAGGACGGATTGCGTTCGACGAGGCCCTTTGCTACCTGACGATACTTGATTCGTGCACACGCTGACACCGCTGACACTGCGTCGCTCGCGTTAGCGTGGCATCAAAGTCAGCTAACCCGTTAGCCACGGCGCGACGCGCTGGATGGAAAATCCTGATCTGCACCATTGAGCCGCCAGAATCAAAACACAAGGCTTGGCATGCAAGTTTCGATCGGCTCAAGTAGACAATATGCAGGAGCGTAAAGCCATGGCACGCAAACTGTAAGACACTATAAAGCTAGCAACATATTTAACGGCGACAAAACAGTTCTAGGAGCATGGGAAAAGCTGGGCGAAGCAGCGTGCCAAAAAAAAATAAATGCGTTAGGCTTGCCAAGGCGTGCAGGAGCAAGTTCACAAAAAATACCCAATCTAAATAGTTACAGTCGCGCGCGATTTGAAGGTTATCGTGCGACCTTCGGCCGATAAAGAAGATAACGCCTCCGCGCGGCAGTTTTCGGCGCGCCTGGGACCCAGTTTATGCATTCTCCCCTCCTTCAGTCGCTGTTCCTTCAAGCAGTCATCCCTCCCGCAGCTAGTGAACCACCCTTTCCGCTTTGTGGTGATTTGGTGTGGTTGGAATCACGTGTGGACTTTCTTCTTGGTTGTCGTGAGCAGCGATAGCACCCATTGTTATAAATGCCCACTATTTCGAGACAATAGGCAGTTTTAGCATATAGGTACCGTGCTTACGTTACCGTTCACAGCGTGAGTGCACAGCGCGAGAGTTACCGCGAACGGTAACTTACCAGCACAGGCTTCACCGTCGCCAGCGGCTTCCGGTAACACGGTAAATGGTAACGCAAACACCGTAACGATATGCTAAAACTGCCTAATGTGCTTGGGTGCACCTTTTCGAGAACTGCTGTAAGGTTCGACAACGGGGATGTCGTTGCTGCGTGCGCGATAAAAAAAGTGGAAGGGTTCGCTTGTTTTGCTGCGGGAGTGATGGCCGCTTGCATAAACAGCGCCCGAGGGATAGAAGATGGCGTAAACATGGAACCAGGCACAGCAAAACATACCGCGCGGGGGCGTTATCGTCGTGGCTGGTCGGCGCTCGCGCGATTACCTTCAAGTTGCACATGACTGTACACGCAATCCTCCCAACAAGAAAAAAAGCGCTGCGAGGCAGCCGCTGTGCAAGGCGATAACGACGTAACGATGTGTCAGGCTTGCGGTCGGAAACGCCGCTGGAATACCACATGAAACAATGGGCACACACGCCGTCACCCCTACGCAGTGGCAGCCGTCCGCGGACCTCGTTTGTGCAAAAAAAAAAAAAAGCGACATCAAATGAAGACGTATGTTTAGTGATATTACAGAAAGTCACGTGATTAGTGTAGCCTGACGTCACTTCTGCGGAGAAAGCCACCGCGAGGGGGCTCTGTCTCGTGCCCCCGTGCCCCACGCGGGGCACGAGACATGCCCTAAAAATTATTTGTTTCGCGCAACAGCAACATAAGAGGGCCGTAGAAGCCTCTCCGTGACAGAGAACCCAATGCTTGGCATTTGTCGACACCCCTCCTGATGCAGGGTCACATGATCGAACTCAGGAGAAAAATAACAAGGAAAAACTGAATGTTTTATTTATCACTAGGCTGACTGAAGTCGAACTTGACGAATGAGTGAATTGGCGGCATCGGTACGCTCCACGGTTATCAGGCGTAGCGTTTCGCTGCCCTTATGAATCGTACAACCGATGGTCACGGCCGTCTTTTTCTGTGGTCATACCATGAACTTGTAACATAGGAGCAGACGATAGCGTGGTGGCGGGGACGGCCGGGAAAGTGAGAGCAAAACAAAGCTTGCACTGAAGCAGAGAGCTCAACCATGTTACCAAAAGCAATTGAAAGAACTAGACAGATACGGTGAAAAAGTTTGTGTGACGTTGTTTAGCTCAACAACCGCCTTTCGCTTGCTTTTGGATCATCGTTACTGCATCACCTTGTGGTGGTTACGCCCATTTTAACCTGAATGAATGTGTTTCCCCTCCAGCCTCAGCTCCCGCCCTAATTTTTAAAATGCATGCCAAGTGTTTTTATGTCTGTTATGTACAATATTCGACACCTTGGTTGTAATATTTCAGTGAAGCGTCCAATTACACTGCATGTCGTCATAGCTATGCGTGCCTCACGTCACTGATTGCTTCCATTGTGCTTACGCAAAAGACATGGCTAATTCACCGTGAGTTTATGCGGTCGAGAATAGGGCCCCAAGCTACAAAATTATGGGGTAGAGGCTAAACAAGAACTCTTTTTCTTGGGGAGGGGTGGGGGGGAGCGGGATTTCGGACCGCAGCCTTCATTGCTCCACAGATTCACATTCATCACGGCACAAATCACACTTCGGCTCAGTTTTGGCTTCGCGATCGATTTCTGTCGGCCTGTCGGCAGGAGGCCAAGTTAGCTTGGCTGTTTTGAACGGCGAGCCGATGATGATGATGATGATGATGATGATTGCTATTGGTTTCCCCTTTGAAGCGGGGTGATGACATGTCATCTTACCAAAAAGGACTAATACAACCATGTTTTACACTCTTGGTTTAATAGCTTAGGGCAGTCACTAAAGCTTATTAGGCCCGAAATACTTTTTTTTTAAGTGCGAATGCACTTCTTAAGCGAGCCTGAATTGTCCGCCGCCGTAGTCCGCATAGCAACAGCTGCGGGTGCACGCGCTCCTCGTCTTCCTCTTCGTCTTCCCTAGCAACGGGGGGAGATGGGCGCGCGCTACTCTCCTCCTCCTCTCTCCGCTCAGTGACTGCGGGTGTTGGGCGCCTCCTCATGGCACATACCCACGTGAGGGATTGACCAGGAATCGGGCGTGAGAAGGGCTAATGCACCCGCTTAAAGGAGTACTGACACGAAATTTCAAAGCTGAGATAACTATGTAAAACGCTTCCTTTTTATCAGGAGATATCTCTCAGCAAGTTTTAACAGCAACCAAGTCCGCACCGTCCTCCAAGATCCTTTGACGGTCCATTTCACGGACCACAAAGCGATCCTTCTAGCAATCAAGTACAACGACAACACAAATAGGTGTCTGTGAATAAATGCATCTTTCTTTTAAGTGCGAATGCAACCGTGCATTCGCACTTACACACTCTCCCCCTCGGGGAAGTGCGAGGGAATTTTTTTTCTATTACAGGTGGTAACTGTCCTAGGCAATATGCCCCTCTCTGGCAAGTTGAACCACACCCCCCCCCCCCCCTTTCCAAAAAAAATGCTCTGCAATTCATAGGAAGCACCCGGGAAAACACAGGAAAGCTGGAAATGTGAATTTTATTTGTGTCTCTTCGTGCAAATTTGTATTCTATTACAGCGTGGCGTACGATAACACACAGAATGAAAGGACGCACAAGCTCTGACGATGAATTTTTTACCTTCAATGATTGAAATCCCGCGTTTTTCCTTAGTTTCACCAGAGTCCTTCAATGACAGTCCAGGCACCACTGTTCAATTTATTGTGGTCGGCACAAAAAAAAAAAAATACGTCGTTATCCTGCATTCATAAACAACCCTAAACGACGGGTGCATCATTGTGACATCCCCGTAATTTGTAAAATTCAGCCATACGTGGTCGCAAAATAATGCAGAAAAACTTAAAATCTATGCCTGCCTTCATGCTATCTGATGAGAGCATAGATGACGATGAGCACCCAAAAAAGAATCAACTGCGCGATTTGCTAACCCACGAACATACGTTTGAGCAGCCCAATTTTCAGGCACCCACATCTATTTTTGTGTTGAACGTGCTGTCTAAAACGGTTCCTTGATCCATCTCTGCTTGTTGTGAACAATAGGGCGATGATGCAAAACAATAACTGCATTTATTGATCAACACGACTCCGACAACGGGCAATACGCAGCGGCGTCAAAATATTCGAACCATGATCTTTCGCAGCTCTTCATCGTTAGGCTACATTACTGCTGGGTACAGGATTAAAAATGTAAATCGGCTGTTATCACCAGGTAAAGGCTCTCCATCTCTCCTTATACGCGGGAGTGAGAACAGCAGCCCCAAATCTGCTACGAATACGGGCTATCCTTTACGACGTCTTTTAACGCAGTCACGGAAATTTCCTTTTCGACAAGGTCGGTAAATTCATTCGTGGCGTTATCTCGAAGAAGTGCGCTTGCGTTCCAAAGATCGACGCCGTAAACCTTCTTATAATCCCACTGCCTCCACTCGCAGCACCGTCTGTAGTGGTTCACCGCCCCTTGCCACCATGGCATCACCCTCTCAATAGTTCCTGGAGAATGTCGCAAGACGTAGTGGACGAAAGCTATGTCCACACTTCGGGCTCTGGCCATGTACTTTGGAGTAACGTCCGGCGAGTCGGTGGGGGCGAAGAAATGGTATAGCCGGCTGTACAAAGGTAGCTCGCCGTTGTCCATGGACGACTTGCTTGCCCCGTACTCGTAGCAGTACGACCGGCTAAGGAACCTGACGCTGCCAACGCGGGGCCCGCCGGCTTGTCGTTCGGTGTCATATACGATCGCCGGAAGGCTCGGAAGGCGCAACGGCACGATGAGCTCGTCGAAATCGACGTGCACGAACCATTCTGCTTTCGCCACAGACCGCCAGATGCAATCGTGAAGGGCCGCGTCCTGGCCCCAATACGGCACCAGCGTGTCATTGAGGCGAAGCTTGAACGGTACGACAGCCACGTCGATTCCAACCGACTGGAAGCGGGCGAGGAGGGCTTTCAGGCCCTCTGACATATCTTGGTCGTACAGAAAGAAATGTCGGGCGCCGATGACTCTGTAATGCCCTATAAATTCGGCCACCTTGAGGGGTGTGAGATCGGATTGATACACTGGCTTCACGCAGACGGCGCAACACTTAGCCTTGCTGATCTTCGGCGCCTGCGTAACGTTGATCCAGAATTTCGGCGTGTTTCTAAGATTGAAAGCCTCACGAACGGTGACCGCGAGATCTCCGTCGTTCCAACCTTTTGGAAGAGGACACATGACCTGCGCTGTGCTGAATGGAGTCTCTGCATGGCCGAGCAGGAGTTGCACTTCAGCAGCGACCGTGCCTCGGACGCCCTGTGCTGTCTTGAATGTGCAATTGAGTCGAGGGAACCGCTCGGAACAGTTTGAGACAGGAGGCTTGCAGGCAAGGTAGCTTACAATGCGCACGCTCGAGCCCCGTTGCTCGTCCAGGTGTGCCGTGAAAAAGTGCAGGTCCCTGGTTAGCGTGTTCCACGAAGCACTTTCCGTCTTGAGAACACCCCGGAAGGCTCTGAGGTGCGTTTCCACTTTGTCGTTCCAGGTCTTCATGTAGCGATCCACCGAAAGCTCGTCGGCACTCGGACAAGACCCTGCACAACCCGAGGAAACATGTCAGACGCGGATGTTCGACAAAGCGGCGCATGCATTTTGAGACGAAGGGTGATTGCGTCTGAAACCTGTCGTACAGACAGTTGATGTTTCCGAGAAAGAGTCTTCGTTGACTGCCTCGTTCGAATTGGAACGACTGTCCGCGAAGACGGCAACGAAGCCGTCCATAGGGTAAATTGGAATGCACCCATAGTCTTCTGCCACACAACTCCCTCCCCACCAGACACGTCCTCCACCACATCTATCCCACATTATATCCCCGCCCAAACTGCCCGGCATGTGGCGCTCGAGATACCGCGCCACACGACATTTGGGAATGCCCCTCTTTACCCCCGCTTCGTTTACCCAACCTGGCTGAAGGTGACCGGGAGCTCCTCGCCCGAGCTACAGCTCCTGACCGCCACTAGGGCTCAGGATTACCTGGCGCGCCTCCCTCACCTGAGGGACACTCGCTAGGACTGAGCCTCGTCATAAATAAAGTTATTCTCTCTCTCCTTTCCTGTCTCATCCGTTCCCCTCTCACGGTGTTCTCCTGTCTCGGCCCTCCCACTGTGCGAAGTTCAACTCTTCCGCTTTCGCACTGTTCGTGCGCCATCTGTTCGGACTTGGGTCAGCGCCGCAAGCGCGAGGTTCAGACGCCAGCCTTATTTGTATTTCGCGATAAAAACGTTGCTTTAAACGCGTTTACTTCATTTTTTTTCTCAAAGAAATTTGGCACGCATTTGCTTTTATTAAAAAAACACTGCAAACACCAGTTATTAGTGACGTTTTTCCTCAAATAAGCCTAATATTATCTTTTCGGTAAAACATGTTTAAGAATACGAGCAATTTATTAAGCCTAATATTAATTTTCCGTAAAGAAATTAGTAGTGACTTAGCTCGGCTATGCCAGGATATACGTAGCGTGAGCTAAGGTTCAGCTGGTTATTCTTAGCTTTCCTGGTTGTCTAGGATTAGCTTGATTATCATGCTTACTGCTGCTTCAATGACACACACATGCATATTTATCTAGCGGCTCCGGCGCAGCGTCACCAATCGCCCCAGAGCTAAGCTGGTTCCAGAGGCGTGCGCCCGTGTTGCTGCGACGCACAAGCCATCGGTTCCACACCCGGCTAGCCCTCGCATGATCAGCAAATGGACCGGGCCGCCACGTGCGGAACGGAGGTCGGCGAAGACGCTGGGCGCGTGGAGTGTGTGAGAGACGCCGGGCAGCGAGCAACCTTCTGTGCGCCGTTTGACGTCACTGCTCCTCGAGCATGCGCAGCGTGGCTCTCCAGGAGCCACGCGAAACTGCCCAACCTCGGCCAGTGTACATCACGCTACAAAAATGCTGAATACGAGCATTTTTTTTTTTTTCAGATCGATCACTTCGGACGCCGCAATTTTTTCAACTTTGGCCCGGGGTGGGGGTGGTGAATCGATGCACAGACGGATGGACCAAAATTGTCGCGTTTGAGTACTCCAAGAAAGACTATTGTCTTTAGAAGCGGTCATGCGTCGCCTGCCTGCTTAGAGCATACGACGCGCAGGATTGGATGACGCGAGAGGCAGCACGCCGGCGCGTTTCCCGGCTGCGGCGGCCGCTTTTCTGGTAGAGGCGAAAAGCAAGAAATTAAAGCCGTTCCACTCAATGTGAAAGCTGTCGGAAGTGCAGAGCAGTGATTCGCATTAACGGGCTGTGGCGCCGTTATCCGCTCACTCATACCACCCATAACGCTCTTCGCCGCCCTGTCTCATTCCTCTCCTGATGAATTCAACGGAGGTTTGTCCAACGCATTTCAAATTTCCCGCCTTCGCAGTGCTCGCGCGCCCCCTGCCTGAAACGGCGCCAGCCGGAGTTCTGCTCGTCTCGTTAAAGACCCCCAGGTAGCGAAAATTACTCCGGAGCCCTCCGCTACGGTGCGCCTCATCGCCTGTGGAGCGTCGGTGCACGTTAAACACCACAATCAATCAATCAATCAATCAATCAATCAATCAATCAATCGATCGATCGATCGATCGATCGATCGATCGATCAATCAATCAGGCCGCCGGTGCGCCCGCTCACTGCCTGATGCCGGGCGCCGTAGCTTTCGTGAAAGGGATCCAGTGCACTAGTTTGTTCCGCAGATTCTAAAGACTCACCATTGCCAGGATCGGGAAGAGGTGTGATGGGTCCTTTCCTGGTCTGCTTTCCTTGATAACGGGCAGCTCGCGGTGTGTACATGTAGAACGCCGGCACTACTGCCGCGCCGAGAGTGAGGAGGATCAGCCGTCTGAACCACGTCTGGTATATCTCTGTGAAAGAGCGTGCAGTATTTCAGCCATGTTCCTAAAGCAACCAGTGTTTCAAAGTGCGGAACACATGGCACCATCACACTTTATTCTAAAATCGAGATAGCATGCCCTATTTCACGGTGCGCCAATCGTTCGCGCTGCATGCATGGTACACTCAAGGCCTATCTGCACACGGTACTGAGCTATTATCTACGGTAAAACCCGACAATCACCAATGAATTCTAGGAAGACATTAATTGATTTCCCAGCCGAAAAAAACCATTTAGACAGATTGCAACCCATTTCATTTCCGATTGGCTCCATTTGACCCAATGGTGTTGTCGGCAGGTCCACCTATCTCTTTATCATCCCCTTTCTCCTCTCTAATCTTTATATCCCCCTCCTACCCCTCCCCACCGCACTGGGTTGTATGCAGGTGAGCCCCCAGTTGGGCCCAATAATATCCCCAGTGCACTAGTCCTTTCCTTTTCACCCAAACCACCTAGTAGTCCAGATTAATGGACCTCCAATGTTTTTTTTTTTTTTTTTCGACTGGGCTCCTGATCTTGTTGACAAACAGTGCGCATTTCGTGCTTAGGCACACCGAACTAACCATTACTTCTCACCTTTCATGTCTCGGCTGCTTCCTGTAGGTATCACGGTGTGGGAGGTTCGAATTTCTTCTTCTTCTCATGTCGTGATAGTGACACCCTCTATGGGCTCTTCACAAACCCTAGGGGGATTGGCCAAGGCAAGAAAGTGGACTGTGGTCCTGTGACAGCCGACAAAATTTGTTTATTGTCTGAAAGGAAAGTGAGAGCGTAAAATAAACGAAGCAGTAAGAAAGAAAAATATGAAAGGTGGAATTTAGCCTGAATTACGGCGATGGTCAGACGCAAACGCTCTGCGACTACTACAGCCTCGCAGCGGCAAAACAATGAACGTAAAAAAAAATTAAGTTTTCACTTTCGCAGGCAGACGGCGCCACAACACTACAGTGAACTAGAATGTCTTGATCCAGTGGCGCGAACGGGAGCGCTTTGCAGCGTTCGGGTTGAAGCAAAGCGCGTCTACCGCCGCCAGGGGCGCCACTGCGCCTTCTTCGAAAACGGTACCGCGGTTGCACGGGCCGTTCCTTGGGGCGCTCGCCAGCTATTGCCGCTGCCGTTTTTTACTGTGGTACAGTAATTAACCTTTATGGAAGAAAGATGCTCACTTTTGTTGTCCCTGTACTTTTCTAAGAACGTTTTGTTGCTTATCAGACCCGTTTGAGCCATCGGCCAACGGCTACAAACAAATCGTCTGCTAGCGGCGCAGACGATACGAGCGGATGTGCGATACGTTGGCGGCGCGCGGTCGGACAGCTCTCCGTCCGTTTATGGCTGAGGCCGGCCTTTCATTTTCTGCGTGTTTTACGTTTCCGTGATGTTCCACAGAAGCAAGAGGTATACAATCGTCAGGAATATAGTTATTGCGAGTGCTGTCGAATAGAGGTTGGCCAGGCCGGGTACGCGATGTCAAAACGAAGGACGGACACCTATTGCTTTGCTCCGGGTTGTCACAGTGGTTACCCTGCAGGTGCTCCCAAGGCGTCTTTGTTCGCCGCTCCTTTGGACGATGAACTGTGCAAAAAGTGGGGACAAAATTTGGGAAGACTGGACAAACTCTTGACCATATCTTCAGCCGTTGGTGAGCGCCACTTTGAGCCCGAGTGCTTATTGCGTGATTACATCCACGTAATAAACGGCTGTAAAGTGCGACTTGTACGCGGGAAGCTGTCACTGGCTCCAGGTGCTGTACCTACCATCCTGCCTGACTGTGCTTCGAATTCTGCGCGGAGCATGCACGCGGAAGCCGCAAAGGAAAAGGCGGACAAGAGTTTCAGTTTCGGCAGCCAGCAAGCAAGCTGAAGAGCCGAAAAAGATGAGGTTGTTACAAAAATAAAAAAAAGTGATTGCACGGGGCCCCGAGAGATGGCGGTAGCGGCACGCGGGCGCGGAGAGGGCGTTGGTCTTGCCGGTGGAGAGAGGAGACGTGGCTAATCATTTCGGAGAAACTCTCCCTGGTCTCCCTATAAAAGACGCCCCAAAACCCTTCCGAGGCGTCGGCTAGTTGACTCAAGTCAGGAGCGTCGAGGCGAAACCCCGCCAGACAATCCGAGCGAGAGCCACCGCAGTCGACAGTCTCCGCGCACGCGTAACCGACCCGCCGCGCTCATGCCCGTACTCGAGAATCGCAGCTCAGTCTCTGTCGTTCCTTGGGGAACGGGTCGTCGTTAGTTGTGCCGAGGCAAAACCCCGCCAGGCACGGCTACCGATCCGGTCGCCCTGCTAAGTTTGCTATCCCCCGTAGAGCGAGCAAAGTAACCCGTAACATATGGTGGAGGTGCGGGGTATAGGCGCTCACGATGGAAAACGGGAAGCAAACAAACAGCAAAAAACGCAGAGAGCGTAGAAACGACGCCAGAGAAAAATTAGGCTACGCATATAAGACACGCTTCGAAGACGAAACAAAAAAAAGGAATGTGCATGAGCGATTCGAAGATTTATTTGCGTTGTGCGAAAAGCACATTACAGTTAACAAAAAGTAGTACGGGTTATGATAGCGTTTGAAAAAGTTCTTCGAAACAGAACCATCCAGAACGACAGGGAAGCGCTCGCGATGGCAACCGCACCAACCGCGATGCCACGTCCGTTCGCTCCCCCACCTGTGTTCCGGGGGAGAGCGGACGAGGACCTGGACGACTGGCTGCATCTGTATGAGCGCTACGGGAGGTCCTTGGCGTGGACCAACGAACAAAAAGCGGACAACTTGGTGTTCGCTCTCGAGGACGTCGCCCGGGGGTGGTACGTAACCGCCCTCCGGGAGAAAACAGCCGAGACCTGGGATGACTGGCGGAGGGCGCTCCAGAGCACGTTCGCGGGTGACCACGTGCAGGAGTGGGCGTACATCAGGCTACAGGAGAGGCGTCAGCAGCCTGGAGAGACACCACAGCAGTACGTCTCCGGCATGCTGCAGCTCTGCGCCCGGGTCAACGCGAATATGCCAGACGGGGAGAAACTCCGCTACCTGGTGCGGGGCTTGCGGCCCGAAATGATGGAGCGGGTGGCCCTCTCAAACCCGCGCACAACCCAGGAGTTCCTGCAACACCTACAGCGCCTCACGCACATCGGGGCCATGGCACGACATGCTCTCTCGGCGATGCCAACCCATCCGCTGCCGGGCTTCTACGCGGGGAATCCGGACGGGATGCTCGGTCGTGACCTGGGAGTATCAGCCAGCACTACCGGGGCGGTGAGCAACTCGCCCGAGATCATGTACGCACCAAGCCGTCAGGAGGGCCCCGACAGGAGCACGGCTGCAGTTCTCGGAGCCATGCAGGAGACCATACGGGCGTTGACGGCTGCTGTAGATCGACTTGGCCAACGAGACCGTCGACCGTTTCCACCACGAGGGCCGAGAACCCCGGGGGGGCAAGTTGTCTGCTATCGGTGCCGTCGAACGGGACACATAATGCGCCAGTGTCCGGAACCTGCAACATATCAGGCTCCTAATTCAGGCCAGCCGGGAAACCAGTAGGCCTGGGTTTCGGAGCCCAACCCGCCGGACCACAATGGGACTCTGTTTATGCCACCTTCCACCAAACCCAGCTCATCAGCCTTCCAGCCGTGATAGATGGACAAACTGTGCAGGCCATAATAGACACCGGCGCAATGGTGAACGTGATTTCGGAAAACCTGGCCACCAAACTGGGCAGGACCGTGAGGCCGTCTAACGTGCTGGTGCGCGCTGTGAATGGTGACGTGGTGACCTCGTGCGGGGAGGTGGACCTGAATGTTCAGATCGGGCCGAAAGTGAATGCGCGTGCGGTTTTCATAGTGCTGCCCGGGTTTCCGCACCAGGTGTTGTGCGGGCTACCCTTCTGCAAGGCAACGAAAATGGTGTTGGACTTTCCAGAAAAGACGATCACAATACAAGGACACCAACTCCCGTTGCACCATCAGGAAGAGGGCTCAGCGGACTCCCCGGACACGGTAAAAGTACAATGTCTGGAGGAACTCAACTTACCTCCCAGAACGGAGGCCCTCATCGCTGTACGGATAGCCGCCTCGGGCACGTACCTAGTCGAGCCGCTAGACCAACCTAGAGAAGCGTCATGCCCCAGTGTAGCCCGCACCTTGACAGTTGTTAAAAACCAGGTGGGGTACATACGAGTTGCTAACACGGAGAGCACATCATTGCTAATACCAAAGAACACCACAATTGGAAGAGCAACTACAATGGGGAAAACAGTCTTGAGCATGGCTTTACCAAGTGGCCCCGAGGATGTGGCGCAGGACGTTAAACTGGGAGACCAGTTGCCTCTCAAAGAGAAGATGCAATTTCAGAGTTTAGTGAACGAGTACGGACACCTCTTCTCCACCAAATCTGGCCCCATCGGGCGAACGACCGTCGCTCAACATGAAATCAACACCGAAGCGGCCCGGCCAATACAGCAGAACCCGTACCGCAGCTCTCCTTACGAACGCAAGGTTGTCGAAGAGCAGATCAGGGAGATGCTAACCAAGGGAGTCGTTCGAACGTCTACCAGCGCATGGTCATCACCAGTGGTACTAGTACGCAAGCGTGACGGATCCTGGCGGTTCTGCGTCGACTTCCGCAAGTTGAACGCTATCACCAAGAAGGACGTGCATCCCTTGCCACGTATCGACGACATCATGGACAAACTGCAGGGATCCCAATTCTTCACCACGCTGGACTTGGCCTCCGGCTACTGGCAAGTACCAATCAAAGAGCAGGACAAAGAGAAGACCGCATTTTCGACTGGATCCGGGCTCTACGAGTTCAACGTGGTTCCCTTTGGGCTTTGCAATGCCCCGGCAACATTCCAGCGCACCATAAACAAGGTACTGGCCAACCAGCTGTGGAAGACCTGTTTGGCTTACCTGGACGACATCGTCGTGTTCTCTCGCACATCCGAAGAACACCTGCGGGACTTACGGGAAATCTTTCAATCCCTAGACAACGCCGGACTGAAACTTCAACCTAGCAAGTGCTGCATCGCTTTCAAAAGCATACGGTACTTGGGCCACATCATTGATGGGAAGACGATTCGGCCTGATCCCGACAACACGCGCGCCGTTCACGACACCAAGGCACCAACTAGCCGCAAACAGGTCCGGAGCTTCCTAGGCCTGTGTGGTTACTACCGAAGGTTTGTTAGGGATTTTGCACGCATCGCAAAGCCCTTGAACGAGCTGACAAAGATGGACGCCAAGTTCATCTGGGACGAAGCGTGCCAGGAGTCGTTTGAAACATTGAAGCAGCGGTTGACCTCGGATCCTGTCCTCCGACTGTTTGACCCTGACCTGCCCATCGAGCTCCATACTGATGCGTGTGGCTATGGAATCGGCGCAGTACTGGTGCAGAAGGATGGCATGGAGGAGTTCGTCGTTGGGTACGCGAGCCGACACTTGAATCAAGCAGAGATGAACTACAGCACAACGGAGCAAGAGTGCTTAGCGGTGGTCTACGCAACAAAACAGTTCCGCCCCTACATATTCGGCGCACCCGTAACTGTTGTCACTGACCAGGCAAGCCTCACGTGGCTCATGACGGCTAAGAATCAGAATGGCCGACTGATCCGATGGAGTTTGCTGTTGCAGGAATTCAACCTCACACTTAGGCACCGACCCGGGACAAGGAACATGAATGCGGACGCGCTGTCTCGATTGCCCTATGACCCTGCACCAGACCACGAGGAGGAACTGCCTGTATTCGTGATCTCCGCAGAGACCATTCCCAAACTGCAAATAGAGGATCCTTTCCTGCGGCCGATCATCTTACACCTACAAGGGGCAAGTAAAACCACGGGGAAGAAGATGAAGAGGGTTGCAAAACCTTTCTCCCTCATCGGCGGCACTCTGTACCGAAGAGCCAAAGGCGCGGATGAACGGCTGGCACTCGCGGTGCCTAGAACCCTACGACGCGAGGTCCTCTCCTCATGCCATGATGACGTGACCGCAGGCCACCTCGGGGTGAGGAGAACGCTGAAAAAGATTCGGCAGCGCTACTTCTGGCCTAAGATGTTTGCTGAGATCACTCACTACGTGCAGTCATGCCCCGACTGTCAGACCCGGAACACTCCGAGCACAAAGCCGGCAGGAGAGCTGCAACCACTGGCCCCAACTCTATACCCCTTCCAACAAGTCGGAATGGATTTCGTGGGCCCGTTGACTGAATCACAGGACGGTAACAAGTACATTGTTGTGATGGTGGACTACTATACGAAGTGGGTAGAGGCAGTGGCGACACCGGAGGCAACGGCTGCCTGCGCCGCAAGAGCATTTATGGAATCGATAGTCCTTAGACATGGTGCGCCGGAGCGGGTCATAACTGACCGGGGAAGCCACTTCACAGCGGAGATGATGGAGGAATTGTTCCAATTGACCAATACTAACCACGCCCGTTCCACGGCATACCATCCGCAGACCAATGGACAGTGCGAAAGGTTCAACCGGACGCTAGCAATAATGATCAGCAAATACGTGTCGGCACATCATCGTGATTGGGACCAGTTTCTTCAGTACGTCATCTTCGCCTACAACTCTTCGGTACACGAGACCACGGGGTACTCCCCCTTTTACCTCCTTCACGGGAAGGAGCCGACTCTCCCTATCGATGCCACTTTGGGGCTCGGGCAGCATGAGCTGCAGGCTACGTCCAACGATGACATCGCAGTGCACTGGGAGGAAGCCAAACGTATCGTTACTGAACGAGAGTACAAGAGCAAGGAAAAAAGCAAGGAGCGGTACGATGCGACAAGGCGCACCCAGGACTTCGAACCAGGTGATCTGGTCCACATCCGGATGCCCACATCCAAACGAGGAAAAACTACCAAGTTCGTGCACCCATATCACGGCCCGTTCCGAATAGTGAGGCGAACCTCTGTGAATGACTGGGAGGTGGAGTCCAGGCGGGGAAAGCGAGAGGTGGTCAACGTGGAGCGGCTGAAACCATTTATCGCCAGGGAAACAGCTTATGATAGCACACCCCAAGGATGCCCACTATCAGCCAACAAGATTTCACCCGAGGAATCCGAATCAGCGTCGAAAGCAACCACCACAGAACAAACACCGGACAACATGGATATCAGTGAAGGTTGTGAAAGTGATGGTGCCGGTGATTACGACGACGACGAGTTCTTCGACGCGATAGACTTTCCAGACTTTCCAGCTCGCGGTGAACTCACGTCAGAAACAACATCGGCATCAACAGATGAAACAACGAACACTAGACCACGCAGAGTGCTTGTGAAACCCCGTCAAGAGGGGTTCGTGTATTACTAGTGATAGAGACTGAGCGAGGACGCTCAATGTTTTTTTGGGGGAATGTGATGTTACAAAAATAAAAAAAAAGTGATTGCACGGGGCCCCGAGAGATGGCGGTAGCGGCACGCGGGCGCGGAGAGGGTGTTGGTCTTGCCGGTGGAGAGAGGAGACGTGGCTAATCATTTCGGAGAAACTCTCCCTGGTCTCCCTATAAAAGACGCCCCAAAACCCTTCCGAGGCGTCGGCTAGTTGACTCAAGTCAGGAGCGTCGAGGCAAAACCCCGCCAGACAATCCGAGCGAGAGCCACCGCAGTCGACAGTCTCCGCGCACGCGTAACCGACCCGCCGCGCTCATGCCCGTACTCGAGAATCGCAGCTCAGTCTCTGTCGTTCCTTGGGGAACGGGTCGTCGTTAGTTGTGCCGAGGCAAAACCCCGCCAGGCACGGCTACCGATCCGGTCGCCCTGCTAAGTTTGCTATCCCCCGTAGAGCGAGCAAAGTAACCCGTAACAAGGTGCACCAGCCACAACACGAGGCTCTCTCTCCGCAGTGCTCATCAAATGAAGTCGCAAGTTCTGTGGAATGATGCTTTCACAATGAGCCATCTTCAAGAAGTCAAGCTTCCTTCAAAGCTCTGGTGCCGCCTAAATTGTGCCGACGATCGAAACGTTCGTTTCGCTATACGACATCGATACGAAAAAAAAAAAAAAAAAGCTAGACATTTTCACGAGAAATCTGTGCTCTTCTATCCACATGACGACAAAGTGTCGTCGCAAACATTCTTTTCGTGGTGTGTTATGCGGAAGCGGTGACATATATTCCCTAGCTGTTGCGAACAGTGTGCTGCAAGAAGCTGACAGCAGTTCGGCCTGCAAAGGGGCCATGACGACTAGGAGGTTTAGTGATGTATTACACGTGCTAACACAGAAGCTGCGATCTCAAACGACACATTTGGAGACGCTGCCTTCAGCACTAAGTGCCTGGGGAAGGTTTCCTCTGAAGGTAATTTGTTTATTGCAAACTTTGCTGCTGAGAAAATCAGCCGGGTGCTACTGGACGCGTGAATACTGGGTATAATTTGCTTTTGTAGAGTGAAATTCACAAGTAGGTTCATGCCGGGACTTTATTACAGTAAATATAAAAAGTAAATCCATTCGTAAAGAATTAAACATAGCAGTTGTCCGCCGGCAGCACATCGAACGCGTACGCTCGCATCGATCGTCTGCGCAGGTAGCAGACGACACCAAACAACTCGATTTATAGCCGTTTCCCTACAGCTCAAACGGGCAGATTTGCAACAAAACGTTCCTAGCAAGGTACGGAAATGCCAGACACGAGTAGCATTTTTTTTTTTAAGGGTTAATTACTACCCAACATCGGAACAGCGACAGCCTGCCGCGGCGGCGCCTTTCGAAGATGGCGCAGCAGCGCCACCTGGTGTTTTCTACACAGAAGAGCACGCCCCTTCCTCGCCGTTCGCGCCACTAGATCATTCTAGTTCACTATACACAACACAAAATTGTCAGCCGTGAAAACAGTGGCAGTAAGTTCCGATTCTTGTTTTGTAGGGGTTGGTTCAAAAATGGCTGAGGAGGCTAAAGTAAAGCTACCGCAGAAGCGGTACTACCGGCAAAGAGCTCATTCCAACCCGATAGCAGACCACTGCTTCACTTAGTGAGTACAATTAATAACTCTATATAGATTGGCTTCCCGTTTGTGGTTTCAAAACGGAACCCAGTACAAAGACAAAGTTCTGAAGCGTGTTCTTGAAGTCAGCATGTGCCCATGTTTATGTATGGAGAACCACGTGTGTTGCTGTTGGTTTCCGTTTTTCTGCTGTTGCTAAAGTAGCGAAAGTGCTGTTGCTTCCGGGTTACCAAAGAATAACCGTTGTCTTGTTTATTTTGGGGAGAATTGTGATTTCCAGGCTCGAATCTGTGATAGCTTTTGAAGAGCGACTCGAACGGAGACGAGATATGCTGAAAATTTTTCTCCCATCTTTTTGTGCCTGTGTTTAGTCGACGCTTGAGCTGGCTGTCCGCAGGCAAACAGTGGTGTTCTCGCACGTTGAATACGTTGAGTAACGTCTCGTACGTTACTTGCAGCCCGCCATGTCCGGACGATATGGATTGGAGCGAGTACTTCCCACATCCTGTGACCGGCGACAAGCAAGTCGAATTCGCCGACATCGGCTGCGGTTACGGCGGCCTCTTGGGTACACGTTCCGTAGCCCTCATAGGTTTACGACCGCGTTAACCTTAGGCAGCCACGTAATCCATTTATCTCTTTAACTCGGCACACGCTCGACACTAAAATCAAATTTCTGAATTTGAAAACTTTTCGATGCTTGCTGTCTAGTAATAATCTTTAGCCAAACTGATAGCAGCGTGCTCATTCTGAATGTCTGTGTTGTGCTAAGCGTGGTTCGCATCTGCCTCAGGCTGTTCTTTTCCAAGCAGTGCAGGTCTTTGCCGCCGCATGCGTCCTAAGATTTGGCGGTAAAAAAGAAAGCTACGTCCAAAGATTTGGCGGTAAAAAGAAAAGAAGAAATGAAATGAGTTTGCACCTGTCATTTGATTGAAAGTAACAAAGGCGTCTCGTGCACTTCCTGGAGGTTGTCGGCTCTTAAAGGCCCTGTAAATGTGTGTATTGCAGTCATCAAGACGGTTCAGGCTATTTTTCTGGGCTGTAAACAGTTACGTGTGTCAGCACCCTGCTTGCTGCGTTTTTTTTTTGTTGTTGTTGTCGTACAGTACGTTGAAGTGGTGATGGTACTCTTATCAATAAGACTGACTTTTTTTCGTTGTGGGCACCCCAGGTGACACTTTGTGGTGGCATTTCAGTGCACTCAACGGAATTTTCTGGCTGCGTTATCCTACCGCACGACTTCTTCCATGTGCTGGGTCGCTTCGCTGCTGTTGTTTCGAGTGTGTATGCAATATTCTTAATTCTTTTACGCAGGAGAAACAGTCCCAGTGGCTGATACAGTGAACCATATACATTTACAGCTCTAGTGAACCTGCCCTGCAGGGCAGTAAAGGCTGTTTACAACCTTGGGGGATCAAACAGTATGTTCTTTGCGAGAGTTTGTTTGGTCAAGTGTTGAAGCAGTGAGAAAGCACCAAAACTCACACCGTACTTGAACGTAACATTTAATAGACACCGTCGAATTTGCATTAGCCCATTACCGAAATCTCTGCATGTGTTATAGGTATCGTGCGCTATGACCCTGTTAAAATTGATCGTTTACAAAGAAAAAAAAAACCTGCCTAGACCGTGAAAATGGAAAGAGCATTTCTAGCAAGAAATCATGATTTCCGGCTTCATTTCTGACTAGATTATTAGATTCTAGCTAAAATCGACAGCTTCTAACTGGAAAAATTTTTAGTAGCTGGAGACGATTATTTCCAGCTTGCGTGTTTTTTTTTTCTTCTAGCTGGACTGACAAATGCTAGCTGGAAGTAAATCTCAATCCAGCTAGAAATAAACTAGAAACTGAATTTCTAGCTAGAAATACTGCTAGTTTTTGCTAGAAGAAATTTGTGGTTCAATAATCCAGCTAGAAAAAAACATATATTTTCACCTGGGGAGGAGGGTTGAACCCTTGATTGCAAGCTTGTTTGTGACAGGTTTGGGTCAACCCCGTCTCATGTAAGCAAGGAGGCTAACAACTGGCTTTTTTGATGGCTTGACCCGCAGTTGCGCTGTCGCCGATGTTCCCCGAAACGTACATGGTGGGCATGGAGATCCGGGTGAAGGTGTCGGACTACGTGCAGGATCGGATCAAGGCTCTCAGGGGCCAGCACCCAGGGCAGTACGAGAACGTGGCCTGTATTCGCACCAACGCCATGAAGCACCTCCCAAACTTCTTCAGGAAAGGACAGGTATACGGCCGCCTTTTTTAGTACTGCGAAGCAGTGTACAGTAGACTCTCTCTAAACGGAACTTCAAGCGACCGAAAAAATTAGTTCCGTTTAACAGGAGTTCCGTTTACTGAGAGAGATGAGTGAAAGTGCAAATTTATGTGCGTACACACTCTTAATGGCATTTCATGGAACTCTAAGCGCTAGAAGGTGAATGTAGCTGATAGTTTTTCAGGAAGCAAGAAAACTACAAGAGGTTTAGGCACAGCATTCACAAAGTTGATTTGGCAACAATGAGTCGCTGTGCACTACAAAATGCGTCAATTGTTTTTGTTTGAGTCGTTGCAACTGCATCTTCACGGAGGCTAGAGGCCTCAACTTCGCGAGTGCTTACGAGCCACTGAATTTAGAAGACGGCACCGCGGTAATGAAGCACGAATAGCACCACAATGACACAAATGAGGCGGCAGGAGCTGAGCCCTGTAACCTCGGCATCTTGAATCGAGACCGAACGACTGGAACAAGAACTGCGATGTTGCATTCGTTGCGCTTACACGGCTGACCACTAACGAGACGAGGTTTATGAGGCCAACGGCGCTAGAAAAACATGGATAAAAAAACGAAACGGCCGGAACCGTAAAAAGCTGATTCTCATGCCAATGGATTTCACAAGTTCCATTTCTGGTTCCGTTTACACGGTGACGCAGAAATTTTAGTTCCGATTACCGAGAGTTTTAATACGGTATCTGAATACAAAACCAACCAACTTAGAGGCTACTGTTCCGTTAAAGCGGCAATTCCGTTTAAGCAATTTCCGTTTATCGAGATTCTACTGTACCTCTAACCTGCCAGGGAAATTTTCATGTGTGCGTCAGCAGAAAGCTCCCAGGCTACTACTGGCTACACAAAGAAACATCCCAGGCTACTATTGGCTACACCCAGGGCACACAAGCAAATTGCTGGCACCGCCAGGGGTCGAACGTGGGCCCTCAAAGAGAAACGGAGTGAGAGCCCATTGTCTTGCCGACTCATACCCCGGCTACACTAGGGTCCGAATGTCATTTCAACCAAATGTCATTTTACTTCAAATGGGGGGCTTCGAGTGCCATTTGGAATCCGCCGTGCTCCACTACGATTTCGATGGAATTTAAAGCTTTAACAATCGCTGGCCGTGCTGGGAGGCGCTGCTGCTGTCGAGCTCTGTTTTTATGCAGTAATGCAACAGTCAAATTTAGCAGCAGTCTTTGGCATTGAAATGATATCAAATTATACATATTGTAAGCTTTGACACGGTTTTTGCTTAATTCTGAGCCGCAATCTACGTTTTTTGTGCAGTTTTGTGCTGTCTGGCCACGCTGGTTTGTCGCTTGCTCGCACTAGTGCTGAGAGTATGGAATCATTCCATCTTGATATCATGATTTAAGGGAACGAGAAGTAAACAAAGTCCAACAATTTAGAATATTTTGTTTGTTTTAAGTACACCAGTAATGTACTTGTTTATGCTGACTTGGGACGCTGTTCGCGAGAGTGCTAGGAATGGCATTGGAGTGCCCCAAATGTCTCTCTGGGTGCTCATTTGATCTGAATGGCATTTCAAAACCCAGTGGAGCAGGGCAAGTTCGCATTTGAGTCAAATGGCATTCGGACGCTAGTGTAGCAGAGCTCTAAGCTATGCCAAAATGTGGAGATGGGCACACAAACAGTGCTTTGTATTCAGCGGCTGAGGAGGGGGAGGGCGCTTTCTGGAGGCTACGCATGAAACAAGAGCGCGGGGGAGGCAGTCAGAGAGATGATGCCACAGCCACGCATGCCGCCCACCTTCTCACTCTTCGAAAGATGCTTCTCTCCGTTTTCTTTCCGCCGATGCCGCTGCGTTGGGCATGCCGCCCCGGTGAATCCTAGGTGACGGCTGGCAGAGTCTCTGGTTTCACTCCTTGTAGAGCCACGTGTGTGAATTCAAGTAATGTCACATGGGCGATCATTGTGGGTGTCGTTTACAGCTTTGCAGCTGAACCACCTTCACCGCGTGTGTTGGAGCCAATTTTTTACCTTGTCATGTTCAGTTCAGCTCAATGTCAATTTACATAATAAGCATCGAACAAAATAATCTGAAAAAAAAAAAAAGCTGGGCTTTTTTTTTTCTTGACAGGTCCTGTTTACCCTTGACAGGTAAACAGGACAGGTCCTGGCAGGTCCTGACAGGTCCAGGTTTTTTCTTGACAGGTCCAGGTTTTTTCTTGACAGGTCCTGATTACCCTTGGGCAGTTTGAGTTTTGGCAGTCAGGGCCGTGGACATCTGGACCAGAGACACCAGAAATAGCAAATAAAACTTAGAAAATATATAACAAAAAATATTTATATTTTCATCTCAATGAGATATTGCAAATTTTTTAAATAAATGGTGGTTACGTCAAAGTTCGTACCATACCAGTCGTTTAGCCTTGTGGGGAGACTGTATTTAAAGGAGCCATGAAGACAAAATACAAGTTTGTTTTATTCGAAAGATTTCGTGTTTTATTGTGTCCCCAGCGCTTGTCCGGATGCAAACGATGTTTTATTCACTGAGAAATTAATCAATTTGCGTTAAAATTTTGATTTTCCCGCTAAATCGTGTGTTTTCGTGGTCTGCTATGACATCACAGGAACCGACTGCTGTGCCACGGCCGCTGGACGAGAGCGCACGCCTTCCATCCAGTGGCCGTGGCTGTGCAGCCGATTGGAAAGCCTTGTTTACCGTTAGTGAACCTAGATGGCACCACCACACCATGGCAAGCTGTTTTCTGCCTCTGGTTTGTTTTTGACCGTATTTGAACCTGACTAGTTTTTGTTCAGGGAGAAAATATTTGTTCGTGAAACAGAGTGCTCGCTCGACGAATATGGTCACGTAAGACACTGTTGCTTGCGTCAATCGGCCAGTGTCGTCTAAAACTACCCCAAAGCCCACAGTCCTGTGCAGCTAAACCAAGCTTAGTTCACGCAGTACCAACAGCAGTACGCATCACTACTTCTATGTTTACGTATCTTTCCGTAACTTCCACTGTCAGTCCCACCATTCTTACTGATATGAAAAGAATGTGCCTTAAATTTAAGTGCAAATAGCTCGTTCGGAAAGCTTATAAGCTCTGCCTAATTTGTGTTTGCTTTTGCCGCCATCCACCAATCGCAGAGCTGGCTGGTATGACATCATAGGTTCGGTTGCAAGAAATGAGCTGGTGGGTCGCATGGCCATTCCCTTTTTCCCTAATTATGTAGCTTATTTGAGCGAAGTTTATATTTGAGCGAAGTTCACATTAAAAGTGGTGTCAGTATGATTCTAACGAGGCAATCTTTTGAAGGAACCAAACTTGTGTTTTCTCTTCGTGGCTTCTTTAAGGATGCGAAGTTTATCTTAAAAGTGGTGTCAGTATGATTCTAACGAGGCAATCTTTTGAATGAACCAAACTTGTGTTTTCTCTTCGTGGCTCCTTTAAGGATGCGAGCAACCGCGTAGAGTCAGCTGGATACCAGCTTCACACCCCATCACAAACGGGTGGGTGCACGAGCTATGGTCGGGTGGCAAAGGGCACACCTGAACCAGGAAAGGGAAAACAAGAACAGACCAAAGCAGTGTTTTGTGGGGTGCAGCATTGGCAGCAAAGACAAAGCCAGTAGCATATGCCACAGATAAAAAGGTGAGCTCGTGTGTTTGGAGATATCAATGCATTCGCCACGAAGCATGTAGCCCTTAGCGCAGCAAAATGGGACGAGAATATGCAGTTCCACGCAATGCTTCAAGCCACTCTGGAGCAGCTACCGTATTTTCGCGCACATAACCTGCCCCTGCATATAATCCGCATCCCCACTTTCAGCCCGCCTGAAAAGAAAAAATGTTGAAGACAAGTAAATTCGAGTGAAGTAGGTGCCGTATTTTTGCGCGTATAACCCGCCCTGCATATAATCCACACCCCCCACTTTCAGCCCGCTGGAAAAGAAAAAAAAAATCCTCGCGTATTGCCCGCACATTTGATACCGGAAAGGCTGCACTAAAGCTACTGCTCAAGCAACAAATCACATACTATGTAGACTGAAAAAGCGTATATATTTAGCAAGTAGAATACACTGACTGCGAGGCGAAAGTCACAATTCTCTAATAAAATTTAGTTGTTAAGGTGCGCTCGTCCCTGTTTTTTCTCCCTTGTCCTTGTATGTTTCGCACCATCGCTGCCATGGAAGGCTTAGTTCATGTTACTGCACAGGAGCTTCACGGCACAACGCGCATTGCCGTGAAGCTGCACAACCGCGCCCCAACTTTGCCACTGAAATTTTCGCATTTTTGGTGCGGGTTGTACGCACGAAAATACGGTATGTGAGGCTGTGGAGCAAACACCAGGAGTGTGATTCTATGAAGATTCCCTAGTGGTTACCCCCGCCGAGCTGCAGAATATTGCCGAGTTGGGGAAAGCACCCGAAGAAAGCGCCCAGGTCTTGAAGAAGTGGATCTCGGGACGGCTTGGAAAAGCACCGCGCAACCGCATTCTGGTTTATGCCCTGCCTGAAAAACACAGGGAGGAGCACCTGACCGTGGATTACAGGAAGTGGAATAGTAGTGTGCACCAAGTGTACGAAGAGCTTGGGCTCCGAGTAGAATTTGCTGCCGCACCATGGGTCCCCAGATAACCAGGCGTACGAGAAGGGGTACGACGGGCTCACGGCAAAGTTGCTCGGTCGACGCTTGGGAAGGAGGCCGAGAGCCTTTTGTAGCGTAAGCTACACTGGCCGAGGTTTAGCAGTTTCGCGTGGACCCTGAAGAACCGTGCTGCGCAAGTGCAAGTAGCATTGGATTGGATTGGATTAAATTGGATTGGATTGGAAATACAATCCAGTTGGAGTACGGGTGTGTAGAGAATGGGGTCTTTCGTATTCGCCAGTCTGCGCATTCCGGAGGAGTGGCGTCATAGTTGTGGCAGACGCATTGGCGCTGGCGCGTGCCTGGCTGTGTGCCTCCTTTGCGCAGTAGCCAAGTCTGATGCTGCACCGGAGTGGCTTGATAGATGTTTCACGTGGCTTCTGGAGAGCTTTGCTGCGCATGCGCGAGGAGCAGTGACTGAACTGGACTGGACTGGACTGGATTGGATTGGATTGCTGAACCTTAGCTCGCACTACGTATATCCTGAAATAGCCGAGTTAAGCCACTGCTAATTTTTTTAGGCACTTCAATGGAGGATGCTTCAACACACACACAAAGATAGGAGTGGCAGCCCGGGAAGAATCTGTAGGCAGTACCTGCACTCGTGGAGGCATTGGCCCAGGGGGTGCGACAGGACACCCGCCGTAGAAGAAAGAGTGAAAGAACGGGTCAGTAAAGAACGAAAGAAGTGTGCTGCGGGATCCAGGGACACGCCACACACTGAAACATAGAAGGAACATCAGCAAGTGGTTTTATTCTTGAGTAAGCAGAATGGCCGGCGAGCCCATAAATGAGAAGAGCTGTATCGAGTTATGGAAGAGTTTTCCATTACACCTGAAGGTTGTGCAGATCCACCTCTGGCGGGAAGAAGAGCCACCATTGAATAAGGAATACAGTTGGGTAGGCAACAATATGCAGAGAACGGAATGATGGAGAGTTGGGGCACTTGGTAAAGTAGACGCACAGTGGGAAGGGGTACAAACCGAGTGCTGCGAACACGTGTGGCTGACTGGTTCCACCTGTGGGGAAAGGGTTGCCTTTGGTGTGGTGTATTGTATTTTCAGGTGTATAAGTCGCAGTTTTTTCCTGAAATTTTTGTTGGTGCGGCGGTGCGACTTCTGTATGGAATAAATCCGGTATGTGATGGCCGCGAGTGGTCCGCGCTCGAGAAGGTGCCTGTGTGCTGCGTGATGTCAGCGCTCACTAAAAGACACTGCTCTAAGGTCTAAATGAATGAATTATTTGTTAGCGAGTCGGAGGAAGAAGGCTTCGATGGTTTTGCCCTAAACGTTGTCTGTGTGTATCAATAAACCATTTTTGAGAAGTTAGTTCTGTCTAGACTTCGGATAGTAGATGCACGTGTCTAGCACTGTTAACCGGGGGATGCATACAGAGGCGGCAGCCGCCGCAACCATGTACTTTTGCCGCACTTTCTAACGAACTGATCCTCTATGAGTTTACCTGATTAACAAGCGCGCTTTGTACACCGGTGCGTCTTTCACACCGATGCGACTTGTGCACGTTTTTCTTCGGAAAAACTGTCGTTTTAAGGATGCAACTTATACAAAAGTGCGACTTATAGACCGGAAAATATGGTACGTGTGGACCGGTAAAGGAGCAGAGGAAAAAACAAAGGAGCTGTTTGAGTGCATTGCACAGGACTTCCAAACGACAAACTTGCCCTGCATAGTGGTGGGAGATTTTAATGCACATATTGATGCTCTTGACGAAGCAACAGAGAGAACAGGAAGGAGGCTGCTAGACTGGGTGAAAACAACAGGATTGGTGATCGCCGACACCGCAGAAAAGTGTTAGGGACAAATCGTGTGGGCAGTGGGCAACAATTCATCGTGCATTGACCAACTGCTCTCTTTTCTGAGGGCCCTTTCAGAGCTGGACTCAGAAATTGATGAAATTGATGAAGAAATTGATGAAAATGATGAAATTCAGAAATTGATGAAAAGGAAGAAAAAAGTCTGGACAATGACCAAATTACTATCCGACTTGTGTTTAGAAGGAGGCAACAGAGAACAAGCAAACTGAACATCCTGCAGGCCAGGGACATCAACACTCTGGCAGAGCAGTTGGAAAAAGACGCAGCAGAAGCCAACATAAAGGACTGCGATGATTTCGTGCAGTGGATTAACAAACACGTAACGGCCCTGTGTCAGCACAGGAAAAGGACTTGTGGGAAGAAAAGGCAGGAAAAGTGGCAGCATCTCCACTCCGTGGATCATGGCAAGGGTGCGGAGTACGGGGACTCGAAATGACATCCAAGTTGCGCCCCGAGTGACATCCGATTTGCGCCCCGACCGTTATTCGATTGGAGCCGTGAGTTGCACCTTGATTATTCCCTAAATGAAACTGCAACTCACGGCTCAAATTGAATTTCGCTTGATTTTCACTTGATGGTGGGGCGCGCACGGATGAACGCGGACGGACAATGGGGGGTCCTAAAATACTCCACACTGTTACAGGCGAGGGAGTAAGCCAACGTCGCGCACAGAAAGCTAAAAGCAGTGAATGCCAACTTTCTTGATGAGCTCAAAGGGGCCGGCAGGCATGTCGCAAGGAAATTCTGCAACTTGTTCAGAGTGAGCGGGCTGAGTCTTCCTGCACCAAGGCCTGTCTGCGAGACTTAACAATGGGGGAAGATTATGAAGGGCAGGGCTGTCTTGATTACGTCAACCTATGTGGTCCAGAAACTGGAAAGACGAACAGTGCCTCAAAAGCAGGACGCAGGGACCTGACAAGGGAAGCACTCTGGAGATACAATCACCAAAGGATAGTTTGAATGGGCCCTGGAACGCAGGATTTGCAGGACAGTGGCAGGGCTAGACAAAACCCCGATACAGTTGGTCAAGAAAATGGGGCCCAAAACAAGAGAGCTACTTTTCAAGGCACTGAATGACAGGGAACAGAACGCCCGCTGGACGTCCTGTTGACAGGCGGGTGTTGATGGATAGACAAACAAACAGTAACCTCAGGTTAAACTTATCATACTTGGAACAGGGCCAGATGAGGGAGTCTACCAGGCCTGCTTTACGCTGACCATGTTGTCCTGATGGTAAATTCGCCTACTGAGCTTCAGGTCCTCCCCAATACATATGCAGAGGAGGTGACAAGATTAGGCCTGCGCTTCGATTCGAATAAGTCGACGATCATGACAGTAGGGACACCACCTGGAGGAGTGACAGTAGGAATGAAGGACGGGGATATGCTTAAACCACTGTGGCGTAGGGCACCGTTGTAGAGGAGTACCATATGTACAAATATTTGGGGATCAAGATGACAGACGGAAGGAATTATCTCTGGGAATACGAGGCTTATTTAGGATAAAAGCGAGTGTACCTGACATCCAGGCCTCTCTGGACCTTCAGTCGGTACGAGGTTGTCTGGGCGCTCTGGAAGCTGGTGGCAGCGCCCGGGCGAACATTTGGCGTTGCTGTTCTGAGCATTTATTCAATGCCTAGGAGGGCACTCGTGTTGCACTGGGCAGGCTTACGTACACCACCAACGAAGCAGTGCAGGGTGACGTGGGCTGGTCGTCGCTTGAGGCAAGAGAGGCCACAGCCAAACTCGCGTTGGAATGGCGTCTGAGCATGATGCCAGACGGAAGGTGGGCCGGGGAGGTGTATAGATAGGTGTACCTTCACTACACAAACACCAAATGGTTGACCTGAAGACAAGTGGCAGAACGCTACGATGTACCACAGGTACCACGATGTACGATGTACCACAATGTACGGTGTATATGAAACACTCAGGCCAGACTGGCGGCGGAAGGTGCGCGACCGGGTACGATGAGCGGAGAATGTGAGGTGTCGAAGCGACGCGAAAGCCCGGCCATCACTGCAGGTGTACTGTGAGGGAAAGGTCTGCATCCAAAGAGAGGAAGATATACGACAACTCAAAAGAGGGTGGTCTGTTGTACGAGGCAAGGAGCAGTGTTCTGAGGATTGGAGTGGTGAGGGCCAAGTTCTCTCCTGGCCAGGACACTCACTGTACCAGGTGTGCAGGCTGCTCCGATGCACTTGCAGTGGCACTGGGGCTGTGTAGTGGGAGCGTTAGTACGTTACCAAGTTACCAAACAGTGCCTGGTGGCATGATCATGTGTGAACAGGACAGTTTAATGACACTGCGTGGAGGTTTCTTTATTTTGTTCGTCTTCTAGGCACGAGCCAGTTTTCTCTGGCATCAGCCATTACAAAGGGTTTCGGCCTAATCAGCGTCAGTATTAGACACTCTCGCCGTTGCTTCGCAACACCAGGGATCCCCAGATTGCCCTCTTTTTTTATTTTCGGCAGTTGCCAACTAGCTCACGTGTGTGGTGGCTAGTGCGAATCATACACTAGAGCTCTGCATGGGCCTAATTTTTAAGGCCCGGACTCGACCCAAGCGCGACCTGGATCCATAACACTTAGCCCAGGCCTGGACCAGGCCTGTCGTCTCTAGAGCAGGCCTGGCTTTGGGCCCAGTTAGTTTTTTGTGAATTTAGATGTACGTGACCAGGCCTGGGCTTAGTCGCTAAAGGAAACTTGTTTTTTAGAGTACTCGGTTGAGTGTCTTCATAGCGGGCAATCAGATGGAGCATCTAGTATGTACAGCAGCACATCATGGATTGAAGCGCAAAAATTTAAGGTTAAGTAGTGCACGTACTTTAGCTTCCGCCGTCTTCAGTTCTCGTCACATCGTAGTAATAATAGCTCGTAGTCTTACATCAGAGACACCATCGCCTTTGATGGCCGGATTCTTGGACACATCATGTGGTTAGCTCGGCCACAAGTTGGTATGCCGAAATTTTTGGTGCCGCGTTTCAATCCACGGGTATGTACGTGCATTGAAATGTTTTACCTGCAGTGGTGGCTCAGGGGTGCTGTTTTTCTAGTACTCAAGTTCGATTCCAGGCCACGGCAGCCGCATTTCGATGGGTTATGTAGAGCACCCTACTTAAGTTCACAGCCCCAGGTTGCCCGAATTAATCCCATCCCTATGGCGATCCATGTTATCGTATCTTTGTTACGTTATACCCCAAAATGCGAAATGTTGATGCAGTACATGAAACGTTGTTAAAATTACAGTACAGTGACTATCAGACCTTACAAAACACATTTTTAAAACAATGCATAGAACTAAAATCAAGATGTGTGCGGAAATAAGCCCGCAACATTCCTTCTAATGCTCTTTTTTACACCACGTCAGAAATATTACTGCCAGGCCTTATGAATTCAAGCCTGAGAAGGGCGTGTGCAGTGCTCTAGCATATACACTCAGCAGATAGGTGGGGCTTGTCGTTGCGCTGCTGAGCACGAGGTCGCGGGTTCGATTCCCAGCCGCGGCAGCCGCTTTTCTGATGGAGGCGAAAAGCAAAAACGCCTGTGTGTTCGAGATGTCGGCACAGTTTAAAGATCCCCGGGTGGTCAATATTAATCCGGAGCCCTCCACTACGGCACGCCTCATCGCCTGCGTTGCGTCGGTGCGCTAAACCCAACAATCAATCAATCAATATGGCGGGCTTGCATCATTGCAATGCTACAAATTGGGTCAACTCAGGACAGTTGAGGACACTTGATAACGAAGTAAATTGGCGTGAACCAGCAGCAGTGGTGACAAGCGTGACAGACACTTTCAGCAACTGCCAAAGTATTGTACAGCAGTAACAACTAAAAGGCCTCCAGCAGTGTTCCACCCCATATTATGGAAGGGGCCTTTATCATCATCATGCTGTATGCAAGCCCTCGTGTTCTGTTGGCGGTGACCCTGACCACAGGTGGACTTTGCATGTGCACGACGTTTTGTCATATCAGTAGAGTTCAAGTAGAATAAGCATGCTCAAGTATGATTTAAAGTACTTGGCAGGTACACGATGTCTTGAATTTGTTAGCGAGTTTTTCAAGCCTTCAGCATCTCAATCTGTCATAACTGTTGGAATTTAATGAGCCAGTTTGTTATGGAAACGATTGCTTCGGTAGAAATTTGGGGCACAAAAGCTGCCTTTGTGGGCAACGTTGTCTGTGTTGTTTCGAGGTGGTGTAGCAAAAGCTTTCTCATTGATTTGAATAAACGACACACGTGACGGGTATGCACCTTCCTTGCATGCAGCCATTACAAAAGTCAGTTTGTAAGTGGGTTCATAATGATGTGTCATACAGACTGGAGCAAATATCTACGCGATTTTTCTAGAGCCCCCTGAAACACAAATAAGACTTTGACAATGGTGCAGAGACTTAGTCAACAAAAAAATGAAGGTAGCCGTTTTATTTCCTTTTATCCCATACACTTGTTGGTGCCCACTGCTTGAGGCATGGCATTAGAGGCTGGTGAGTTTTCTGGACGGATCTCAAAAATATTTTGAAGTAAGGCCTATGCAGTTTGAATACGACATACTGGATAACATCTCCGTAACTGGCTACAAGAAATGGATCGTTCACTCCCATGAAATCGAGCACGTCCAGCACGAAGGCATACAACCTAGAAAAACTGCAATACGGAATGAAAACTTATTACTCGCTGGACTGCTCCTGCCTGATCGAATTAGGGATTTAGTATTCCCTTTTTGTTGGCTTTGTATAGCCTTATACAAAGTGACAGAGCTGTCGTCTGTTTTATGCTTGTTTGCCTTGCTTTGTCGTCATCTCCGTTCCTTCACTTTATCTGGTGGTCACCTTGCATTCCTTACTTTTTTTTTCAGCTTTCGAAAATGTTCTTCCTCTTTCCCGACCCCCACTTCAAGAAGCAGAAGCACAAGTGGAGGATCATCAGCCGTCAGCTGTTGGCTGAATACGCCTACGTCCTCAGGGTTCAGGTGAGCATTCTGTGAGCAAGGAACTTTCTGGCACGTGTGAAGGGAATTTATGCTTTTTGGAGCGATCTAACGTTGGCCTAGTGCGGTTTATTGGGGCCTAAAAGAGTGCGTTAACAGAGCCGGGGCGAAATCAAAAATTCGAATTTTGTGAGTTTAGCGCCCTGGAGCTACACCAGGGCTATGAAGCGCGCCGTACAGTAAAACCTTGCTACAAGAGGCACTTGAGACATTTGAATGGAGACGGTTTGGTTGATTTTTCTATGTGAGACCTTGGTTACCAGAGACATGTTTCTTGGGTCCCTTGAGTGTCTCTTGTAAGGAGGTTTAAGTGCACTGGAGGGCTCCGGATTAATCTCGACCACCTAGAGATCTGTGACGGGCGCTGAAATCTCAACTTACAAGCGTTTTTGCTTTTTGCCTCCTTTAGAGAAGCAGCAACCATGGTTGGGGTCGAACCTGCGTCCTTGGGCTCAGCAGCGCAATGTCTCAGCCCCCGAGTCGCCGTAATGGGTGCTGCGGCGAAATGAAAGATAGACTTGTGTCTGTTGCTTGTGCATTATCCATTACTGGTTATCGATACGTCTAGTCATTCTTGGGAGGCCAGAAAGATGCAGCTTCTATCACTTGTTATGCTTTTTCTGTTTCTTCGTAGCACAAAAATGTTCACTGGCCAAAACTCGGCAGTCACTCAGGTTTGAGGAAGGCACGGTGCAAACCTGAGCTGTTGAGGGTGGGCGGGTGCAGAGCCTGAAAACAGAAATGTGGTTTGCTCCGTAGGTGAACCCGCAGTTGTGCTGGTTAGTACAGTTGGTAAAGTGGTTGAGCTAAACCTTTGGACTGGGTTTGAGTCCTGAAAAAGTGGCTCTCTTAAGTTTGGGTATGGGTCCATTCGTCGCATGATGTTATGTCGTGGGCTGATTGGTAAGTCTGTTTGAGTGCATAGGATCATCCGTAGTAGGACAATTTGTAACTTGTTTAAAGTTCATCATAAGGGTGCGAAAACAAACTTCAAAGATTTTTTTTTAATTGGGACATGGGAATCAGGGAGCATACAATGAAAGGCTAATTATACCCGTGCCACATGTACATGAAAAATGACAGTAAGTGTTTAAGGCTTTAACATACTGAATGACCTTATTTGGGCGGGCCGTGCTACACGCAAAAACGCGAAGGCATTAAATTTGTTGGGCATGATGGTGATAACGACCAAAAAGAGAAGTGCACTTGTATTTTAGAAGCTTTTAATCTAGAGAAAGATGTCTTACAAGGGTTAAAAATGTTTTTTTGTGAAAGAAAGTGTCATGAGAAATAGTGTTTTCTAAAAAATGATGTGAGCCGTTTCTAAAAGTGGCTTCAGCAGCTGCCATCGCCTGCCAGCGTTAGCCAAATCCGAAATATTCGGAACGACGAGTAACACGATGTTTTGCCTTTTGCCGCTGTTTTAGTGAACTTGGTCTTCTTCAGAACTCTGCCACCAAGAGGGCACAAAAAATCGTCTTATTTTGAAGTTCAGCTACGTTTCCATGTCAACACTCTGGTGCTGAGAGTTTCGTTCGTCCATTTTGGTGCCCCTCGCATTCAAGAGTAAGGGGTTCGTGACGGCAAATGAGTTGTGCAGAACTCCTTTAACCAAAAGTGATATTATAGCGAATGGCATTGATTTTTGTGTGTAGCAGCACATTAATGGCATTAAAACTTAAGGCCTTAAGCACTTAATGTCATTTTTCGTGTACGTGTGGCACGGGTATAAGAGAGCACAGACATGCGTTCCAGTGGGTAACTTCCGCAGGGAACTTGGCCGCGCTCTGTGCAAGGTGTAGACGTGAAGCCCATTTTGACAAAACGACCATTTAAAGATACACTCGGGCGGGAGATCTTCGAGGCATTTTCAGTGTTGTCCGCGCTCGAGGGAGAATGTGTCAGCTCCCCTTCTGTCACGCTCACCAAACGTGAAATGCAATTTTCGGAGCAATGGTTGTGAATGCAGGACGTGCCACTGGAAAGGTCTTTGAGACCTATTAATCGTCTCTTCTCCTCCGTTCTTTGGAATCTTTTTTTTTTTTTTTTTTTTTCCATTATACAGCCCACTCGCAATAATCCAAACTTGAAGGGACCCCAGGATATTGTTTGAATTATCGGAAGTTTGAATTATCAGGCGTTCTCATAAAAGTGACTGGGGCAACAGACCAAGTTTTGTTGTAATGAAACATCCACGTATATATTTGTTAATAATGCAACATTCACACGCAATATACATACTTTGACAAAGAAACCACGAATGGATGACTGCTTTGTTTTTGCGTGACAGTCCAAAACAAAATTTCCGATGCCAGCAAGGGCATGCCAGTTTATTGTGAGGGTTTTCTTCAGTGGTGAAGGACTTGCGGAGCCCAGAAATGTGCTGAAAAGATGCAAATGTGCAGCTGGAAGCGGCAAATTCTGCAGATTTTTCTGGCAAGAACAAACAAATAATGCGAATTAACTGAATTTTTTCAATGATTAAGCGGTTTTAGAATGCGTTGAAAACGTATTCGGCCGACGAAAATTTTGAAATTTGTTTGAATTACCTGAAAGTTTGAATTACGAGTCTACTGCATTTTCTTTGCTTTTTTGTATATATATGTTCTCACTTCAATTTTAATTACCATTTTTCAGTATCCGGCCTTTACGTCAAGCGTATGTGTCCTTTTTTTTCGTCCACCTTGTGTTATAACCAATCACCGAAGATACAATGAGCTGTGATCCGACGTCGTTCACATATAATTTCTGCGTAAAATGTATTCAAGTAATTGGTGTTCTGCAGTCTTTCTAGGCCTCTCATAAATGACAACAGGATAGCTCATTTCAAAAAATGATTACGTGTTAAAAATGATTTTTTGCTAGTCGAGGTTGTGACTTCGCTTGTTAACCTGTCGCTGCTGGGTGCCTCAGTGCCACGTTGATTTGTTAATCTTGTTCCGAGATTACTTAAATAAGCATAGAACTAGCTCTCTAAAGTATAGCGGCAGCTCTCTTGGTGGTTATTTAAATCAATATCGAGAGCAAGGTCATACAACAAAACTGGCTTTCTTTAAAGGAGCCATGAAGAGAAAATACAACTTCGTTTAATTTGAAAGAACTAGGATTCAGTATCTCACTCAGCTCCATTACAGCCACAAAAGATGTTTTTTTATTGAAAAAAAGCAAGAAGTATTTAAAAACTTTCAAATTTTGCGCCACAGTGACGTGTTATGAGCAAGAATGACGTCATACGGGCCAACAATAAAACATAATTTTCAGTGCGTTAACTGCACGTTAGCATTCAAGTGATGCGGTCAAATGGAACTAGAGGCCCCATTACAGACGTCCACTCATGTGTCGTCGCGACAGGTCAGTTAGGCGGCCGCCAATCACACAAACAAGGTTCCGTGACGTCATAGAAAAGTTGCGGGAAATTGGCTAGGGGGTCGCAACTGCTTCACACGTTTTCTTTAATATCTCCGTTATTTGTTCGAAGATTGCAATGATATTGGTATCATTGTTATCGGGACTAAGCCGTCTTTTTAATAAACCCAACTTGTATTTTGTCTTCATGGCTCCTTTAATACCATGCTGACATCTCTCTCGCTAAATCAAAGTCAAAACTCGTTGATTTCACCTTGACTGAGATGACTTTAGGTTCAACTCATGTGACCATGCCTAACCACTTTGACTGGAAACAGTTGTTTATCAGTTCGTTATTACCGAGCCAAAAGTGCCAATCTGCTGCTTTTGTTGCAAATGTCGACAAAAGACGATAGTCTTTGTCGACGTTTGCCGAGTAAGTGCCTCCCTTCGCTTTCCCGCTCACCTCTCATGCTGTTTCTCTTCCGTCGCGCTCCTCCCAACACAACACATTAGAAGCTTGCTCGTCAATTTATATTTACTGTGTTCCACTGCTCTAGGCCGGGTGCCTTGATGCCAGCACGGTCGTACAGCAGAGACGCGCGTGAATCGAGGCACCCTACTTCAACGTTTATAAAACCACGTTGCCCTTCTCCACGTGTGTCCCAAGCAGAACGTGGAACCTAGCTAGTGGAACCTTTCGTTGCTATTGCTGCTTGTTTTCTTTAAGGGGCCCTGAAAGGCATTTTGAGCACACTAAATGAACTAGCGCAATCGTTAGATTGGGTCGTCAACGTCAGCTGTGCCAAGTATTACTCTTTTACGCGCAGCGGAAAGCTCACACTTTTGTTGCAAAGTTTGTCGCTTTTTTCTCACCCTTTCCTTCGTGTTTTTGGACGCTGCCATCTTCACATGTCTACATCATCGATTCCCATATGTTCGTCATGAGCTAGACATCCTGCTACTGGGCGGCTTTTTCACGCACTTCCGGCGAAAAGATGAGTCGTCTGCTCAGCGTCGGCTCGCCGGCTGATCTGCCAGCGGAGTGGAGTGCTTGGACATTTTACGACAAACGAAATAAGTGTAAACAAACGCTTAACCGTTCGTATTGAATGCAACACGGCCATAACACGACATGGATATTCTCTTACCTGAGTACCTTCCCTAAAGAAAGCGTTGAAGTCCCGTGGCACTTCTTTCATGCAATCGCAGAGAACGCCCTGAGCCGAATGCCCGGGTTTGACGGATACATTTTATTCAACTTCAAAACAAACCAGAGACGCGTTTCGAACGAACACAGCGTCACAACATGCGTTGCAAGTCTGAACCGCGATTGACAGACGATCGGTTGCTTCCTCCTGCCCGTCGTAAATTCGGCACTCACCTCGCGCCTTGTTTGCGGGGACGAACAGCAAGTCACTGAACTCTGGCAACCAAGCGAGAAGGCTTTTAGCCAGGCACACTACACATACCCCATGCGAGGTTGAGTCGTTCGTCGTTCGAGAAAGATAATCCAGACCATGGGAAGCACTATCCACCCGCAGAAGTACAACGTCGCATTTCATCGCGAAACGAACGCTACACATAGGAGGCGATGCACACACACACACAGCTTCGGTGGCGGCATTGGCTTAGCTGCAAGCTTCGTTCGGACAGTCAGCGATGCTACGACGATACAGAGCTGCGTGAGGGCGACGTGCTAACCACTTCACGTATTTAAAAACACAGGGGCAAAGAACTTGGTTCATCGGAAGCAAAAGATCTTTCCTTCATTATTGTGCCTGAAATATACTGGCTAGTGTTGCTAGTGTGCCGAGGGCGGGCCCTAGGCGGGCGCCGGGAGCGATGTACGCGGCCGGCTGCCGCTTGGGGCGCTGCCGTGCGGGAGTGTGCGCGTTCGTCCGGCCCGAGCAGATCGCGCGGTTGCCACCGCGCTGCGTAGCAGACGGCAGGGGCAGAACTTTCCAATCCCGCTTGCGACGAAAGCGAGCGAAAGCGACGGGAATTCTGTCGCGCGAAGAAAATTTCTCCCGACAGTTCGACAAACACGATCGTCGCGCGACAAAGCGACGAAATTCCCATCGCTTTCGCTCACTTTCGTCGCAAGTGCGAACGGGCCTTTATGCGCAATCTCCGTCCCACATAAAATAAGCTCTTGCTTGTCGCCTGAGCATACGGTTGATATGTGACTACGTTACACTGTGCTTGCGAGTGTATTTAAACGATGTCACTAGGTTTGAAACGTAAGCGCTCGGCGTGCAGCTTTGTAAACGCAAGCAGCCTCACGTACGCACGCTATTTTGCTGCTAATAGAGAGTTTTAGTACAGCGTTTGTGCCTTTGCATACGCTAAACGCTAAATTTTTGCGTCCCGCTACGTAAACATCGCGAGGGGAGTTTTAGTAGAACGTCTCATCAGTTTTGCGTTGCGACATGCTAATGCATATGGCGCCATCTGTTAAATGTTTTCCGAAATGACTCGGCGGCTGATCTGCTAGCGGAGTGCCGGAGTGCCTGAACATTTTACGACTATCAGAACACGGATGCTCGCTGCTCGAGTGCGGCGTTGGTTTGCTCTGCGCCTTCCCGTTCATCGCCACTGATAAAGCAATCCGATCCGGCGCGTTTTGTGCACGGGTTCTGTGTCGGTTTAAAATGTCTTTTTTTCACATGCCGCCGGTGGTAGGAATTACAACCGCCGCAAAATAAGACCCGGCACCAGCGGGCCCACATCTGAGACCGCGCTTTTTGGATAAACAGTGCGCGATGCACCAAAGGGAACGAGCGCACGATTCTCCCTGCGCTGCTGCGAGTTCGCCGCCGATACCAACTGCAGCTACGTACACCGCGAAAGGGCAAGGCCAGGCCGCACACATGCGGCCAGGTCTTTCGTTCGCTTTTCCAGCCTTTAGAGGAGTGGCCATGGTGTCAACAAAGATGAAAAAGCCGAAAGAGCTGGCCCGTAGCAGACGGCAGTCTGTGGGAGCGCAATAGCGGAAGTACGTCACCGCTGAGGAGCGAAGCATCATGGGAGGGGAGGCCAACAGAGAAGAAACAGTTGAAAGGAGGAGGAAATACGGCGCGACGATAATGCGCGGTTTTCGATTTACGATTTCTCAGCTAATACTCATCGCTTTAACAAAATTCTTGCAGGAGGAGATTGCCAATACATTGCTTTATTTGGTTACATGTACATCCATGCATCGGCGGAAGGCATTTCAGGACCCCTTTAATTAAAATGCCGCCAGAAGCCATAGTGGCGCGGGTGACAGCAGGCGACGGTGAATTTTTTTCTGCAGTGGATGTAGTATTTCGTTTAGCAAAAACCAAGCGTCCATGAAATTTTTTTTAAAGGAACACTGTAAATATCACTTATGTATTAATTTTCTGTCTTATATTTACGTAATGTCTTGTTCTTGTTCAACAGTGTTGACAAGTATGAACATTGCCACCGGACTTAGGTGCTTAAATTTGGCTGTGAGTATATAGGACTATTGCACAGATTTTGTTGCACTTTGGCCGGGTGGCTGAATCGAGTCACAGACAGACAGACAGACCAAAATTTTCCTGTTCAAGTAACCCAAGAAAGACTATCGTCTTTAAAAAATATTGTAGGCTTGAATCGCGTGCTGCTTGTTGTCTGCTGTGCAGCTTTCATTGACAGGCAAAGTGTTATACCATGCTTTTTCATCTTTGTGTAAGGCTAGAGTCCATGCTACTATTCCTCACGGGCCTTCTTCTGGAACGTTTTTATGTGTGCGTGTGTATGACATCAGCACTTCATTCCACTATATTCCCTTGCTTGCTTTCCACGACCTTTGTTGCTTGCTGAATATAACTTTCTTTACTCTCTGTCTACTGGCGCCAACAAAAATAACAAACTACGGGCTATTTTGCGACAAACAAGCCGCTTGACGAACCATCCTATTATGTATGTTCTCCGACCCGCCAAGGGGGCTCATTGGCTAAGGCGTACTGCTCTGCTCAAGGATGGAAGTTCGATCCGAACCCCGGTAACTGCTTTTCTGATGGAGGCGAAAAGCGAAATCGTTTGTTTCGTCATTTCGATGCACGTGAAAGATCCCGAGGTGGTCGAAATTAAGCTGGAGCCCACCACTATGGCGCGCCTTATAGCCCATAGTGCGTTAAACTTCGTAATTGATTAAATTATTATGTGTTCTTCGGTTACAAAACTGACCTATGAGGACGTGGGTTCGATTCCTGGCCACGGCGGCCACTTTTCTGATGGAGGCGAAAAGCAAAAATGCCCGTGTGTACGAGATTGCGGCGCACGTTAACGATCCCCAGGTGGTCGAAATTAATCCGGAGCCCTCCACTACGGCGCACCTCATCGCCTGCGTTGTGTTGGTGCATTAAACGCTACAATCAGTCAATCAAATCAATCGAGAGATTCTGTGGCTATTTTATTGCATGTGCAGTGGATGTCAAATGTACTGTTTTTGCGTGAAACGTTTGATGTGCAGAGTTGAAATTCAATGCCCTATGCGTCTCTCCAGGGTCTTCTGTACACCATAACGGACGTCAAGGAGCTACATGAGTGGATGGTCTCTCATCTCTCTCAACACCCTCTGTTCGAAAGAGTGTCAGAAGAGGATCTGGTGAGCTCTGGAATTCTTTTTTTCTGCAGTGTTACCCGAGGACTTGGACAGACAAAATATTAAGCAAGGTGCATCATAAGCAGCCTAGAGGCCTCTTCAGTTGAAGGTCAATCAACCATGGCTTTACAAGCTCCACTGACCTGCAGAATCATGTGGTTTTAGTTGAAACAAATATCATTAGCTGTTATGCTGGCTCCGAAAAGGGAAGAGCAGTGGGGGGAGGGGAAAGTTTGAGGTAGAGATAGTCGATTATACCCCTGTCACACAGCAAATCTAATGTCATTCAAAGTGAATCCGTGCGGGTCTACACGGCGAAACAAATGTCATTTGACTATGATAGTGGGGACGATTACCGAGCTCGCAAAACAGCAAAATTATACTTCAAGCGCATCTAGAATGTTTTCACACACAATGCTTTTTAAAAACATAACAAAGGATTATTTTGATAATAAAATAACAATAGTAAAATCACCGGTTTAGGTAGCATCTGTAGACATCACAAGCCGAGACAAGTCCGCAAAAAATCTGCATTAGGGTAGCGCGCACCCTGGGGACGAGATTTTCTTTTTTGTTAGTACTTGTTTGTCTTTCTTTATTTGAACAACACGAAGAGGCAAATATAAAGTTTACTGACAGTGAACTTCCTTCTCGAGTGACATGCCACTGCTGTCGAGGCTACTCATTTGGCTACTGAATGAGCTCCCGAACCTTAGTTAGCCGCTAAGTCATTCACCTCAAATGTCATTCGGTATTCTCGTGTAGCGCGGAATTGATGACATTTAGAGTGAATGACATTTGCTCTAAATGTCATTAGATCTGCCGTGTGACAGGGGTATTACTCTACTTATACGATTTGTGAAGAAAAATGCAGCGTTGTTCAATTTGAAAGGACTAATCTTTGGTCACTCACTCAGCTCCATTCCAACCGCAAAATATATTTTTTCAACATGAAAAATGCAAGAAATATTAAAACTTTCAAATTTCCCGCTCTAGGGGCGTGGTATTAGCAGGAGTGATGTAATGTGTGCGAGTACTGAAAACATAGCCATCAGTTTTAACTGCTCATTAGCATTCAAGTGATACAATCAAACGCAACTCGAGGCCACACTGCAATATGTGTTGGTGGTGGGTTAGCCGTCGGCAGCTGCCAGTCACACAAAAAAAAATTTGTGACATCGTGAAGAAATCACTGGAAACTGACTGGGTAGTCGCCACTGTTTTACACAATTTTAATAGGTAGCATGCTTTGCAGAGTACCCCCACAGCCAGGATCATGCAACGTCCTGCATTTCCACAAAAATGCAGATATCACGGCAGTTCCACCTGTAATCGCTATAACGGCGTAAGTGGAGATAACTGGTCGCACGGAATTTTAAAAAACTAAAAAAAAAAACTAAAAAAAACGTCAAATAATTACGGAAAATGGCGAACCGTGTAACGCCCTGCATTTCCACAATAATGCAGATTTTGGGAAAGTTCGAAATGTAATAATTGGCATTTCCACAATAATGCAGATTTTGTGAAATTTCACCTGTAATCGTTATGATAGCGTAAATGGAGATAATCGGTCAAACAAAATTAAAGAAAACTAAAACATAAGAAAAATTTAGAATAATTGCGGAAAATGCCGATCGGTGTAACACCCTGCATTTCCACAATAAGGAAGATTTCACGAAAGTTTCACCTGTGATCGTTATAATATTGTATTTGTAGATAATTAGTTGGACAGGATTTAGAAAAAAACAAAAAATTTGGCTGGAAAAAAACTCACACTCACGACAGGCGGCGTAAGAATGCTACGGATTAGTAGATAATTCTCTGTATTTCTGTAGAATTTTTTTTTTAAATATCTGTCGAAAGCAAAGAACAACTGACACAGCGCACTATCCTTCCAAACGTCTCGTAGCTACTGCTTTTACTTCGTCATCATTGACCCACGAACCCAGCGTTAAAAAAGCACTACATCGTCTTTCTCTTTCATTTCTATCCTAAACTGTCTGGAAGCGTGGCGCATGCCTTTTCGGGGATTTAACACCCTCGCGATCCCGCAGAGTTCGTGTTTGAGACAGAAGCGCTGCACCACACACTCAACTTGCTGGCTGTTTGAGCTCCATCTGGCGCGGCGTTCGAATAATGCATGCTTCACAGGTTCTTGAACCAGTCGCCGAGCACGCCCACCTCCATACAGTGGTCACGCAGCGAGTCCAACAGTTAATCCAAAAGCTTGAAAAGCAACTCTTGCTCCTTGTAGCGGTACGCGCTGTCGCATCGCTTGCCACACTTCTAGGACACCTCTGCGGTGTGGCACAGTTTCATAATTAGGATCCTGTACACATCACTCTCCAGCACGGCCAATTTTTCTTGAATGTGTGAGGCTGCACACGTGGTTGGCAAACACGTGGGCTCTTTTCTTTCTCAGTCACGCTGCCATTTTGCTTCGCAGCGAACGCCTCGGCACCTTCATTTTGCGAGCGTAGCCAGACGGTGGCAAGAATGCAGCTTCGATATCATCAGACCTGTCACCGTGGTCTTCAGTTTCAGTCTCCTCAAGTGGGTCAGTTTATTCCTATGACATGCAACCTCCACATTTCTGAGGGATTGATTAGTTGGCAATTTTCACCCAGTGCTTCAACTCGGGCCACATTTGTGCTGCTGCTCTTCACCAGGGGATTATCGGTACTTGAGTACAGTGTCATTGAAGCACCCAGCTAAAGTACGGTCTTGAAGCACTACGGTCTTGAAGAACCCAGCTAAACACTGAATCAACGGCGCAAACGGTGTCATTGAAGCACTTGATTCACCGCTTGTAAGCCTCTGTTAACACGCTTATAGTCGCTGTTTGCATGTACCCTTCTTTGGGTTCATCGGCAACCAGTAAGTTGCGGTTGCGAAGCGTCTTTACGAATTTGGTTTCCAAAGGCAGACCTTTTACTGTGGGACCTCTGGCACTTTGAGAGCATCCAAGGTACCACGACTCCACTGAAAGTGGCTGGGTAAGGCGATCGCAGCCTTCCGGCACTGGTATGATCGCAGACGGTTGGAGCGGCCAAATGTCAACGCAGCCAGGTCCTCCATTCTGACCCGCCGCGGTGGCTCAGTGGCTAAGGCGTTGCGCTGCTGAGCACGAGGTCGCGGGTTCGATTCCCGGCCGCGGCGGCCGCTTTTCTGATGGAGGCGAAAAGCAAAAACGCCCGTGTGTACGAGATTTCGGCGCACGATAAAGATCCCCAGGTGGTCAAAATTAATCCGGAGCCCTCCACTACGGCGCGCCTCATCGCCTGCGTTGCGTCGGCGCGTTAAACCCCACAATCAATCAATCAATCAATCAATCAATCAATCCTCCATTCTGGAACCAGGCAGGGCCAGTGGGTGAGACAGGTTGCTACGCACAAAGTTTAATTCGCTGCTAGTGTTAAGGAACACCAGCTGACCGCACTCTCCATATTCCCACACTGTGGTCGTTTGGAGCAGCACCGATGGAGAACAAGTGCTGTAGGAAGGAGTCGTTATGCTTCGACCTTGTTGCACAAGTTCCTCACGATGGGCATAGTTGACAATGACGACGATGTGGCGATGGACGTTGATGTGGATCGATCGCTCGTCGATGATGTCGTAGTCGACGATAGGTGGCTCGTTGGTCGAGGGCACGTAGCAGACGACTGACTTTTCAAGGAATATTTACAGTTTATTTACAAGTACAACTATGTACAGGGCATGTATTAGCCACTCAACATTGAGCCGAGCCCGCAACATGCGAGACTCGCCTCGCCTCTCGATCGACCTGATCCCTCAGATCTCCTGATCTCTCCCCGACCCTAAACAATGCACAACACTCGGTTTTTGATCACAAAAACCCCGCCTCTAAAGTGGGCGTTTAAGAAAGAGTGAAAATCCCTCCCACAATGGTTCAAAATCAGCACTCATTGGCCACAATTACACCCAATCACGGATACATTCATTCCCACTCACGTGACCCAACGCTCTCTCTCCACCCGGGTTCAAGCAACAAACAAACCAAAATGGAGCACTATAGAACGGCACAAACCCGGTCGAGCGGTAAACAAACCGTTTCGAAGAACGCGTGTCTCTTACCACGCCGAAGCCTTTAAGGTCATAAATTTCGCTTTTCTGTGACTGAGCACGGAATCTACCGCGTCTGACACTCGACTTCCGCGAAGATGACGGTTCACGGAAACCCCGCTGCGCCATGAGTGCGAACCCGTGTTCTACAGCCTAGCCCTCTATGGGGTGGCTGGACATGGACGTTTGACGAAATGCGTACCGGAGCAGGGAAGCAAATGACAAAGGCGGCAGTGCCGTCCCCGGGTCTTAAGAACCCGTGATTTACTGCCGCCACGTGCCGAACAGAGTGCGCGTCTGGCATTCTGACTTTTCGGCTCTTAACGATTCCTGAAACCAAAGGCAGCAGAGTTAGTTGCCCGTCCGCCGGAGACAGTAGCGACACACGCACTTATAAATCTTGACCCCCTCGCTCCCGGCCATTACTTTGACACTTCGTTTCACCGTGCGGTTGGACCCTCGTCGCTAGCGCGCTCCGGCTGCACCCTCTGCAGCGCTGCTCTGCGAGGCGGCGCAGTACCCATTCAAGGCTGCGGTCACGGCGCCGGGCCGACTTCGAGCGTCCCCGGCATCCTTACAACAATGAGCGGGAGCGCCAGGCGCGCCACTTCTCGGAACCTGCCTCATGCGCCCCCCCGACTACACGAAGAAAACGCTTCCCCATCGTCGCGTTCCGCTCTGCCCATTCATCTCCTCGTCCCAAAAAGGCGGGAAAAGAAAAATGAACGACCGTAAAACGAGCAGCTGGCGATCTTTGCCAATTAAGAAGGGTGCTCGAACATAACACCTCCCCACCAAGAATGTTGTCCGTACACTTGCTGTACGGACAACATAAACTTTTGCCGCGGTTTAACTCTTTCGTTACGGCAGAAAAACGGCCGATTTTAAGTGCTTCGACAAAACATTTTTTTTCTCTTGAGCTACTGAACACACGTAGCCTTGCTATGCATGAAATTGTAGCTTATAGATTGCTCTTCCAAACACAAAGCAGCAGTTTTGTTAAAGGTACAATAACTTACAGTTTATTCGTCAAGTAATCAGAAAAAAGACCCCAAGAAAAGTATACGAAAAACACAAATCGGCACTTTTACTGAGACTAAAAATTATTTCAGGTATTTTAAGATATACAAATTGTTCCTACGTTCCTTGGCTATGATTCAATATATAACTCAACAGTGTACACCAAGTTTTTGCTTTTTGAGGGCCCGTCAACCTAGCGCAACTGACGGCTGTGCCACGCCGCGAGGGTACTCAAGGGTGAGTGAGTCTCTGTAAAACGTGCATCCAAGTACCGTACTTACCCGATTCTAACGCGCACTTTTTTTCCGGAAAAATAGGTCGAAAAATCGCATGCATCGGATACGAAACTGAAACCGAAACAGCGGAAATTTCGTCCCACCCATCGCCATTGCCATGTCAAGACGGCACCAAAGCTTTTAGCAACAATTTTTCGGACGCAGGAAGCATAGGCGCCTAGGCTTTTCGATCGGCGTTCACACAAATCGTCAAATCGTTCCACTTGCGCGCTTGATAACAGCAATGGCAGCAGCGGCTCTCACGCGTTCAAAACGAGCGGTCGGCTGAAGCGTGCGCCTCTGAAAGAAGCTCGCGGGATGGGCGTGTGACGTGTGGGCCACGATCCCATCGACCATGGTTGAACGTTAGTTCAGAAGTGTGGCATCGCGAATGTGCTTGGCGGCACCGAGGACGAGATGTTGTGGTCAGTGGAGAGCTACGAGGAGTGAGATGAGTGAGATTACTTCGGGAAATAAATCACCCGTTTCTCTCGCATTCTATTTTCTTGCTCACACAGTTCCGTTCGCGTTACAATCGGAGGTGCAAGTTTTTTATTTTTTTGTCAGGAAAATCGGGTGCGCGTTAGAATCGGGTAATTACGGTATACTCTTTTGTGTCCTCGCACAAAATTCTTATCAGTTCGGTGCTCTTATCACAAAATTCCTATCAGTTCGGAGCAGGGTTCAGTCGCACCTGAACCCTGCAGCGCTAATCTGACACGAGTGCCAGGTTATCTTGAAGGTGATAGCGCGATATAGCGCTGTGCATTTCGCAAAATATCCCGGCCGTACGTTCTCGAGACCCTAAACACAAAATCAAAACCGCAGTCGTCAGATAAGAAGCACGTTTTGTTTATAAATACAGCGCGGAGTCACAACGAAATTACCTGCCAGCGCTTGTTGAAGTGCGAGGCACCTGTACCGGAGCTTCGTCGTCCTAACTGAAATCTGAAGATCCCACATCATTGCTTGACCCCTCACTGCTGCTGAAATGAGAAAAATCGACAGCAGGAGCTACCGAAGTGCTTGCTACAGCAGTCCGACTGTGCGGAGCGCGGCGTGAACCCGACGCCATTTTTTCTCCTCCTCCCCTCCCCCTTCGGTTCAAATTTCTCTTGCTACGCCGCCACCACACGAGACACATAAACAAACGAAACCAAAATTGAAAGAGGAGTTGGCAATGAACACACCAGATGGGGATAGTTGTCTGTGGAGCGAGGGTTTTAGATTTTGCGGGAGATTTAAAATCATCGGACGCCGGCTTCCGATTGCCTATGGCGCCGTCGTGAAAGAGTTAAGAAACCCCATTTCACAAGAACGAAAAAAAAACAATCACTCATAGCACGTGCTACAACATAAACCCCCAATGAGGGCAACAACACCACTGAATACGCAGGCTACATTACAACCGTGGCGTGCTCCCTTGATACAGTAGAGGCAACCAATACTACGGATGGTGTAAACAACAACACACAGCACATACTCCCGCAATAACACAGGCGCTCCTACAACACTGGATAACGTTCTCATCGTCTCTTCGCGCACGCGCACAAGAATGTTTTCACAAACTACAACACACACCGTTCAAACGGTCCAGTGGCCACAGCTCCACACATTCAGAAGGTGGGCCCCACTTGTACATTCCATGCTCCATGAAGGCGGTCACCACACTTTTACTGCCAACGGGCATTGAAGGCCCCACCCTAGGTTTAAGATTTCCCGCTTTATTCGGACAGATCTCCCCTGAGCTTCGCCATCACGCGGCTCTCAATTATAGCTCTCCAACCTTGACAGGGCATCAGCACATTTGTTTAACGACCCTTTGATGTGAGAGAACTGCAGATCATACTTCTGCAGGGCCAGACTCCAGCGGGTTAGGCGAGCGCTTGACGACGTAGAGCGCGTCAGGTACGTCAACGGATTATGATCGGTCACTACTTTCACCTTAGCGCCGAATAGCCATGTATCCAAACGACCAAGTGCCCACACGACCGCAAACGCCTCTCTCTCAATGGCTGACCACTTTGCCTGCTGGGGAGTGAGCTTCTTACTGAGAAACGCAATGGGCCTTTCTTCCCCGTCGGTCTCCTGCGCTAGGCATGCTCCAACCGCCATCTCAGACGCATCAGTTGTTAAAATAAACTCTTTACCCACCTCGGGTACAGTTAGCGTAGGCAAGCTGCTCAATGCATGTTTGACCGCGTTGAATGCACTCTCTGCCTCGTCGTTCCAAGGTATCGCATTTGGGACTCGGCGGTTAGTCAGATCGGTCAATGGAAGCACCATTTCCGAGTAGAAGGGGATGTAATCGCGGTAATAGTTAAATAACCCTAATGCACCACGCAGGTCCTTTTTGGTTACCGGTGCCTTAAGTTGCAAAATGGCCTCCACCCTCTCCGGGTCGGGGGAATGAATACCCGATCCGACCACATGACCGAGGTACCGGACCTTTGACTCTGCAAATTTGCATTTAGCAGGATTAACTGTGAACCCCACCCCAGCAATAGTCGCTAGGACCGCGTCAACGTGCTCGAGGTGCTCCTGCCACGTTTCGGAATACACTGCCACATCGTCAATGTATGCACAGGCATACCCTCTATGCTCCTGCAGGGTTTCATTCATGACGCGCTGAAATGTGGCGGCCGAATTGCGAAGCCCATATGGCATCACCTTCCAAGCGAACAACCCCTTAGGCGTTGCAAAAGCGGTGTATCTCTGGGAGCTCTCCTCTACCGGTATCTGCCAGTACCCCCGTGTCATATCCAAAATCGTCACGTACCGAGCCCTGGCTACCTCGAACAGCAACTCCGTGAAGTTTCCCATCGGAAAGTTGTCAACCTCCGAGACAGCATTCAGCTGACGATAATCAATGCATAGCCTGACGGAGCCGTCTTTCTTGGCTACACACACAATCGGGTGCGCGCAGCTACTAGCTACGGGATACACCAGGTCCCATTCCCTAAGCTCATCAATCTGTCGGTCGACCTCAGGTCGAAGTGCCACTGGGACTCTATATGGGTACGCCTTTCCGGGTACTCCACCGGGCACTATTCTGATCTTATGTTCACCTAGCGCGCACCTGCCTGGTTTTTCGGAAAACGCCTCTTCATATCGCATGATGACTCGGCCAAGCTCCTCGGCTTGCTCGCTCGTCAAATGGTTTGCCTCACGCAACACCTCAAGTATCTTACTTGTGCCTTTTCCAGAGCACGGGGTACTTTCTACCTCTCCAAATTCCGCGTCTTCCTCGAATATTACGCCTACGTTGTTTGTACGGACGTAATACTTTCGCAACCGATTTGCGTGCACCCAGCGCTCCGTTCCGTCTTCAAACTGCACCACGTAGCTGTCAGGGCGCTTACGTTCTTTAATTTTGACCGGCCCGATCCATTTGGGGTGCATCTTATTCTGCGGATTGGCATCCAGGACCAAAACCTGCTCCTCCTCGCTGAACTCCTTTGAGCGTGCCCTCAGGTTATATTTCTCGGCGTATGCCCGCTGTACACCTTCTATTCGCTCGTCCACCGCTCGCGACGCCTCTGACATCTGCTGCCGGAGCCCCACTAGATACTCCGTAGCTACTTTGTTGAGCCCGACAGGCGGCGACCACTCCCCTGACCATGTTCGTTGTAATATACTCAGGGGGCCTTGCGGCACCCGGCCGTACATCATCTCAAACGGCGAAGTACCGGTGATCTCATGTGGCACCTCTCTATACGCCCACAGCATGCATGGAATTAGGCGATCCCATTCGCGCCCCCTTTCAAGCATTACATGCCTTAGCATGGTCTTAAAGGTGCCGTTCCACCTTTCCACTATGCCATTGCTTTGTGGATGTTCCGGTGTCGAAAATCGCATCCTGACTCCCAAACGTTCAGCGAGCTCCCTTGTCAGTGTAGCGGTGAAATTTGTACCTTGATCGCAGCAGATCAGCTGTGGGGTACCAAACCGCGAAAACACTTCAAGGAGCGCCTGGCACGTCGCCTGGGCTGTCAAAGAGCGGAGCGGAATAACCTCGGGCCACCTGGTGCACAGGTCTATGAGGCACAGAGCATACCTGTGCCCACGCGCTGAAGTCGGTTCGATTGGACCGATACAATCCAGATAGACCACTTCGAACGGTTCTTGCGGTCTTGTCAAAGGGGTTATCGGAACTCGATCTGTTATCCTCCGGTTAGAGAACATCTGGCATGAATGGCAAGACTGACAATATTTCTTAACGTCTCCCGCCAGGTTCGGCCAGAAAAACGCGCTCCGGATCCGCTGTTTTGTTTTCTTTTGCGAGAAATGCCCGCCACATGGCCTGTCATGCGCTAGTACAAGTACCTCCTTGCGGCGCGACTCCGGCAGAACAAGCTGCTTACACCGCCTACCATCGATCGCCTCCAGGTGAAAGAGAAGGCCATCTTCTATCACCATCCCATGTGTTCCCGTTCGCGCCTGCTCCCACGTTTGTGACAGTGAACTGTCGTCCCTTTGCTCTATCACAAATGCTCTCCTCACCTCAGACTCATTCTCCCGTGGCAGTGTGTCGACTGCGGCAACCTGCGCTATTTCTCCGCTTTCTTCATTGCGCTCGCGTTCCTCGGGCTCTAGGGTGATTTTCACGTGCCCCACACTTTCCCGCTGTGCCATGTCTTTCTCAGCCTGGACAATCCTAGCGGCTAGATCATCGGCTTCTTTCTTGGCCTGCCTGAGCTCATCGTAAAGGTCGGGTGTAAGGATCGCGTCCACCCCTTCTGCCAACTCGTTAGTCACCGCGCAAAGCGTTACCAACTGCGGGTTCACGCTACCCTCGCCGGTACTCAAGCTCAAAGGAACGTACATGAGGTCTGCCTCTACCGCATGCCCAAATGCCCCACGCATCGTTAGTTTCCCCGACCCCTTCTCACTTACGGCGTCTGGAATGAGGTCCCTTCTCACAACTGTTATCTCTGCCCCAGAGTCCAAAAGGGCTCTAAACGGGGTCTTCCCAGAGGTCAGCTCGATCCATGTCAGCTTAGATACCTGCACCCCCTTGCTCACTCCACACTCCAACACGCCCCCCGGGTCACAGTGTGCCCTCGCGGTTAGTTTCGAAGAAGGCGGTTTATTCGGTCGCTCCGGAGGCGGTTCTCCTCTCCTCTCCTGCGGGCAGCTCCACTGCATGTGACCAATTCGGCCACAGCTGAAACACTTCGGAGGGTTTCTCAACTCGCCTCTCTTGTTTTTGTCTGCGAACTCCCGCTGACTTCCCTCGCGTGCCCCGTTCGAGTCACCGCTCCGCTGGTTTACCACGCGATGCTTCGGCCTGCTGTCTTCAAATTTCTCCGCAAGCGATGCAACCTCCTTTGGTTTCAACCAATCCTTCGTTTCATGCTGAAGAATGAACGAACGTAGTTCGTCATTCATCAGCTGTTTGACCCGATCTGCTACGAGCAGAGATCGCAGCTCTTCGAGAGAACGAACGTTGCGGCTTCGCAAGTAGTAATCTAACAGCCCTTCAAGCTTAGTAACAAACTGGCCCCACGTCTCATTGCCCTTTTTGCAACCGTAGAGCCTGCGTTTGTATTCTTCGGGAGTCATTTTTAGTTCCTCTAAAATGACATCGCGGACTTCCTCAAACAAAAGCCTTCGACCATCCGACTTGTTTGCAATGAGCGCCCGGCTCCTTTCATTTAGGAACGGGACAATGATTGATCCTGCAGCCTCATTAGGAATATCCCAAGTACGGATCATGTTCTCAGCGCTGCGGAACCATGCGGGCACGAGCTCATCGGATTCCGGCATCGGCGCAAGGACTGCTCGTAGTGAATCTGCCCATCCTTTCAAATTTGGCCTATTGCCGCTGTCCATGCTACCGTTCTGCTGCCTTAATCTTTCAAGTTCAATCTGCAGCTTCAGTGCCTCGATCATTTTGTCGGCGTCGCTGGTACCGCCGCTCGCTACTGCCTGTTGCCTTGTCACCATTGACGGATCGCTCAAATCTGTCCGATTAGAAGAATTTGATTCGTCAACCTCTACGGCTTCCCCCTGTTGCTCCTGGGATCGTGTGGTGGGCGCCATCATGAAACCGGAGGAAACAAATCAGGGCCCACCTGTGTTCCTTCCGTGTCCCTCCTGGCGTTGCCGGTGCTGCCGCTCGCCTCTCGACGGCCAGTCGTAGCGTCGCTCCCGTAGCCTCGCACCAATCTGTCGCTCCGTTGAGTCTCAGCTCGAACGCTCGAACGTCTCGTTCGATGACGCCGGGTGGTGCCGCTCGCTTCTCGACGCCGGTCGTAGCGCCGCTCCCGTAGCCTCGCACCAATCTGTCGCTCCGTTGAGTCTCAGCTCGAACGCTCGAACGTCTCGTTCGATGACGCCGGGTGCTGCCGCTCGCTTCTCGACGCCGGTCGTAGCGTCGCTCCCGAAGCCTCGCACCAATCTGTCGCTCCGTTGAGTCTCAGCTCGAACGCTCGAACGTCTCGTTCGATGACGCCGGGTGGTGCCGCTCGCTTCTCGACGCCGGTCGTAGCGCCGCTCCCGTAGCCTCGCACCAATCTGTCGCTCCGTTGAGTCTCAGCTCGAACGCTCGAACGTCTCGTTCGATGACGCCGGTTGCTGCCGCAGCCGCGGAGACTCCGCTCCCGTTGCAACTCTCCCGTCCCGAGCTCTGCTCGAACTCTCGGACTCTCCTTCGCTGAACCCCGGGTTCTGCCGCAGCCGTGGAGACTTCGCTCCCTGGGGCCTCTCACTGGGATGTCGCCCCCTCCTTGAAGTAGCCGCCCCGTCGTCCGCCAAAAGCCATCTCGACCGATCCTGGTCACGGCACCAGTTGACAATGACGACGATGTGGCGATGGACGTTGATGTGGATCGATCGCTCGTCGATGATGTCGTAGTCGACGATAGATGGCTCGTTGGTCGAGGGCACGTAGCAGACGACTGACTTTTCAAGGAATATTTACAGTTTATTTACAAGTACAACTATGTACAGGGCATGTATTAGCCACTCAACATTGAGCCGAGCCCGCAACATGCGAGACTCGCCTCGCCTCTCGATCGACCTGATCCCTCAGATCTCCTGATCTCTCCCCGACCCTAAACAATGCACAACACTCGGTTTTTGATCACAAAAACCCCGCCTCTAAAGTGGGCGTTTAAGAAAGAGTGAAAATCCCTCCCACAATGGTTCAAAATCAGCACTCATTGGCCACAATTACACCCAATCACGGATACATTCATTCCCACTCACGTGACCCAACGCTCTCTCTCCACCCGGGTTCAAGCAACAAACAAACCAAAATGGAGCACTATAGAATGGCACAAACCCGGTCGAGCGGTAAACAAACCGTTTCGAAGAACGCGTGTCTCTTACCACGCCGAAGCCTTTAAGGTCATAAATTTCGCTTTTCTGTGACTGAGCACGGAATCTACCGCGTCTGACACTCGACTTCCGCGAAGATGACGGTTCACGGAAACCCCGCTGCGCCATGAGTGCGAACCCGTGTTCTACAGCCTAGCCCTCGATGGGGTGGCTGGACATGGACGTTTGACGAAATGCGTACCGGAGCAGGGAAGCAAATGACAAAGGCGGCAGTGCCGTCCCCGGGTCTTAAGAACCCGTAATTTACTGCCGCCACGTGCCGAACAGAGTGCGCGTCTGGCATTCTGACTTTTCGGCTCTTAACGATTCCTGAAACCAAAGGCAGCAGAGTTAGTTGCCCGTCCGCCGGAGACAGTAGCGACACACACACTTATAAATCTTGACCCCCTCGCTCCCGGCCATTACTTTGACACTTCGTTTCACCGTGCGGTTGGACCCTCGTCGCTAGCGCGCTCCGGCTGCACCCTCTGCAGCGCTGCTCTGCGAGGCGGCGCAGTACCCATTCAAGGCTGCGGTCACGGCGCCGGGCCGACTTCGAGCGTCCCCGGCATCCTTACAACAATGAGCGGGAGCGCCAGGCGCGCCACTTCTCGGAACCTGCCTCATGCGCCCCCCCGACTGCACGAAGAAAACGCTTCCCCATCGTCGCGTTCCGCTCTGCCCATTCATCTCCTCGTCCCAAAAAGGCGGGAAAAGAAAAACGAACGACCGTAAAACGAGCAGCTGGCGATCTTTGCCAATTAAGAAGGGTGCTCGAACATAACAGGCATCTCTGTCAAAGTGAGATGTGGTCGGGCAGATGATCACCAATCACTCTCATATGTCGCAAAGGACTGTAATATGACGTCTCGAACAGGTGTTACTCTTAAGCCAACCACTAGTACAGCAGTTGCAAGCCATGTGCCCTTTTTTTAGTGCACTTAAAACAGCAGTGGTTGCGTGAAAGGCACCGTCGCTTTTCCTGTGCTGAAAAGACTGCACTGAAATCGTGCTTTTCGTGCCCGTTACCGCCGCACCCGCGGCACTTCAGTTGTCCCGAAGCCATGGAACTCGGTGCAAACGCCACCGATAAGGCCAAGGTGCACAGTAACTGAGGAGAGGAGTTTCTTGGAAATTGTCGGGTGATGATGCCTTCGAGGTGGAATTCCATTGAAAGGCTCCGCTGTCCTCCCCCTGCTCTCCACCTGAACCCTCAAGAATGCCATGATGGCCTTGACCTGCTCTTCTTGTATCGTTGGCTGGGTGATGTCGTCATTCGCAGTCTCCTTCATGCGCTGTCAGGTCTTCTGGGAGCGAGTGCATGAGGACGTGATGCAGAACTACCGCATAGTCCAAAGCCTGAATGCCTGGCTTTGGAGGCAGTCGGTCCTGAATTGAACCTGCTCATACAAGTCTCAGAGGTGCAACACTAGCGACGACGATTCAACCAATGGCAAGTAGACTGTCGATGCGGTCGTCTATGAGCAGCTCCAAACCGGCCGGTCTCTTCACTGCCTGATGGTTAATTGCTTTCGCTGAGGCGAATCCACTCAACAGCGCGTTTTGCCTCCCCAGTCAGGAAGGATGTTAAAGTCTGAAATTTCTCGATGTCCGGGAAGGTCCAGATGATCATGAATTGTAAGCTCAAAATATTTAAAAAAGCCCTGCAATTCGTATGGCGCCACAAAAAGTGGAAACCTGAAGCATCGGCAGGGCAACTCGTGATGTCCTGAGCACGAGGACGCGGGTTCGATTCCCGGCCGTGGCGGCAGCTTTTTTGATGGAGGCGAAAAGCAAAAGTGCCCATGTGTACAAGATTTCAATGCACGTTAAAGATCCCCAGGTGGTCAAAATTAATCCGGAGCCCTCCACTACGGCGTGCCTCATCGCCTGCATTGCATCAACGCGTTAATCCCTACAATCAATCAGTCAATCACAACTCGCGATGTCAATGCACACAAGCCAATGTTCGAGGGTCAGTTTGGATGGGCTGCTGGGCGAATGCCTTCGAACACGATGCTCTCTTGTAGAGCAGATAGTGGTTCGCCTGGAACGCCGCCATCGAGAACTCTCACGCGGGGAGCCTGCAGATTGTTCAAGGCCAAACGCAGCTGACTAAGGGTGCTGCATATGCTTTCCTGGTACCCCAATCTGTTGGTAAAATCCTGCCCAACTTTTTCGCCTTAGAGTATCTCTTCAATTTTGTCATCAAGCTCTTCAATAACGGGAGGCTTGCGTACTTGCGAGCTGGTTGATGGCCTCTTGCAGATCATGCTGTTTGATATAGCTCAGTTTCAGCTTTCTGCGGCCTCGTAATGACTCCATGAAGAGTGCTTCGCTGATGGTGGAGGTTGTCTGTTAGCACATGCAAGATGCCGAGTCTTCTTTCGGATTTTACAGCACCGTAATGTTGAGAGCAGAGAACAACACAGGACACCATTTTTCCGAACATCTCATAGCTACTGCTTTTAGTTCATTAACCCATGAACCGAGCGCTAGGGAGGTGCTACTGACATCCTCATTTTCTTTCATTTCAATCCCAAACTGGCCAGAAGCGTGACACATGTAGTGTTGCCAACCGTCCCGGATTTTGCAAGGCTGTCCTGACTTTTCATAAAACGTCTTGAGTCCTGCGCCGTCCCTGTCGGGACAGCTATATGTCCCGGATTTGTTCCGGACCGTCCAGTTAGAAATCTTTGCGATCCAAGCACGCTCAACAAGGCACGTCACGCTCCGGAACACAAAGTTAGCATGGACTTGTCCAGGCAGAGCTGCAACTAAAGCTGAACTTCCATGTGAAGTGCGACAACTTTTACGAGTACATTCTCCAGCAGGAGCAATTGTTGCGAGCAACATGTAGCCAGCCGAAGTACCACTTCAAGAGGCCGCGACAATAAAGAAACAATGGATTTGTCTGGAAGATACCGCCATAAAGAAAACTGATCTTGTTGTCTCAATGTTACAGGAGTACTGACACCAATTTTCGGCGTTAATATTATTGCACAGTTCACTTCCTTTGCTCAACAGAATACCCTGGCTGAAATATGAGCGGCCTGAGACGCGAAGAACATACTTTAATTGGATCTCGTTTATCGTGACGCCGGAACTGCACGCGGAGCGGCACTCAATAAATGAACATCAGCGTGACATCATCCCATGGTAGCCAAAAGAAGTGATGTGGACAATGCTCGTCAAAAACTGGGAATGTCACTTCACACGCGCGGCCCCGCGAGCGGCGATTGGGCACTGGCGCATTCACAAACGGGTGCACATAGCCAGAGCTACAGGCATAACCGCTGCCAAGAAAGGCACTGTTGGCAAAAATACAGTTCCACACACTGGAAAGGAAGCGATAATATAGTCCGGAATCGCAATATAAGTCGCCATCAGGATTTTTATTGCAAGCGGTAATCGAATTTGCGGAGCAATGGTAGGCGTAGCACCTTCAGGCAGCTCAGCCGTTCAGCTTTGGCAGCAGCGCAGTCGGAACAACGCCCCACCGGCCTCCGCAGTGTTTTGACGTCTGCACAAAGTGGTGAGGTCATGCTGGGATTGTCACTTGCGCCTTTCGGGCTGAAAGCGCGGGAAATTGAATCGAACGATTTTCAGGCCGTTCAGTGTAATTAATTATCACATGCTGAAGTATTTAAAGTGCTGTGTCTGGTTCGCCAGACCATCAAGCATTGATAAAAGCAAGAAAAATGGATCATAAAATTTTTGTGTCAGTACTCCTTTAAGGCTTTGCCCCATGCCCTCTCGGGGATTTAATGATATCAGTTATTTTTTTGAAGTTTGGGATAATATTGGTGTCATTGTTACCGGGACTAAGTAGTTTTTTTAATGATCGAAGCTTGTATTTCGTCCGTAACGGGCCACAGCGACAAAGCAAGTTTGGTTTGCCACGTCAGGGCAAGAGTCATAACAGTTCCAATGCAAACAACAGATGAGTAAGATTAGCAGTTGGGAACTCGCCGTCTCCTTTCTCGCAACATTATGCTACTAAATTGTGTTACGACATTACAGGGCTAGTTTGTTTGTTTGGCGATCGTCAACAAACATGATTGTGCAATTGTAGTAACGCATTTGGTTTCGTTGGATCGCACTGCTTGAATGCTAGCGTGGATCTAACACAGCCATTACTGTATTTTTAGCACCTCACTGATGGCCTCGCCAGGTGGAAGCTGGAAAGTTTGCCACTATCCTTCCTCTTTTCTTCGTATCAGAGCCAGCGTAGAGTTGACCGGGTTATCAGTGGCTAGTTTTCTCAAATAAAACAAGCATGTATGCTGTCTTTACGGTCCCTTCAATGTGAAAACTGCAAATTCCGGAACGTTCAGCAGGTTAAAGTACCGTATTTACTCGCATAATCCTCGCACTCGCGTAATCCTCGCACCCCTAATGTGAGCCACCAAAACTTGGATATTTTGGTTCCTCGCATAATCCTCGCACCCCCAACTTTGCAGCGGCGAAAGTTGCCTGCTCGCGAAACCCGCATGGTGCACGTGCTCTCCAACGCGCGCCCTCCCCCGCCGCCTCTCCGTTCGGCGGAGAGCACTGTGTATCCAAGGCCATCCAGGCGCCCTAACAACCTGCATGGCTACTCCCTAACAGTCGCCCTAACACGGTATTCACACTGTCCTTGAGCCGGTTTCGCGCATGTTTCGCGTGCGCGCAACTTATAGACGGTGTTCGCGCAGCCCGCTGTCGTGGCGTCGTGTCGCCGTCGTGGTCCCGTCGTTGAGCGGCAGCAGTCAGTGAGTCACTCGCGTCAGTGGTGGATAGCTCGCTGCCATTTTGAGAACTTTTTGATCTCTTTGTTTTGTCCTTGGTGCCGCTTCGCCATAGGGAGGAACGCCAGCTACACTGCCGCTTTCAAATTGAAAGCGAAAGAGTACGCGATCGAACACGGCAACCGTGCCGCAGGCAGGCACTTCGGCGTCACCGAATTCAGCGTGCGTTACTGGAGTAGGGCACGCACATACGACGACGAGATAGGGCGCGCGCCAGAAAGCAAAGGCGGCAATTTCGTGATCGCTGATCGACGGGAGACTGTTTACGTTGTAAATAATAAAATAAAAAGAAATAGCTGCTGTTGGCAACACTGAGCTTACATATACAAAAAATGACCGCTACATTTAGCGGAATTGGCATAAGGCGAATTGGCAACACTGTGCACCAGATTTTTTTTTCCTCGCATAATTCTCGCACCCCTAACTTTGCATTGCCTTTTCCGAAAAAAAAGTGCGAGGATTATGCGAGTAAATACGGTATTACAGAAATCAAAAGTACACGCTGCTTTTGAAATTCTCTGCTCAAGGAATGCACATTGCCCCTGTAAACATGCTGCTTTCTTCGGTTGTTCAGTCAATACCAGTGGAATTCCCAAGAATTGTAACACAGGAAGTGAGAATTAAAGTAAGGTGTTATAGTTCTGCCTTCGTTTCGAGTCCCTTTACACTTTATACGTCGTGTGTAGTATTAATCTTCCGCTCGGAAGTGTATGGATGACTGCCCACATTTTAAAGCGAAGCTGTCATGCGCTAGGTTCGGGCTGAAACTGCGTGCACCTATCGGGTCACGTCGACAAAGAATTGCACACACTTGCTCCAGAGATAGTGTAAAATGCTCTGTAGCTCTCAATCTAATGTAGACATCTCGGAAGAAATTATACCCAAACTGGCTGCTAGGATGACCCTATCATTATGCTGGGTTTCATTTTTTTCGTCACAGTTAGTTCGCGGTGAAGTTGTAAATGTTACAGGATTACTGTCTGTTGTCAATACGTGGCTGCCAGTGGAGGGAGTGCGGTTACAGAAAACAACTGTGACTCTTGTTTTATCGAAACTATCCTGAAGCAAACTAGATGAGAAATAATTTAGAATTAGTTTCAGGGGATTTGTGAGTATGTGTCTTGATTCGATCAGTGTGGTAAGACACCATTCGTAACTCAATGTAGTTATCCGCCAATACGGCTTACCTGGTCTTCTGTCTTTACAGTTGTGGAAGGTCTCTCAATTTTTAGGGGCGAAGCCCCTTAGGGGCTCGGGCTGTCGGCATCTCCTGTCGTCGTCGTCATTGTTTCATGTAGTCACCGTACTAAAACACCAGGACACTCGTTGAAACTTGATCCCGGGACACCGGGACACGCGTGAAACTAGCACACATCTGCTTGCAATGCTTGTTTGTATTTCACGCTCGAAACCAACAAGTTCTGTGCATCGGGCTAGTTCCAGAAAGCCTGCCAAGATAGGGTGGTTCACTGTGCGATAGCCAACTGTATGGTTTTTACAAATGGTCTTACATTGTGTTCAGTTTTTGGTGCAGCTGCTTGAAGTTTTCGCACCACCCACGAATTTTTTTGTGGAGTTTGCACTAAATAGTCGATAAATGCCATTCGTTGTCGCAGAAGAATGACGTCGTCGTCGAAAAGCTCTACGACAGCACGGAAGAAGGGAAGAAGGTGACGAGAAATTCCGGAGAGAAGTTTCTGGCTGTCTTCAGGAGAATTGCGGACCCCTATGTGGCCGGCGTCACGAGCGATGTTGAGATGGGCGATCTGGGTGCAGCCGAAGGCAGTGACTCTGGCCATTAAAGACGAATGCCACTGGTAGCAATTTGATTTTTGTGTGTGCGTGCTTGGAAATTGTGTGATGTAAACCTTATTTTTATAAAATATTTTGAAGGAAGACTTTAGTCTTGTGGTTTTCACCCTGCAGTTGTTTTGCAGTGTTCCCATGGTCTGACCTACATTTGAACATTATTGTGGTGAACAGGCTATTAGTTGACCTTCATAAGCACAACACATTGAACCATGTGTGTAATGCATCAGGTTCTTGAACAGTGTGTAGGTACGTAACATTCGTTTCTGCTTAAAAAGGGTGCACGTACCACAACGAGAAAAAAAACTAGCTAGCCTATCGACAGTTGGCTACGTCAGTAAATTAAATCGCCCTCAACTAATTGTGTGAGCTTGAAAATAAACGTATTGTAGCCCATACGACCTTGGTGTCAATCAAGTGGTGTCAGTCATTTGGCAGCGTTAAGGCACATTCCCACTGGCGATGCGCCTCGTCGCGCGACTAAAAGCGACGAGCCGGCCGTCGCTTTTCGGCGTTTTGCGACGGCGGAGCCGATCGCTCTCGGTCCGAATTCTCTCGTCGCGCGACGGCCCCGCAAAACCGGTAAGCCAATCATGGCCGCGGAGTAGGCTGACGTAGCCGGAAACGAAACGTTTCTTTACATCCGGTATGCAAACGCTGCGGGCGGGCGAGGACGAGCCGCCGCCACCACCGCCGCTGGCTCGCTCGGCTGGCTCGGCCAGGCGGCCAGGCGCTTGGCCCGCTATCGCTGTACCCGCCGGGTCGGGCCGGCAAGCAACTTCCCGTGTGCATCGGTTCTTTGGTCAGTGGCTTCAGCGTGCGCGTGCACTAATCAACGAATAGCGTGGAACTCATCAGTGTGGAGAAGCGTGTATGGATTGTAAATGGAGCTAGGTGGACAGCGAGACGGTAGGTTGACTTGCAGCCTCTTCGTCTATCGGCGACTGGTAAACACGCGTAGAGTTCGGAGGCGTCAGAACGTTGCGCATGTGAAAAGAAGCGACATTTGTGGGCCGTGATGCGGGTGTTGTGGCGTGAAAGCAAGCGTGTGCATTTCTTCGTGCAATAATATGTTGAAAAGAGCCTTCGTGAGTTTGTTATTTTCTGCTCCTCCCGCAACCCGCAAATGCTTTCGGCATTGCTCCAGGTTAGTAGCATGTGTTTTAGTTTGATTTCTACCTGCGTTTGTCGCGTATTCTTTGACTTCGAATGGTTGACGCACCAACGAGGTCATATGTACAAGTCGGGAAGCAGCTGCGCTGAACGCAGTCGCATTATCGCTCATCGCATATGCGAACACCACCTCAACGCCTCATCGCGCGACGCGCGCCGTCGCGCGACGAGACAAATCGCCAGTGGGAATGTGCCTTTAGGCTGCGGCTGCTATAAGTAAAATCTTGTTACAGGAGACACTCAAGGGACCTGGAAAACGTCTCTTGTAGCAAAGGCCTCTTGTGTGCGAATTTGATAACATGGCGGTCATTGCAAAACTAACCGAAACGTTTTCATTCAAATGTCTTTTGTAACCAATTGTCTCTTGTAACAGTGTCTCTTGTGACAGGATTTTACTGTGTATGAAAAAAAGGAGGCGATTGTGCTGCTTCTGTGAAGAAAAATTCTACATCCACCTCAAATGCAGCCGTGTAGCTACAAAGGAAAGCAGTACAGCCTTCTCGGAGACTTCGCTGTTGAAAGATACTCGACCAAAACAAAATTTCCTTCAACTGTGAAGTTTCTGAGAAAGCTGTACTGCTTTCGTTTATAGCCGTTTGGCTGCAGTTCAATGGGGTATCGAATTTTCTCTCGCACAAGTGAGCTCTTGTGCGCGAACACAAGTGCCAATACAGGGCTGAGATCTGTCCCACTTGCCTTGCCCAATGCCAAGAGATCAATCGTCATAGACTTCATCACCTGTCCATATCCGAGGATCACACAGCTAATGCGAGTGGGAGCAAACTTCAGAGCCAAGTGGTTTGGCAATTGTTGTGGCATGTATGATTGCTTCGGTTCGTAAAGGAATTGAGCCGACCTCCCACGCATTGCCACTCGGTATTGCAAAGCGGTTATTCTGGATCAAACTGTCAGGTAAGTATTTCCAGCACTGAAAAAAATTGTGTCAACAGGAGAATGAATTTCCGATAGTGTTGGTGGGCCAGCCTTTGCTGCCGTTGCTAAGACGCTGTTGCTGTCTGCCTCCTATGGCGAACAAAAGCCACACAACCATGGAGGAAGGAATACTTTTCTTTTTTAAAGTGCAGAGAACTTCAAGGGCTCGCCTTGTCGTCGTAGCTTGCTCGCTGGACCGAAGTACATAGAGCCACAGGGTGTACCATCGTAGCAGAGTCCCGTCATCGCGGCGTAACCCAGAGGCTTCGAAAACCAGGCGGTTTATATAGTCATAACCATTCGAAACTTGCGAACCGCTGGCGCTTGTCATACATCTCCCTGTTGTTTATAGCGCAATGAAAACTGCGGTACATTTGAGGCAAAATATACGTAATTAACTGGCAGCGCCCGCGTTCATTCAGTTGGGAACGCTCATTGGGTTGGTTTTTACGATAGTAAGCGAAAAAAAAGTGGCAGTGCAATGCCAGCACATCCGGGAGGAAAAGTAAGCACAAAAGGAACAGAACTCCCGCTGGTGCAGTTTCAGGCAGGGGGCGCGCAAGCACTGCGAAGGCGGGAAATTCAAAATGTGTTGGACAAACCTCCATTCCATTCTTCAAGAGAGGAATGAGACAGGGCAGCAAAGAGCGCAATGGGTGGTAGCAGTAAGCAGATAACGGCGGTACAGCCCATTATGGCGAATCACTGCTCTGCACTTCTGACAGCTTTCACATTGAGTGGAACGGCTTTTCTTTCATTTCTTTCTTTCATAGTTTTTCCTCCATGTGCACGACTTTAGCCGCCATGCACAGAGTGGCCGGGGGCTCCTTCAAAGCGTTTTTTGGGGTCTTTTTTTTAATGTCGTTCCTAGAGTCTTATCATGCGGTTAGAAATTTTACATCTCTTTTCAGAACCGTCACTGGTAATGCACAGTTTGCACTATCTGCTGACAGATGTCGCAAAGTGCACATAGCATGCCATATTTCAGTAGTGAAAATTTCGTGTGGCGCACGTTATCAGCGTTACCGGATATTATTGCAGTAAAGCTCTCGTCTGTTTCCAGGAATACATAGCAAGTTCTGCTTGAAGCCTTTTTGTCAGCCTGTTTTTGCATTCTTTCGTTCATCTCTCATCGTGCTGTGATCATGAGCGAACGGCAATTTCGTTACATTGTTGTATTTTGTTTTCTGTGATAGTTATTCCTGGGAGGTCAAAATTCGCGTTGAATAAATTTGCATCACAGCCTGGCGTAGTTTGTTCTTCACAATGTTTTATTGTCCGTTGAAATGTCATACAATTCATTCAGTCGTCCAAGAATTCTCGTAGGTACCGAAGCACATAAAAATATCTGAATGGTGAAAGGCATTGGCTGTTACGTTATAAAAATATTGTAGGAAAGTCGAAGGCTTGTGTATATATTGCAGGTTTCTGAAGCAAACTCTGTAGTTAGAAAAAAAAATGTCTCGATAAGTATGTCTTTGCTCCAGCAGCATGTATATATGAATAAAGAAACAACAGGCTTTGCTCCAGCAGCATGTATATATGAATAAAGAAAACAATAGGCACATATAACTTACTTGGAGGCCACACAATATCTGAGGTCTAAATAGTAAGTATATCCTCTTCCCTACGACGTGTCTACGAATACAATAATTGTGAGCACATATAACTAAACTGATGCATAAACATTCAGTCTCCTTGAGTTTTGCTCTTTCTTGGAATGCTATATTCGAACAATCAAAAAAAAAATACGCTACCCATTCACACTCTGGAAAAAACTCATTCTTGCACAAGGCACTGTCAAACTTATATCAAGTCACCAACAACTGTACGAGCCATTACATTTCCAAAAGAAAATGTTTCAAAACTTCCATGGAAATGAAGGAGTCATTCATCTGTTGTTCATAAAGGTGTAAAAAGAACGTTAAGTTCCGGAAAAAACATTGCAGTAAGGTGTATATATAGGTATCACAGACCCCGGACCAGTCCTCAGTAAGTCCGCGCATTATAAATGCTATTGCAGCTGATTTGCCCTTGCAAAACAAAATATAGTTAAATGGAATTTTCAATACGTTTTGACTGCTTGTTCGCCGAAAAGAGTACGCAGGTGATTTGCAGTCGTTCAAAGTGTATTCTTGAGGTTACAAAGGCGGTGTTATAAGGATGCAGATATTTGCTAGAAAATTTTACACAACTCTTTTCACACGAATTTTTAGTGCTTATGATTGGTTGGGCTTTTGCGTTCTCCAGTAAGTTGCCACCATCGCAATTTGTGCATCAGCTTTGCATTCACTTCTAATATCCTGCAGCGACTTCACTAAAATCTTGAAGTTGCTATTGTGGAAAGGGTAGTGGCGGGAACCCGCTCTCACCGGCGCGGGTCAGGTAGGGGCGATCGCTCCTCGCCCGGAGGCGACGTCGTCTCCGCCACGTCACGCACCACGTGAGTCCAGCCGGCCCAATGGGGCGCGGGGAGAACGCGGTGACGTCACGAGCCGTACGGCCGGGCGGGAAGAAGGACGGCGCGCGCACCGGAGTCTAGCCCGGGACAGCGACACGATCGCCGGCCAGGTAATTTCCTCTTCCCTTTTCGCAGGCGAAGCAGCAAGCGGGCGCGGCCATCTCGAGCCGAACGGCTCCGGCCGCCGCCATCGGAGCAAGAAGCAGGGGGACCGGGGGTTCGAAGAATAAACCCCGCCATTGCTTGTGTTGGACGGTTGCATTTGTGTTGTCTGCCCCTCACGCCGGCCCGTATACACGGTCGCCGCGTGCGGTGGACCGTCCAAGTCACACCCACGCCACATTTTGGCGCCCAACGTGGGGCCTCGTCTGCAAACGCAGTTGAGGCGAACAGTATGGCAGACAACGCCAGCGAGTGGTGCGACCTGATGATGCTCGCCGGCCAAGCCGCGGAGACCCCTCACCGGCCGACGTTCCTCACGCCACCAGCGAACGCATACGTGAGTCGGGAGCACCCCCCCTACGGCCGAGTCATGAGCGCGGAGCGCGCACAGTCGGCCCCCGCGCATTTTCGCGGGCACGGTGAGCAACTGGCGCCGACCGGCACCGGGCGCTCGCCCTTCGCGTACGAGGCAAACGCCTTCCCCCGCGCGCCATTCCCCAAACGCAGCGAGCACCCCGCGCCGATCGGCACGGTGCCCTACCAAGCTGCACGGGCGGCGCGCCCGACAGACCCCACGGTGCCGTGGACGAACGACGCTGCGCCGGACATGCTGATCCAGTCGCCCCCGCAAACGGTAAGTGGGCGCACGGAAGGTCCAGCAAACACGGCCGGTGTCGCAACGGCACTCGCCAGCGCGATTCAGCAGGCCCTGCAGGCGGTACGGCCGCCCGGCCCCCGCGTCAATATGCCGATTCCGACGTACAGCGGCGGCAGTGACCAAACGAGCGCAAACGCGTTCTTGGTGGCTCTGAATCGCTACCGACAGGCGACCGGCTGCAGCGACAGCGACGCCCTGAGCAGAATTCTGCCCGCGGCCTTGGTGGGGGACGCTGCGCGGTGGCACAGACTCGTCGGCTGCACAGCGGCCACGTGGGATGAATTTCAGGCGGCGTTCCGCGAAGAATTCCTGCCGTACGACTACCAACCGCGGATGCGCCGGGAGCTCGAACTGCGTACGCAAGCGCCCGATGAACCGCTGCTCGAGTATGTCCGAGCAATGCAGGAACTATACGAGTACGCCGACCCGGAAGCCTCGAACGCGGAGCGGGTCGAGCGCGTCGTGAGGCAGAGCCACCCCACCTTCGCTTTATACCTGCGCGGCTGCAGCTGCCGCAACCTCAATGAGCTGGCCACAGAAGCGCGCAAGGTGCAAGCCGCAATCGCGGCGTCTCGCGCGTATCGGCCACCACCGCCACCAGGAGAGTCGCTCGAACCTAGTTGCGCCTGGAACGGAGGCGCGCTCCTCGGGCAGGCGGATCGGGATATTCGGGAGCAGCAAACGCGGCTCTCACTTTCAGACCGAGCGCTGCATCCGTACCTATCCGGGCCGCGGAGCGCGGAGTCGGGAAGCCCGGACTTCTCGAGAGCGCCGATAGGCGGTTCAAACGGACCGCTCCGGCAACTACCGGCACCGCCGACCACCGCACCAAACGACGACGGCGCGGGGCCCCACGGCCGCCGAGCGCCGGCCCAGCATCGGGCACCACGCCGTGAAATACGGTGTTACGGCTGTGGTCAACCGGGTCACATAGCTCGCCTTTGCCCGTCGGGTCAGGGAAACGGAGCGGGCCGCCGGTGAAGGCACCGGCGGCGGCACCAGCTAATGCAGACGTCATCACAGCGCCGACAGCCTTTCGGGTCGGAATTCCGCCGGATTCGCCCGCGCCATTCATCGACCTCGCAATCGCGGGGCAGGATTTTAAAGCGCTCTTGGACACGGGCGCGAGCACCTCGCTCATAGGGGACGAAGTCGTCCACCACCTCAGGCGAAACGCCGTTCGGTTACGCGACCGAGGGAAGCCCCTCCAGCTCGCGTGCGGGGAGGCGCGATCGGGCGGCGACGTGCGCATCACCGTGCGGTGGAATCGGCAGAAGCGGCGAATGCGCTTCGTGCACTTGCCAGGGCTAACGGTCCCAGTCATCTTGGGCAGAAACTTCATGTCCAAAACCGGCATCGCGGTCGACATCGGCATGGGAGGCTATCGGGAACCCCCGCTTATGTCACTCGTGCCGTTCGCCGAGCCACCGGCGGTGGCGGAGCCGACACGCGCCGCGCCGGAGCGCCGCGCTGGCGGCACACCGGTAAACGCGCCCGGACGAGAACCACCCGCGGGGCGGCCGCTCGTAGCGGCGGCGGAGGAGCGTTCTCGGGAGGAACGGATCGCGGAATTACGCGCGCTCCTAGCAAACGCTTGCGAGCTGTCCACCCCCGAGCAAGATCGCGTCCTGTCACTGCTGGGTGAGTTCAAGGAGATGTTCACCGAGCGGCCCGGCTGTACCAACCTGGTACAGCACGGTATCGACACAGGGGAGGCCCAGCCTTGGAAATGCAATCCCCGCCCAGTAAGCCCCGCTAAGCGGCAGGCAACTGACGCCGCGTTGGATGAGTTGCTCAAAGAGGGGATCATTCGCCGTTCAACGAGCCCGTGGGGATTCCCGGTGGTGCTGGTGCGCAAAAAAGACGGTAGTTGGCGCTTGTGCGTGGACTACAGGAGGCTGAATGCAGTCACCCAGAAAGACGCGTACCCCTTCCCGAACGTGGACGAAATCGTCTCAAACCTCGGGGGTGCGGGCTACTTCTCCATCTTGGACGCCAGCAAGGGATACCTGCAGGTCGAGATGCGACAGGGCGACGAATGCAAAACTGCATTCACGTGCCACCGGGGGCTGTATGAGTTCGTCCGCATGCCTTTCGGTCTGTGCGGAAGCCCGAGCACATTCCAGCGGCTGATCGATCGGGTGCTTGGAGATGCCAAGTGGCAACACGCACTCGCCTACCTGGACGACATCGTCGTGTACTCCCGCACCTTCGAGGAGCACCTCAGCCACTTGAGGGACGTTTTGGGGAAATTGAAGGCGGCGGGAATCACACTGAACCCATCCAAGGCCCAAATCTGCAGTTCTCAAGTGAGTTTGCTCGGGTACAAGGTCGAGCGTGGGCAAGTGTCCCCGGACCCAGGGAAGTTACAGGCAATCCTGGAATTCCCCGCGCCGAAGGACGTGAGCGGGGTACGCCGATTCCTCGGAATGGTAGGGTACTACCGTCAGTTTATTCCGGCCTGCGTACGCCTGCAAGAGCCCCTGACAAAACTACTCAGGAAGAACGCTCCCTGGGAGTGGGGAGAAGCGCAGGAGCGCAGTTTCCGGCGGCTATCACAAAGCATTGCCGACACGGCATCGCTAAAGCTGCCGGACGTCAACAAGCCCTTCGTGATACAGACGGACGCAAGTGACCTCGGCATAGGAGCCGTGCTCCTCCAAACGGAGGGAGAGCAGCTGCGACCGGTGGCGTTCGCCAGCCGCGCACTAACGCCCGCTGAGAGAAACTACTCGGTGACGGAGAAAGAGTGCCTGGCCATCATCTACGCACTGCGGAAGTTTGAGATGTACGTAGAGGGGACCAAATTTACGGTCGAAACCGACCACATGGCACTCACGTGGCTGTCTCGCCTCCGGGAGCCGAGCGGAAGGCTCGCGCGGTGGGCCCTGACCCTACAGCGCTTCGAATACGAGGTGCGATACCGCAAAGGGGCCACAAACGTGGTAGCCGACGCGTTGTCACGGGCACCAGTACACGACGAGCAGCCGGCGGGGGAGGCCGAGGAGGAGGCCGAGGGTCAGCGACCCCTGTCAACGAGAGAAAAGCGCAGCGAAGCGCGGGAGCATACGCGACCCGAAAGCGTGGAGCAGGCGCACATGGTGGGAACAAGGCCCCCCCTAGAGGTAGCATTCAGCCGGACGGAGCTGCTGCGGGCCCAGAGAGAGGACGACTTTTGCCGGAAAGCAGCCGCGGGCCTCAGCAAAGACTCAGAACCCCACAGCGCCGACGGGACGAGCCCGAGCGCACCCGGTATGGTCGCAGGCGAGCTGGACAGTTTCCTGCTGGATAGCGATGGAGTGCTGTTGAAATATGTGCCAGCAAAAGACGACTCAGACGAGTGTTTTAAGGCCGTAATTCCTCGCAGGCTCCGACGGGCCGCGCTGCAGCACTATCACGACGCAGACGGTCACGGTAGCGCACCAAAGACATGGCAAAAGCTTTGTCGGCACGCTACCTGGCCGGGCATGAAAGCCCAGGTGTGCAAGTATGTACGTACGTGCCACGTCTGCCAGGAGCGCAAGCCGAGGGGAGGCAAACCGCCGGGCCTGCTGCACCCCATAGTAAGCACGAAGCCGTGGGAAATCCTAGCGTGCGATCTGATGGGCCCGCTGCCGCGCAGCAAACGGGGGTTCAAGTACGTGCTCGTGGTGACATGCCACTTCAGCGGAATCGCAGAAATCTACCCGCTGCGCAAAGCGACGGCGCAGGAAATCCTGCAAAAGCTGTCCGAGGTGTTTTGTCGGTACGGATTCCCGAAACGGCTGATTACCGACAACGCCGCGTACTTCACGTCGAAAGTCTTTCGGGACTCGTGCGCCGTTATGGGGGTCGCGCAGCAAACCACTTCATGCTACCACCCCCAGGCCAACGTAACCGAACGCCGCAACCGGGATGTGAAGCCACTCCTCGGTGCTTACGCGCGCACCCACCGCGATTGGGACGAACATCTCAACGCCATCTCCTTCGCGCTACGCACCAGCGAGAACCGCTCAACTGGCTTCACACCAGCCTTCCTCACGTTCGGGCGAGAGCTACCGACGCCTACGGACACAGTGTTGGCCAAACGGCTCGACAACGGGGAAGCGCAGACGGCAGTCACCGAGTACGCACGGCGCCTGCGGGAACGATTGGCAACCGCCATCACAACCGCAAACCAAAACAGGGAGAAGGCTCGGGCAGTGCAAAAGGCCACCTATGACCGCTCCCACCGAAACGTGGAGTACCAAACGGGCGACACAGTGCTGAGACGGAACCACGCACTCAGCGACGCAAACGCAGGCTTCGCGGCCAGTCTCGCGCCCAAGTGGGTCGGACCATTCGTCGTGGCAAAGAAAGTCTCGCAGCTTAATTACGTGCTTCGAGAGGCCGAAACCGGTCGTATCACTCGGCCGATTCATGTGGGGGAGCTCAAGCCGTACTTCCAAAGGGAAGAAACGGCAGGCAGCACCGAGGAAGCGCAGGAGCAGAACCCGGCGAAAGCGCCCCCCGCGAACGCGGCAGGCTCTCATCGCTACAACACCCGACAGGGACGGCGAAATCGCCCGCGGCGGTCGAGCGGCATGCGGGCGGCTGGGGAAAAAGGGAGGAGCCTGCAACGTCAGCCGCCCAATCGCGGGCCAAGGGACCCCCTGGCGGCGAACACGTCCCAAGCAAGGCGAGAAGCGGCCGGCACGCAACCCGCGGGACCAGTCTCACAGCGGCTACCGAACCGACATGGAGAAATGCCCACCGCCACCACCACCCAGCAGCAGCAGCGGCAGCACGGGCGGACGGGGGCCCCGGAGAAGGACCCGGTTCAACTTCGGCCAGCATCGCCGGGACGCGCGCTACCGGCCGTGGGACGAGCGGATGGAGAGGCCCGGCCGCGGCGGAGGCGCCCCAACGGCCACATACGACGGCGTGGTGCCACGTGCGGCCGAAGCGGCACGACCAGGGGCGCCGTCGTGCGCGCCGCGGCCTAACTGGGCGAGCCGCGGCGGCCCATCACCCTCCACGTGCCCCGCGCAGCAACCACCGGTCCAGCCGCTGCGGGACCACAACTTCCGCGGCCCGGTGCCAGCCGCTCGACACCAGCCGGCCCCGGGGGGCAGCGGGGAGCCCCGCAAAAAGCGCAGCGTGGCCACGTGGGTGGTCCAGGAGGGAAATAGCCCCCCACGTGGCTACTGCAGCTCGGCTCCCTGGAAGGCCCAGCTGCGGATCGAGCCGAGCCTGCCCCTGGAGCTCGTCCCCGGGGTCTTCCGGGGCCACACGCCGCGGGACTACCTGGCCCGCTTCCCCGACGGCGTCGTGGCTTCGGACCCGCTGGCCACTTACTGCCCCGACTGCGGCGTGCTGCTGGTGTCGGAGGCGAAGCACCGGGCCCTCACGGGGCACGGGCCGGACCTGGACCACGGAGACGACGGTACCAACGTGGCGGCCGTGCGGGCCCGGATGCTGCGGGACCCCGCGTACCGGGCCGCCATTTTGGCCCCACCGGCGGGCAGCAGCGACGCGGCCGGACCGGGCGGGCCCATCCAGGAGGGAGGCGTGCCAGCGGGCCGACGGGGCCGTTCACCGGTGGCCCCTCCGGCCAGGCCTAACCCCGAGGCACTGAGGCTGTGGGAGGGGTCGCCATCTTGCGAGGCGGCCGTCCTGCAGCCGGCCCCTGCCCAGCATGAGGAGGCAAACGCCTCCAGCGAGGGGGAACAAGACATGCTGGACCTGGAGTGCGGGGAGCACGACGAGCACGCAGTCCGCCTCCAGAAGCTCTTGGAGGAGCTGGAGGCGGAATAAAAGGTAGGCGAAACCGCTTAGCCTAAGGTGGTTAGAACGCTAGCCATCTTGGAGTCGTACACCATCTTGAAACCGGGGTGGTGGCAGTCTTAAGGGAGGAGGAGTGTGGAAAGGGTAGTGGCGGGAACCCGCTCTCACCGGCGCGGGTCAGGTAGGGGCGATCGCTCCTCGCCCGGAGGCGACGTCGTCTCCGCCACGTCACGCACCACGTGAGTCCAGCCGGCCCAATGGGGCGCGGGGAGAACGCGGTGACGTCACGAGCCGTACGGCCGGGCGGGAAGAAGGACGGCGCGCGCACCAGAGTCTAGCCCGGGACAGCGACACGATCGCCGGCCAGGTAATTTCCTCTTCCCTTTTCGCAGGCGAAGCAGCAAGCGGGCGCGGCCATCTCGAGCCGAACGGCTCCGGCCGCCGCCATCGGAGCAAGAAGCAGGGGGACCGGGGGTTCGAAGAATAAACCCCGCCATTGCTTGTGTTGGACGGTTGCATTTGTGTTGTCTGCCCCTCACGCCGGCCCGTATACACGGTCGCCGCGTGCGGTGGACCGTCCAAGTCACACCCACGCCACACTATTAAAGACATATAAGCACTACAATTCAGTCAATTCTCATCCGCGGGCTGTTGCATCGCTACAAGAGCATCAAAGCCATTATGATCACCAGACAAGCAAAGCAGTAGTGTTACAAAATAGCAGTACACATAAAAAATCGTGCATGCGGTAATTATATTGAGGGCCAATCGCTCAAAAGAGCAGCAAGATTGTCTGGCCATGCTTAGATCCACTGCTTCAAGCAATAGTCGTGTTGCCGTCAATTCCACGGCTCTCAAAATGGCGGCACTCCAGGCTTCGGCGCTGGTAGATGAGTGTGCTTGTTGGCCTACTTCGACGGGTCGTCGGGGGATTCCGGGCTGCTGCATTCTCGATCGACTTTTCTTCCGGGTAACGAGCTGCGTATTTCATCCAGCTTCCGGAGTTGTTCCTGCAATTATCAGTTCAGTTTATGCGTTGCAAAACTGACTGGAGATATCACTTTCATGCAAACAAGCCAATGCACATTTAGATTTGAAGTGCGGCTTTCTCCTAATATGCCCCACCCTTGCTTGTAGGCTCGTTGCACTAACCCTAGACACGAAATATGCTCACTGATATGGTCATCATCATCAACCTATCTACGCTTACTGCAGGGCAAATGCCTCTCCCATAGGTCTCCAATTATCCCGGTCCTGTGCTAACTGCGACCAATTTGTCTCCGCAAACTTCTTGATCTCATCTGCCCATCTAACTTTCTGCCACCCCCTGCCATGCTTGCCTTCACTAGGGATTCACTCTCCTACCCTTAATGAGCAACGGTTATCTTGCCTTCGCACTACGTGCCCGGCCCACGTTCATTTCTTCTTAATTTCTGCTAATATGTCCTTAACGCGCGTTTGTTCCCTCACCCACTCCGCTCTCTTCTTGTCCCTTAATGTTACACCTATCATCTTCCGTTCCATTGCGCGATGAGTCGTCCTCAATTTAAGTTGAACCCTCGTAGTGAGCCTCCAAGGTTTTACCCCGTAGGTGAGTACCGGTAAGATGCAGTTGTCATACACTTTCTTATTTGCTGATGGGGTAAACTACGCCAATAGCAGAAAAAAATATGGGAAAGAATGTGAAGGCGACAACCTAGTTGGACTTTCTGCACTGTTCAACTTTCATCTCGCTATCATTAGGCCACAGCTTCGTCTATAGTTGCGTCCTCGTTGGCAGTTCTGCCGAGTGACATTTTGAGCTGTCCTAGCCTCTTTCGCCGTGGTGTACTTTTTCAGTCCTCCCCACAAGCAACTAGCCCTTTGTCAGAACCCCCCTATGGCACTGCTGTTTCTTTTCCTCAGCAAACGCCCCATGCCTTGCCCTTCGATTTTCTGTATCAACGATATGCCGTATAACCCACACCAAAAATGCGGAAATTTCAGTGGCAAAGTAGGGGTGCGGATAATACGCGGGGTTTTTCCTTTAGTGCAGCTTCACGGCAATGCGCGTTGTGCCGTTAAGCTCCTACACAGTAACACTGACTAAAGTTTACATAGTAGCGATTGCGCAAAACATACAAGGATAGGGAAGAAAAAACAAGGACGAGCGCACTCTAACAACTGAGTTTTATTAGTGAATTGTGACTTTCGCTTGCAGTCAGTGTATTCTACTTGCTAAATATATATTTTTTTTTCTGTCTACATAGTATATGATGTGTTGCTTGAGCAGTAGTTTTGGCGCAGCATTTCCTGTATCAAATGTGCGGGCAATACGCGAGGATATTTTTTTTTCTTTTCCGGCGGGCTGAAAGTGCGGATGATATGCAGGGGCAGGTTGTACGCGCAAGGTACGGTACCTTACAACTCGCGTGCTTCAAACATAGAAATCTAAGGCTTTTCGGCTTAAACACAGTCACTTTACCTTGACGGCTTGCATGTGGGTGGCTCGCTTGGCATTGATGACCCGCATGGGAAATGGGTTCAGCTCGCCGAAAGCCACCTGCATATACAAACAAAACTCGTACTATAGATTTCACTCTTCCTTGGGGAACATGAAATGACTGTGCAAAGTTTTTCTTCACCACTGACTTCTGTTTTCCAACGCTAGCCGCCTTCAGAAAGGCACACTGATGGGAGGTTAGGAGAGCGGCTCAATTGCAAACAGTCGTCATTTTGGCAGCCACAATTTCGGGCTGCAGTTCTAACATCGTATACATTTAGAAAAATGCATTATAGGAACAGAATAAAAAAAATACAATGGTTTGGCTGAACCAACCACAAAATATTGTGCAAAACAGCGTACATACATTGCTGCTGAAATAAAACGTCCAATACTTCACATAGGGTATGTGCTACTCTGTGTTTATAATACTTTAATAGGCTTCAAACACGCATGCATGATTCGGAGTATGTCACAAATTTCTTTTGGTTTACCCCCGTAATGCTTGCACTCAAAGCAATTCACTGACTGATTCATTGATTGCTTGGTGCATGCTCCAGCATGCACCAAACTTAAAGGAGTGCTGACACCAATTTTCCACGTTAATATTATTGCACAGTTCGCTTCCTTTACTCAACAGAATACCCTGGCTGAAATATGAGCGGCCTGCGACGCGAAGAACATACTTTAAACGGATCTCATTTATCGCGCCGACGGAGCAGCGCGCGGAGCGGCACTCCGCAAATGGACATCAGCGTCACACCATCGCGTGATAGCTAAAAGAAATGACGCGACAGCGCTTGTTAAAAAAGGGCCCATCTCCCCGTGAGGGGGACTCGAGTAAATGCGTCGCATAGGGGGTGGGTGTATTGCGTTAACGTTTAGTGTTTGGGGAGTTGGTGGTAGTGAATGCGTTGTATCAGCAGCTTCTTGACGTAGTTTGAATGAGTCAAGGATATAAGGCGCGTTCGTAGCCTTTCATTCTGTGTCGGTTTTGTGGCGCAGTGGGAAGAGCACCATGTACCTCGCGTTCCGCCCACAGGTAGTGAATGCGTTGTATCAGCAGCTTCTTGACGTAGTTTGAATGAGTCAAGGATATAAGGCGCGTTCGTAGCCTTCCATTCTGTGTCGGCTTTGTGGCGCAGTGGGTAGAGCACCATGTACCTCGCGTTCCGCCCGCAGGGTCGTGGGATCGAAACCAGGCGCCGGTAAGTATTATTTTTTTATATAGTGTAGGGGGAGGGGTGCGGACCTGTTGTTGAGAGCGAGGAGGGTAGCGTGATGCGGGAGAGGAAAAACGGTGGAGAGGGCGCACCTGGAACGGCTGTTGCGGACGCCGAGGCACGCCGACAACGCCGGGTGACATCGTGAGTTAAAGAAATGCTCTGCATTTAAAACTCGTGGCGTCAGTTCACGCGCGCGGCCCCGCGAGCGGCGAGCGGGCGCTGGCGCATTCACAAACGGGTGCACGTAGCTAGAGCTACAGGCATAACCGCTGCCCAGAAAGGCACTGTTGGCAAAAATAAAATTCCACACACGGGAAAGGAAGCGATAATATAGCCCGAAATCGCAACAGAAGTCGCCATCAGGACTTTTATTGAAAGCGGTCATCGAATTTCCGCCGCAATGGTAGGCCTAGCACCTTCAGGCAGCTCAGCCGTTCAGCGTTCAGCCGGTTCAGCCTATGGGTTCAGCTCCGGCGGCGACACGGTCGAAACAACGCCCCCACCGGCCTCCGCAGTGTTTTGACGTCCGCACAAAGCGGTGAAGTCATGCCGGGATTCTGTCATATGCGCCTGTCGGGATGAAAGCGCGGGAATTTGAAACGAACGATTTTCAGGCCGTTCAAGACCGTTTTCGCGGTCTTCCATTGTTGCGGTAGCTTGCCCGTCCGCCAGCACCGGGCAAACCACCCAGCATAGACAACCTGAGACCCATCTCTCTAACGTCGTGCGTGGGCAAGGTGCTAGAACATGTCCTACTCAACAGATGGCAACGTTATTTGGAAGACTCCAACATATATCCAGATACAATGCTGGGGTTCCGGACCAAACTGTGTACCCAGGACGCCATGCTGTTACTCAAGAACGAAATCGTGGACAGACAGTTTCCCGCGTTGGATAACAGAGCGGTGCTCGGACTGGATCTCCAGGGAGCATTCGACAACGTACACCACTCGGCCGTCCTTCGGCAGGTGTCCCACCTCAACATGGGGGAGAGGACATTTGCTTACATCAAAGATTTCCTGACCAACCGCACCACGCGGCTTGTGGCAGGAGAACTACAACTACCGCTCAAGCAGCTGGGGAGCACGGGGACCCCGCAGGGCTCGGTGATCTCCCCTCTGTTGTTCGCAACCTCGTCATGATAGGCGTTGCACGAAGATTGGAACGCGTTAGAAACATCAAGTACACGATCTACGCGGACGACATCACGCTGTGGTCAACGGGAGCAAGCGACAGCCAGATCGAGGCAGCCCTCCAAGAAGCCGTCGTCGCCGTAGAAGAACACCTACGACCCACCGGACTCAAATGTTCACCAACCAAGTCGGAACTGCTAGTGATCTCACCGCAAAGTGCGTGACGCCCGACAACGCAGCACATCAACGTGGTAACCCAAGGCGGAACGCCGATACCGCACGTGCAGACGCTCAGAGTTTTGGGGCTGCACCTCCAGGACCTGAACCGCAACAACGTTGACGGTACAGAAGCTCCACGCAAAGCTCTCGCTGGCCACCCGCCTACTCAAGAAGGTGGCCACGCGGTACCAGGGCATGAGAGAAGACAGTCTACTACGACTCATCCAGTCGTTTGCAGTCAGCCACATCTCTTACGTAGCGTCGTTCCACAATTGGAAAGCGGAGGAGAAGATCAAGATTGACGCGATGATCAGAAAGGCGTACAAGACGGCCCTGGGCCTATACCCCCACACCAACACGGAACGCATGCTCGCGTTGGGAGTTCACAACACGCTGGAAGAAATCGCAGAAGCCCAGCGTGTTGTGAAGCCCAGCAGAAGCCCGAACGGCGCAGTATCACCGCCTGTCCCAGACCAGGACGGGAAGAACGATACTACAACGTATCGGAATCAACGCGCCAGCGACGACCCCGGAGGTAGCAAAGCAGCTACCCCGGGACGTTCTCCGAAGACTGAGGGTCCCACCCTTACCGAAGCACATGCATCCGCAAGTACACCAAGAAAGAAGAAAGGCGAGAGCCACGGCCCTCACAAAGGGTCACGCCAACGATCCGCGCGCGTACTACGTGGACGTGGCGAAGTATCCCCACCGGCCAAACACGTACGCAGCAGCAGTCATCGCAGCAGACACCGGAGTACTCACAACGTCGGGAAGCATACGGTGCAAGTCGCCCACGCAAGCCGAGGAGTTTGCAATCGCACTGGCACTAGCGATCCCGGGTTGCCGCACGGTCCTCAGCGACTCGAAGCCGGCAATAGTCAACTTTGCTACAAACAACGTCCATGGAACCACTGCAAGAGTATGTTCAACGCTAGCAAGACCGGAAACCAACGTTACCGTCAAGTGGTTCCCTGCGCACGCCGGGGAGCTGGACGCGGGCCCGAACCGCAACGAGGAGGCAGATACGGAGGCACACGCGCTAACTAGCCGCGGGTCTCCGTCAACGCATTCCTCGGAGCCGCAAAGACCCGATGCCGAAGACGAAGAGTATTCCATAACCTACGGCGACGTTCTGCAGTGGTACAGAACGAGCAGACGCCTCTACCCACCGCCTCACCAAGACCTACAACGCAGCGAAGCAACCACACTACGGCAGTTGCAAGTACACGCCATATGGACCCCAGTCTGGGCAAAGCACGTTTGCCCGGAGGTATACACCACGGATATATGCCAACACTGCAAGAAGGCGCGAGCCACCCAGAGACACCTCCTCTGGGACTGTACGCCACCGCCGGGTAACCAAGAAGAAGCAATGCCAACTGCCATCAGCAGCAAGATCATCGCCGAGAGCTAGGCAACCAAAGAGACGTGGTCCAGCACGTGCTTAGCATCCTGGAACGCCAGCGGCCGAAAGCGGCGCCCCCACGGGTTTGACGCGAGTAGGTTGCTGCTCCGGGACGTCTGAGCACGCTAGTGTCTCGCTTTAATTACCCTACCCCTTCCCCCCTTTATGCCGGATCGTCAATAAAGTTGTTTCACTCACTCACTCAGGCCGTTCAATGTAATTAATTATCGCGCACTGAAGTATTTAAAGTGCTGTTTCGGGTTTGCCAGACCATTAAGCGTCGATGAAAGCAATAAAAGTGTAACATGAAATTTTCGTGTCAGTGCATCTTTACAGCACACCGTCCACAATTTACAACTGCCGGTATGTGCTATTCTGTGTGTGCGCCGGCTAGGCTAACACATCATTTTTATCTCGAGGCTCTAGACGTCAACTGGTACCTGCACCTTCACATATGAGCACTTTTTTCAGTCATACGAGCTGACAACGTTAGAGGTCAGATGTTAGGCTTAACGTCTTACATTTAGGCTTCGCGTTAGGTAACTTTCCAGTTAGTGCTCATCGTACGTTGAACTGTGGGTACCAGTAGACTGCATCACCGCGAAGTGACGTGGTGATGCCGGGCCGTTGTATGCCCTTGTTGCTCCCACCCTCTGCTGTACACCTACCTTTGTGCAAGTCAGTTATAAACTGGAAAATACGGGAGACATCACGAAAGAAGTTTCTAATAAGAGGCTCCATGAATTTTCAGCAAAACCGGCAGAGGTAGGTTAATAAAATGACTTGGCTTGTGGCTTAAAATAAAAATCTAGAGTAAACAAGGACAGGAATGAATGTAAGAAATGGAATGCCTCCGCAGCTGATAACGTGGCGTGATGGCCTGCCACACTCGCGCTCTGGCGTCCCAAGGTCACTGCGACGCGATGAATGACCTTGAGAGACATGGCGTAGTAGTGCTTTCGCTCAAAAAACGTCGCGGAATAAAAATAGATTAGCTGGTAGTCACGCTCGTCTCGTCTTTATTTGCTGCCGTCTTTTTGCGCTCTGGTTTTATTCTGAGAGATAGGGTAATAGTGCTTTCGCAATAAAAACGTCTGAATAGAGTCCAGCAACTTGGTTTATACTTCACTGCATAAAGATCCGTCATAAACGGCCGTTTAAGTTGCCTGAACGCGGGGCCGCGTTTTTCATCGAGTCACTTCTAGGGTGCCTCGATTCACGCGCGTCCGCCGTTGGGCCTTGGCATGAGACACTCCGGCTGCTCCGAACTTGGCGCGTTCACCACCACCACCACGGAAACAAACGTTGGCGCCGTTTCCGCGTGATGCCACGGCGCGGCGCCACGGCCGTATCGTCCGGCCACGCTAGTCCTTCTCCCCTCTCCCTCCTACCTCCGCCACCCTCCCTCACCTTTCTTGCCCAACCACTCCAGCGGGGCAACTTTCCGCCGCGAAAGAACCCACAGCCGCCGTCCCCTCCGCAAGCCGTATCTCGCGTTGCGTGCTCCTCCGTCGCGCCGGCAAGCCGCTCTCTCCCGCGACGCTCGTGCGAGAACAAGTTTTTCGCCGTCACCGCGCGCGCGCACGCTGCTTTGCTGAACGAACGACGCTCGGTGGATTTCCCTCCGTCGCTGTTGACGCCGTGTTCCCGTAGTACACTGCAAGTCCGCGAAAGATGGCCAGGATCGCGGTATACCTGGCGGCCCTGCTGCTAGTTGTCTGCTTTTCCGCGCTTGCCAGCGCTGACCACCACGAGTCCAAGGTAAGCTGCTTTCTTTTCCGCACCAACCACCACCGGCAGCTAGCCAAGCCAGCTGCCTCTCCCGCGTTTCTTGTTTTCCTAGACGCGCCGGCTAATCCGCAGAAGCACGCATGCACTCGCGAGATCACGCTGCGATGGCTGTCAGCTGCAGAACGTCGAATAAATTCCTCCTGAAACGAGCCCCGATTGACCAATATTGTGGACAGCGCACGCGATGACCGGTGTAAACAGGCATTAGACCAAGTGCACGCTTGAATCGAGGGTGGTTTAAGCGGTGGTCTGCTTGTTTTTTGTATGAAGTGTGAGTCCAGCAACGTTCACGACGTTGGACGTAGCGCAGAATACTGTCCCTTCCCTTAGATAGCTGCGCGCAGTCGCAAAACTTGTCCTGGTGCGTGAATGGTGAAGTAGACGTGCCTGCTTTAAGAACAGTTTCGGGCTAATCTAGACGCAACCGTTTTTCTTACGCAACGAATGGTCCAATCTAGTCTCACGGAAGCTCCAGAATACGCCTATGAGCTACACAAGAGGTGTTAAAAAGGCAAGTGTCCACAGGTGCCTTGAAGTTGCTATTTTTGTAAGACCACTGGTCAGTGCAGTCCGCACTTTATTACATTGCGATAGCTTTGAAACACCTCAGCGAAAGAGAAGGAAAATGCAAGAAGCAACAAAACCTTATCGTAGGCCTCTGTATTTTAGGGTTGCCTAACTGACAGTAAAACACTGCGCGAAAGGTGATAAAAGCACCGCACATTCCATCCAAACAGCTATAACTCGGCAGTTTTTTGAAGCCGAACAACGTCTGATGGCGCAAGAATTTTACGATGCCCTAGAGTGCGCAGTTTATTAAAGTAAGGCCCGAAAAAGAGTGCGCCCAGTGATTTCGCAGCGACAAGACGCAGACAGGTTCTTAGATCTTTCGCCACATCCGGAAGAAACGTCTTTTAAGAGGTCTCTTTTTTTTTTGTTCGTCATATTGGACTACTCAGAATTGTTCCAAAGCAGAGCCGTATTTCATTTGCCCATAGAATATGTCTATGGCTGGAGCAGTTTTGGGCTAGGAATTGATCTCGATAGACAAATAAAAGAGGCCAAAGGTAAATTCGTCGAACAGAACTGCCGAATACAGAACCCATCGGCGACAATCATTTCCTCTGAACAGTGACATAGCCGTGCATCTAATATGTTTCGCACAAGATCGCGTCAAAACGCACCGTTCGGTGACTGCGCAACTTTCAGCAGTCGGGCTCTTCGGTCAACTACACGGCCGTCAGATAAGCGTCGCGCCTGGCCTTGCTGAGATACGTTGAATTTGCTGGTTGGTATGAATCGTAAGCAGGCATACCCGGCTGGCGCGGTAGTGGGGATCTTGGTTAATCAAATCTCGGACACGCCTCGCGTAGTTTGCGGGTAGTTCGAGGACTGCCCTCGCCATAGAAATACGTGTTAAAAACATACTGGAGTGCGTTGGGGACAGTACGCGGTTAGCCCGGAACTAGTAATCGAAGAGCCCCAGTACCAAGCGCGAGACTATAGCGGTGTGCCATCTAGGACGAGCTATCTACAAGCAAAAACCGCGCTATTCGTTAGGCGTGTCACCTGCGCTTATTTTTGTTTTGCCGCTTGGTTACGCATACTCTGTTCAAAATACGAGACTTCATCGCATGCAGCCTCTCGGCAGAAACAGCTTGTCGAAGACGCTTTGCAGTCAAGCAGCAATGCGGGATCGCAGTCAGCGGGCTACGCCGTAGATGTGCTACGCCTGGCAGCGAAGCAGACCTTACGAGCGCACACTAAACCAGTTAAAGAGGGAATTTCGTCTATTCCGATTTAAACGGATGAGAACATTCGTTCGAATCAGAGGGAGCTACTTTTATAGTCGTGACTTCGACAAGGTCTGCTCATCCCATCCGGGGATTCAAATTAGGTGAGTTCAAAAATACTGCTTCCTCTTCACTTGACCAATAACGGAGGAAAAAGCGAGGCATGCAGTTTTGCGCATCTCTATATGGTGCCCCGGAGGGCCTATCTCACCAAAGGCAAGATAATAATAAAAAAGTCTTCACTGGTGTGTTTGTAATCTCCGCGTTACAAATAATACGAATGAGGAGGCAAAGTGTTCACCACAACGCGTTTAGAGTGCAGTCGCCGAATCCTGTGGACGTAACACGCCCCTTCCCCCATTTCTTCTTTATATCCGTATGTGTCCTGCATCCTGCGGCTTAACTCAACACGTTTTATATTCCAAAGTTCAAAACACACGATCCGTAACGTATCTTTTTTGTCCCTCAAAACGGCAGTGCTCCAAAAAGGGTTCCCCGAACCACTTTTTAATTGGTCTCCTGTCACCCCTTGTTTGCCATCTGCACACAGAGGGCGCGCTGCACTTCTCTAATTTCTTCGTTTATTTTTGTCGCTGCGAAAACTCTGCTCATTATCGCGGTTTTCGTGGGTGGGGGGGACGGCGCGGTGTCGCCTAACCTATTCGTGGGCGTTTCATGTGCGACCGCGCCTTCAGTTAACCGGGTGACACTGCAATGCCGTTGACCCATATCGCCGTTGGCGGTAGTGCGCGCCGTACCGACTCAAGCGCGAACAATGGACAGCCGTGAATGACCGCATATAGACGGCTACACTCGCTGCTCTTAGGTACAGTCCTGGTCAAATGAAACGCAAACACGAAAATATTGGCCAGAACACACAAATAGCGCGATTTCTTTCCACGAAAGCCGAAATTACGCAATTAGTTACAGAGACGAAGTTGGAAAATGTGGCTTATACCTCTAGGAACAGTATTTTTCAATTTTGCGTGTTGTGGTTCATATTTTGTGTTCGCGTTTCATTTGTCGATGACTGAGCAGACTGCCTGGGCGTTTTAAAAAAAAGTGTGCCATACGGAACCACATACCAGGGGCGGTATTCTGTTTGTCCGTTTTGGGCTTTGGGTTGACTATTGCGCAACTGTTGTTGTAAACACATTTTGAACGACTAAACCTGTTTTAAACTATCTTTTATGTGTTTAATGTTCTGCCAGCGAACCAAGGCGACGAAAAATCGTCTGCTCCGAGAAGCCGCGCCTCTTAGCTCCGCCGAGCTTGCATGACGTCACATCCGGGTTTGAGCAAGCCAATCAGGGCTTGCTCAAAACGGACACAAAACATGAGAATACCGCTCCAGTATCGCTTTCCGTCGCACTGCGGTTGGTTAAGTTCCCCACCACCCTCTTCCTCTTTTGTGAAGCACAGTTTGCTTGAAGACGGCTACACTCTCTTCGCTGAGTGCGAGCTTCTCTCAGCAGAATGGCGGGTAAAAGCTTCGAACGATAACGGAAACGTGAAGGGTGTGATACAAACTGTATATCCTGTATTGGCGACAACGTTTATATTCGAACACCATCGCGCCCTCTGATGTCATTTTTTCTTTCAAAGTAACCCAACCCACGGCCGGACTCGACTCTCCTCCTCCCGCGCTAAGGGGAGCGCGGAGGAGAGTCAAGTCCGGCCGTGCCCAACCTCCCGGAGAAGTCCGGCCTCCGCTACACCCTCGTATCAGTTAGCATTCTCCTATCTCCTGTATCTGTTCTCCTAGATATACTTGTCAAGACAGCCTTGCGCCTGTGAAACTTCTTCCTGCCACCACTACAAGCAGGCGCTAGCAGTTCAAGCGACCAGTGAGCGGACGAATTGGCGGGTGTTCTACGTCTCACTGATAGTGTATGTCGCGTCGAAAACGCACTGCAGGAAAGCCAACATTCTCTGACTGTGATGATGATTATGAAGTGAAGAAAAATTAAACCGTTTCCCGTTGTCGGATCAAACCTGGCCCCGTCGCGCAATGACGTCTGTCCGATTGCACCATACCGACACGTTCGAAGCAGGTTGGATTTAAAGAGGGGTGCGTGGACGTGCAATTTAGACAGAAAAATCATGCACACCTCCGTCTAATGACGACGATGGTCGAACGCGAAGCTTTCTTCGGGCGAAATCAGATGGCGAAGGGTCAAAGCCATTGCGATCAAAAGTCCAAACTGATCGCTGTATCCAGAGGAGATATTAGCATCCTGTACTTCGTTTCATCGCGTCCCCTGCACTGCGAATCCCGATTCCTCCACAGAGTCTCTCGGGTCTTCTCGCGAACCCTCCAGGGAAGCCTGGGTCGCCGACGCACCCGCAGCTTACCGTAGATCTGAAGAAAACTTTCTGGAGTAAGCGCAAGGGCCCGATGGTTGCAGCAGGCTTTCGGCGCGTTCCCGCGGTTCCACGGCAAAGTGGCTGCATGGGGCCCGTTCAAATAAACAGCCTTCCCGCCTTCGGGCCGAGCTCGCTCGAAATAGTAGTTCGAGGCTAGGGGGGCCGAGAGCCCCGGCATCGGCTCTCGCGCCTCGCTGTCTGTCAAATGTTTTTCGCGGGGGTGGAGTAACTGCGCGCGTCGCGCTTTTTATCGTCTCGTCCACCGGGTCGAGACCAGGGCGCTCGCCTCCTTTCCCGTCCGTTCGACTACGAGCGCGCCAGTGTAGCGTGCGGTCGTGTCGAATTACAAGCCAGACGTGATGACGGGAGCGAGCAGCGTTCCTTCCGTTCGTTAATTTTTGCGACACCGTCGTACTGCAAAGCGAGGCCTCGGTGCGCTTCGCTCGGTGCCTAGATGCATCCTAGATGTCCTCGCAATCACAGACGTGATCAGGCCAAGCTGAACATTGTTGGACATTCCACTCCGTTTAAATATTTTATCTCGCCTAGTCAACGCTCGAATTCTACCTTGTCAGGGGGTTTCAATTCGGGGCCCAGGACCTATCTACGACAGTGGCGCACCACTGAATTAGCGAACTGAGCTAACCAGCAGAGCAGTCTTTTGTTGGGCGGGGGACAGAAGAACCTCGTTTTAAGGGCACCGAAAATTGTTTCTTGAGTCGGAAACTTCGTTAAGTGGGCAACCCTATCAAATCGTAAACTTCGTGAAATCTGGAACATTGTAGAATCAATAAGTCATTTCGCCTGCGGGCAACTTCGCGAAGGAGTACGAATTTGTTCATTAGTGCGCGAGATTCGTACAATCGGGTATCGCAAAATCGAAGGTCAGCTGTAATCGACACTTCGAAAGTACGGAAACCAGCTGTCAGTCGAAGTCAGGGGATTTACTGCCTCAGCTGCGTATCAAGTACAGGCCCGCGGGGACGCGTGCAAAAACTAATCTGCCGCCCGCTCAATCGACGAGACAGAGAAGCTAAACAGATAGGAGGCTAGTGCAGTCCAACCCGCTTATAACGAACACATCGGGAAGCGGAAATCAATTCGTTATACCCGTTTTTCGCTATATCTGGAGATAAAATCTGTATATATACAAATGGTAACGGAAAACGAATATTTGTTCTTTATAGCCGGTATTTCGTTAAAACCGGGTTCGCCATAAATGGGCTATACTGCATAGGCTCTCGCCACAGTCTTCAGTCTGAGAAATTAAGCTACGCTACTCCAAGATGCTATACAGCCAAATATAGTAACGCTTAGGCGGTCGCATTCATATCGCGCGCGACTGTATACGCATGTCTCTGGGGGTTTCTTCAGGGCGTGCGAACGCGCAATCGTGCTATTCGTTTTGGCCTACTCTCTGCTATTGAGTATGATCAGTGTACGTCGCTCCGGTGCAAGCAACGAGTCCTTTTACGTGCTTAAGCTATCACCCTACACTTTCCGCGGCGTGAACTTCCTTCAAGACGCCGCGATAAATATGAAGTAGTGGTGACGCTTTCGCACTCGATAAGAACGACGCGCGGTACGCGCAACAAAACGCGGATTCTGACAATGCGCTTTGCGTAGCGTAGATGTGCTTCACAGATAAAAAAAATTGGCCGCGTATCTGCTCCTTTCGTTGCAAATGTCGACGAAAGACGATAGTCGACTGGCGCCCCGGCCAAGTAAATGCTTCCCTTCTCTTTCCCGCTCACCTCTCATGCTGTTCCTCTCCAGTCTCGTTCCTCTCGAGAAAACACGCTAGAGGTCTGCTCAAGTCAATTTAAATTTACCGCGTTCCACTGCTCCAAGTCGGATGTCTCGATGCCAGCGCTGCCGTACGGCGGAGACGCGCGTGAATCGAGGCACCCGACTACAACGTTTATAGAACCACGTTGCCCTATCCACGGGCGTTCTAAGCGGAACGCTCGTTTTATATCTTAAATGCCGCCAAGAGGTGGCGCGGGCAACAGCAGGCGACGGTTTTCTGCCGTTGACGTGGTATTTAATTTGCTATCGCAAAGACCAAACATATCCATGCATTTTTTTAATAAAGGAACACTGCAAATGTCACTTACGTATTGATTTGCTGCCTTATATTTACGTAATGTCTTGTTCTTGTTCAACAATGTTGACAAGTATGAACATTATCACCGGATTTAGGTGTTTAGATTTGGCTGTGGGTATATTGCGGAGCTTTTGTTTCACTTTGGCCGGGTGGCTAAATCGAGTGACAGACAGACAGACCAAAATTTCTGCGTTTAAGTAGCCCAAGAAAGACTATCGTCTTTAAAAAAACAAGTCAGGTATGCAATTGCATGCCCAGAAGTTTGACCAAGGAACGCGCAACCCGCCGGAACACGCGTTGTCGCGCGACGGCGATAAGGCCAGCCCGTTCGGGCCTGTATCATATTGCCCCGTGTTTTGTCGAGCGAAACCGACCCGGTCACGGCTCGGCTGCCCGGCCCCGACCAAGTTTGCCGCGCCGCGTGGGGAACGGGAGAAACCGGAGAAGCCGCAGGCGACCTTGTCCCGAAAAAAAGGTAAAAACGCAGAAGATGTGGAGTGAAACCGGGGGTGTAGCAGAGACCGCTGGGAGCGCACCTTGGGGCTTGGGAACAGCACGGGAGCGAGCGCCGCTCCTTGCAGGACCCCCGCACGAAGGACTAACGACCTTCGAGCTCTGACAAATGACCGGTGTATGGCTGATACACGTAATTTTCCCCCCAGCGCGTAGGAGGATTTTCTGCTGTTTTGGTCTCACCGTTCCTTCTCTTTTGAAAAAGAAGAAACTCCGCCGCTGCTAATCGTGGTTCCTCGTCTCCCTGCTTCCCGTGTGTGTAATCTTCGATCGTCTCAATTAGGCGGCTCTGCGATTCATGAAGCCCCTAGCTGCGCAGCCGCGCTTGTATAGCTTGATGCGCTGGCAACGTTTCTCGGCGAAAGTTCTGTTTATGCTGGCGGATTGGCAATGTGTGTGTGTGTGCGTGTATATATATATATATATATATATATATATATATATATATATATATATATATATATATATATATATATATATATATATATATCCGCGGGAAAGACGGAGCCTCCTGTCCACCAGTGAAGCGGTACCGTAGGAACCATTATCCGCGCGCAGACACGCAGCGGGGGAGGGGCGAAGATGTGGGCCGGGGCTTGAATTGATGAGCCGGCGAAGTGAGCCGGGCAGCAGCTACGGCTTCGGCTATGGCTGCGCGCCGGCGACCAGAAACGACGTGGCGCAGAAGACGACGAGAGGGAAGAAGCCGCCAAGGCCGCGTGCATACCACACGGTCGGCCCGACGAGGCCTCGATGCACGCGGCGATTGTTTCCCATACGGCTTTGGCCACGCCGGCGCGCAAAGAAACAAAATACTCGGCGCGCGCGGGCTCGTCTGGGGAATCACGGGCATAAATATATATACGACTTCGCGGGGCGTCCGCCCGAATACCCTGGTGACACAACGGAGAAGATGCCTATAGATTACGTCGCCGCTGTCCTTTATTTTTCTTGATGCTGTCTTCCGTGTGTGAGTGTACCTGTGGGATCCTTCGCTGCAAGGACGCCCATTCGGTGTTAATTCCGTGCAGCGTGGCCGAAGTTGAACGCGCTCATCTGTAATGCTTCTCGTTCGCGGACGATCTTATCTGGACGGCAAGTTGATTATGCGTTCCCGTACATCCGAGTGCATGGTAGCCAGCCATTCCGGCCCGGTACAATAAAGAAATCCGGTGCTAGACCATTGAGTTGCGGGCTGCGCGGTGCCTAAACGGTAAAGAAACTTACAACTCTCGCTCGCGCTCTCCACGCATGCACCGAACACGCTGTTGTTTCACGTAAAGAGTGAGGTTGGTTGAAGCTTGACACTTTCCTGGTGCAAGCAAGTTCGAGTGAAAAGCGTGAGTCTCTCATTAAGGACACTCTACGACTGTTTATATATATATATATATATATATATATATATATATATATATATATATATATATATATATATATATATATATATATATATATATATATATACATACACAGTCGACCGTACGGAGTTTCGAGATATTCGGCCGAATGAACGAACAGATGAATCGCGGCTGGACGAGCTCCACGTTCTTGATTCAAGTGAACAGCAACGCTTCCACATGTTGATAACCACCTGAGGACGCAGATAGTCGCGGAAGAAACGGACACATTCACGGGTAAATCCGACGCTTACGGGAAAGATCTAACTATAATCATCTTTATAGAACCAAGAATTGTTTCTGAGGGGGGAAGTAAAGAAGGTAAAAAAAAAAGATAAAACCCAGCTGTTCACCAGGCCAGAAAGCAGCAGCAGCAGCAAGCAGCCTCGAAGCTTGTGGGAAGAGCCAAAGAGAGCTTCGCTTTAAAACGAAACAAAACAGGTGCAAGGACCCCAGAACGGTTCCGTCACTGGGTTTCCTGTTTGGGCCCGCGGATGAAATTGTGCACACAACTAATAATGCCTTAGGTAACGGGGGGGAGGGGGGGGGGGGGGGGGAGGCGAGCAAGGAATGTGCCCCAGAGCGCAGTATCGTGCGGATAAACTAAGTTATGCTGATACGGGCGCGCCGAATCGCTAATGTATTCGAGAAGAGGCCCCTGCGAGGGACCCGCGCAGGAGAAGGGGCCGCATTCTCGTTCCAGCGGGAGACCGGGCGAGAAAAGTTTTTACGAGCTTTAAAACCCCGCGGTGATGGATCCAAGGCAGCCGAGGCTCGGAAGACGCGCCCAGGGTGCGTTGCGGACGACACGCGGCGGGCATGTGACGGCGACGACGGGAACGGAAGAAGCGACGCGATCAACGCAGGGTCTGCAGCCGCGTAGATAGCTGCGGGGCGGTGGGCCTCGGTGAAGTTTATTCTTTTTTTTTCTCGTGGGGGTGTTTGGGAATGGCCACGCGGTCTCGTAAACAAAGTTTTCTGTGCCGTTCTTTCGCTTCTTTTGGTCCTCGTGATGGATAAACAAACTTACTGATGTGTTCAGCTGGGCGAGCTGGAGCGTTCATAACAGGACGAGGGCAAGAGAAACGACACATACGAGCACTGCGAGGCTTATTGCGCAGGCGCGATGCATACCTAAAGCAAAAACAAACTACAAAACAACAAGTAAATTGCAACATAAAATAGTGAGCGCGTGCTCGCAGTATAGTTTAGGAATCGAGACATATATACTAATGTCCCCACCCGCCGCGGTGGCTCAATGGCTGAGGCGTTCTGCTGCTGAGAACGAGGACGCGGGTTCGATTCCCGGCCGCGGTGGCCGCTTTTCTGGTGACGCTGAAAACCAAAACGCCCGTGTGTACGAGATTTCGGCGCACGTTAAAGATCCACAGGTGGTCAAAATTATTCCGGAGCCCTCCACTACGGCGCGCCTAATCGCCTGCGTTGCGTCGGCGCGTTGAAACTACAATCAATCAAAATCAATGCTAATGTCCTTCGCAAAAAATGGTTGCCGGCAGTAAAGAAAGCTTGGACACTTACGAAGGGGTATCCGTGCGCGCTTCTACGCAATAAAGAAAAAGAACTATACGGCGTATTTTTGTTAGTCTAATGCCTAAGAAAAAAAATCCTCCGTCGCATGCACCCGCGCGAGGGACACTTGTAAATGCAGAGCATAGTGGGGTTCCGTGGTGTTGGTGTTGGTTCTGTGTCGGTTTTGTGGCGCAGTGGGAAGAGCACCATGTACCTCGCGTTCCGCCCACAGGTAGTGAATGCGTTGTATCAGCAGCTTCTTGACGTAGTTTGAATGAGTCAAGGATATAAGGCGCGTTCGTAGCCTTCCATTCTGTGTCGGCTTTGTGGCGCAGTGGGTAGAGCACCATGTACCTTGCGTTCCGCCCGCAGAGTCGTGGGATCGAAACCTGGCGCCGGTAAGTATTATTTTTTTATATAGTGTAGGGGGAGGGGTGCGGACCTGTTGTTGAGAGCGAGGAGGGTAGCGTGATGCGGGAGAGGAGGAGGGGGGGAGAGGGCGCGCCTGCGCGCTGAGCTGTTGCGGACGGACATCGGACGCTACATGTGAGTTAAAGAAATGTTCTCCATTTAAAAGACAAGCAATCAACAGCGCAATCGTCCGAGATATACGGTCGACAGCTTTTTCGCCTCCAGCGGTAAGGGATGCGCATTTCCCGCGTACGTTTGGAGGGGGGTGCGTCTTATATCTACGCGGAAATGAGACACCAGGTGCGCATGCGCACGAATCCCATTCGCGACGCAGATAGTTAACACTTCGATCACCGCTAATGCGGAAGTTGGCTTAGATTCGCCCCTTTTGTGTTTCCAACGGTGGTTCATTTCTCAAAGGCACCGGCGGAACTATGCATACGATCGAGCCCGATTCGGCAGCAAGCCACAATACGAAGGGTCATCGCTGCGGTTGCCTGCATGTGCATGGGGAACGGACGCGGCATTCGCTTAGTCGTGGGAAGACGGACACCTGCACGCTTCTTTTTCGGCGCTCCTTTCCGGCCGGCGTTGTGCGCGACTCGCACGCCAGCTTCTTTGTGTGACCGATCACCGATTGCACACGCGGCCGTGATCATGCCGCGGGATCGCGTCGTTCTTCCCACCTGCCCCATTCCTCAGAAAAGTGCACGCTACAGTCGCTGCACGATGATGCGCTCGCCCTCGGCTTCTTAAAGGTAAGGTGAAGCGGTTTTAGAATTAAAAGAAAAGTTGACTAGCAGCAAGTACACATTGAATAGTTCATGTGTACGAAATATTTTCGCAATACATGCAATAGAAGCGGCGCAATGAGCAAACAAAAGTGGCCCGATGCCCCGCCCCCATCTCGCCGCGCGATGCCGGAAGACCGAAGAGCGCGGGCGAAAACCGGCTGAAAAACGTCATACCTGGACTTCCGGCTGGATCGGCCGCCTCGGCCATGCTCTTTTCGCCGTGTTTCCTTGTGAATGATACTTGTTGTTGTTGTGGTTGATAGCACTCATATGTACAATTTTCGTGTTCAAAAAGTATGCACGAACGCCAAACGAGGCATACGTTATCATGCCGTATTCCTAAGCAGAATAATGCCACGCCGGGATGCTTGATAACATACGGAAGCGACAGCCGAGGTGGCTGTGCTTGATGGCAGAGAATATACTACACTACGTTAAATACTTTGTAAACCGCTCCAATGCGGTTTTTTTTTTTTATGCGACGGACGTGAATGTTCACGTTAGATTCTAGATTTAGGAATGATGGGGAATACTGCTGTACTTTGGCCGGGGATGTTTCGTTCCATTCCAGAAATCAAGTCACATTTGTTCAGGAAATACTTGTTTCGTTAAACGCGTCCGTTTTCTTTCCCTATGGGCTCAGGACAGTGTTCAAAAAAACAATTTTTTGGCGAAACTAAAACAAGGGGCCAATCCTGATAGAAGTTCTCTCCCGGCTAAGAGGTAAACAGTATTCGTATACAAAGTAAAAGAACCAAGACAACCAGATTACTTATTTGGCAAGTATACATGTCACGATAAGGTGATGTTTGTCTGGAATTAAAAAAAAAAAAACACCACTCCGAACCACCACCGTGCCATAATTTGTGTTGACTGCGGGGGCCAAATTTTTTGCCCAAGATTCCGTGTGGCTGCATATTATAACCTGGCAAGCACTTGTTGTCACTGAACCTCAAGTGTGCTCCAGTGATAGTCGGTGATATATATAATGATGATACTAAAAAAATTAGGAGCGAAAAGTAAATATACGGCCTCTGTCCGACTAGGGCGGTAAATGCTTAAATCTAGAAATGCTGAAACAGGCCAACGATTCATTATCACAAACGTTTGGTGATTGTTACCTAAAGTAACGTAACTACAACGTAACTGACTTGTCCGACTGGTCTGTTAATTATAACGAGGTGGCCGTAATATTGTAGCAGAATGCGCAACGCACAAGCGAAAATCAAGCCCTACTACAGCCAATAATGCTGAGCAGGCACTAGTATGCTGCAGTGTTTTTAGACTAAATGCATGTGAAGCAGTAAGACGCCACTCATCGAAGTGCAGCTAGCAATCGCGGAGGCACCGTAGCGCCGCTGCCGAAATGGCGCGCGCGTGTGGGTCTCTGTGTACGGGGATGAGTAACGGGGCTGGGGTGGGCGACAACGAACAAAGGAAATGCGGAAGCAGAGTCTGCTTGTTGGTTTATGCGTGTACCGGCAAGATGTGTCTCGCATATACGTTTACAGCGCATGAACGCCATTTTTTCGCGCGTGCACGTACGTGCTTTTCGCTGGTAGATTGTTTATAAAGCGCCCATTATTCTTCGGCATAAATGGTTTTGTGTATAATAAGAAACAGTTAAGGCAGTACCTAATATTAACATAGGGTATAAAATCCCCCTATGCTGGTTGCCTAATTTAAAAATATTTTGATGGAACCCACTAGTCGACGTCACAGTCACTGCTTTGGGGTTCTCTGTCGTGTAAAGCAAATTTAAGCTCCAAGATAATTGAACCAACAGCACGGAAAATTAGAAAACAAACTTCCAGTCATCTGCGAAAATTAAACTGCGAGCTAAAGGCAACCGTGCGATCGTTCGCAATGCTTCCGACAACCCGCGCGGCCGAAGGGTGTCCTCCTTTGACGTCATGACGGGCGCAACCAATCAAGGGCGTCAAAAGACGAAAAGCGCGCGTCTTTCAAACGGGGCCGCGCTTTTTGCAAGATAAATGCCACTTGGACTCATGTACGATAAATTTCAATGTGATATTCGGAATCAGCGCGCAAGAAACTATATAACTGTTAATCTAACTCAAATTTTTTGGAAAGCGCTTCAGCTTCCCTTTAAGGCGCTGTTTCTTTCGTGGCTTTCTCGTTGAACATTGCGTCGATCTCTAAGGAAAGTTTGTACGTGGGACTTGATAGTTACGCGCTAGAAATGACGAACGAGCGAAGACGAAGTTGTGCTGCTAGTGTCCGCCGTGGTTGGAAGTTTGTTCGCGGCGCGAATTATTAATCGAGGCGTGCACTGATGAATGGAATGCGTCGGCGATGAGAAACGCCTCGAAGGATGTTTCGGAGTGCGCCGAAACATCGCCGGTACGTCCTGGGAGGTGCGTTTCGGACGTTTCGACGCATTTGAGGATGAACATCCGAAACATGTTTCGGCATGACGAACGTACTGCGCGCCGTGTTTTGGATGTTTCGGCGACACGACATTTGAGGCGTGTTTCAGATGTTTCGGCGAATTTATAAACATCGGATACATGCCGGTGTTCTTCACGGCGCATCGATCCTTTGAGGCGTGTTCTAGATGTTTCGGCACTTTCGGAGACGAACGACCGAAACATTCCGTTTAGGATGTTTCGGACGTTTAACACTTTACTCGGCAGTTCGAACCGGCTCTTACAACGAACACTGCTGAAAGACTGAATCACGCCTAGAAAGAACTGGTAAACCCACGTAAAGTTTTGTATTTACACGCGAGTGTTTTGCTGAAACGGTGCGCTGGTCTCGAGCGCTGCAAGGAGGTTTAATGATACTTGATTCAACAATACATAAGTTGGCATTCTCTCATGCATCGTAGTAATTTAACCTTGCTGGCTTGCTGCGGTTGCGCTATGCTGTTAGGGCCGCCTTCATCCACCCGCACGGCGCGTATATTTTAAAGCTTGCTATCAGGGGCGGTATTCTCGTGTTTGTCCGTTTTGAAAACGTCCGTCTTGCGCCCGTTTTATTGTGACGTACACTCTTAGCCAAAAAGGACTAACGGGGCATCGGCGTTACTCCTTTTGGGGACTAACTGCGTTGCCACTAGAATTAGTCCTTTTTGGGACTAACGGCAAGGGTACCAACTGTTAGTCCCTCTACACTTAGTCCCTTGATGGTTCAACTGTTGGTCCGCCATTAAAACTAACTGTTGGTCCCTTGCAGATCAACTGTTAGTCACCCCTGTTAGTCGACTGGAGACCAACCGTTGGTCCTCTGAGTATCAATCGTTAATCTTTCCCATTACTCCCCCTAGACCAATTGATGCTTTCAAGACTAAATGTTCACCCCTGCAAATGCTCCCCTCTGGATTAACCGTGCATACTAAAAGACGATGTGCTGGCTCGTGCAAGTACTCCATAAGTGACTGTCGTTCCATTAGACCGACAATTGAGAAGACAGGAGTAAACACAAGAGACCAGAAGCAGTATTTCTTGGCCACTTGTTCACGACAAAGTACTCACGACAAAGAAAATGTCACTTTCAAGCTTTTTATTGCAACACTGTGTAAGCAACATACACAACAAAAGTAAACCGTACTCTACTCTTGATGTTGGAGTCTCTATTTGGAAGGCCTGTACGGCACACCTTGTTGAGGCGATGCGCCCAGTATTGGGCTATTCCGGGTACACATGGCTGCTGTCCTTGGCGCAAGCGCGCTCCACTTGTCTTGAGGTACTTGTCCGTTGAGAGGAGACAGCCATCCTCCGTGACGCTGTCGGCAATGGGCGTATGTCGTCACGCTCCTGCAGGAAATAAATAGGGCAACAAAACAAGTGTTATTCGTGGTAGGACGCAAAATTGAGAAAAACGCAGTTTCCAGCAGCCCTAACAAGCATCCGTAAAAAATACCTCAAAAAGCAAAAAGAAGCAAAATCAACGCTTTATGTAGTGCAGCCAAATGTGGCCTGTGACGTGCACTGAGTATAAGACTACGGATTAATTAAGACCATGGGCACGGTAGTTAACAAGCGAAACTCAGATATTGTTGTTTTTCCGGCTCCAGCAGAAAAGACGCCACTCAAACCAGCAATAGAACCTGGGGACTCATGCTCACTCACTCAACGCATTGAACCACTGTATAAGGGCAACAGAAAATAGAAAGATTGCTTATTTCTCGCATGCAGGTTCGCTATCATTCTCAGAGGCTTACGTAGCACGAAACAAGGGCCTCTTCCCTCTCTTTCACAAGTAATGTAGGGAAAGAGACGCTTCCTGTCAGCACCGGCTCTAAATCAAATTGGTTTGACTGCAATCAAAAATAAAAAGAAAACAAGAAGAAATATTTAATTATTGGAAGAAAACCTGCTTTCCTGCGCTGATGGTGCGCGTTTGTATAGAACAAGGTCATTTTTGATTTCTGGCTGTGATGTCGGTGTCGAATAATGCGTTTTTATTTCGAAAATGTATTAAGAGCCAAATTTTCTCAATGTTTAATAAATTTAACAATGTTTAACAAATAGCCTCGGGCGAAACAAACAAAACGGCGTCCTCTCAGCTTTCTGCATGGGGAGTGGCTATGGCTGCACGTTTTTATTTCCTCTTTGCGGACAGTTCACAGTGAGTTCGTACGTGCACACAAAAAAGGTTTTCAAAGGAAAGGGGGCTAAAACGTTTGAGGCTGACCACGCTGCGAGCGCTTGGCTACCAGTGAAGGAGCAACAAAAATGAAAAAAAGTGAACGAAGCTTTCGGCCACGTTAGATGAGTCACGCGAGTGTGCGCCTGCTACTGTGAAATTCATGTGAAAGGCACGGGTGACGGGTGGGTTCGGGAAGGACTGCAGTACGAGAATGTTTCTTGAACGAGTTCCCCGAAAGCTAAACAATTTTGGGGGGGGCGCGTTACTGCCAGTTAGGTTCGCCATGGAGGCCACAAGGAGGGCCAGTACTGGAAAAGGGGCAATTAAATAACACTGTAGTCTCAAAAAAAAAAAAAAGAAGAAAAAACTTGCCGTGAGATACATAAAGATACTACGATTTTGTTAGAGGATTTTTATTACGGCGGTCAGCCCGCGCCTTTGAGGAAGACTTCATTTTGCCGTTCTGCTGTGGTCCGGCAGATTACACGTTCGGGTTCCGCAAAATATGAAGAAAAATGCCTTATTCAGCCAATTTACATCAGATTCTAACCGTTATTGTCTAGTTTTGTTCTGGACGTAGTTGCGGTTACGAGGGTGCAACTATTTTTGCCCTACTCAGCCTCAGAGTGTAGCGTCCGTTGCAGTTCCGGTGTTCTGCCAGACTTCTTGTAATTTTCCTGCTTAAAATATCACGTTTTCATTTAAAATTTAATATGTCTGCGAGTAATTCTTGTATCCTAACAGCACCATGTTGTTATTTTAGTGTGCATATGTTTGCCTAAAAAGTTAGAGTCCTTCAAGATTCTCGGCCACGTGTTAACCACGCTTTGACATTTCTGGCTATAAATGTATTAAAACTGCAATTTCAAAAGAAATGAAGTTAGCGGTTAGCTTTCTTTTTGTACGCTGCTCCTGCTGGGGCGGTTATTCATGCGGTTGGGCCGCTTGTTTAAAGAGAAATTGCATTTTTACTATTTTAGGGTTAAGCAAAAAATTGGGTAAATATTGACCGAAACAAATAAAAATTAGGTCGCCGTCGGCAGTAACGCACAGCGAATCGACTGGCGTTGGTTTTAAAAAATAGCTGGCACTCTGACGCTAAGATGCAAGCTCACGAACTTCAAAAAAAGGGCGAATGGGGAAAAGCCGTCGCCGCCGCAGCTCACCTTTCGCACGTCCGTCCCCGCTGGCCGCCGAACGAGTAGAAACAAGTCGGAGGGCCCCCGCCAGGGGGAGCAACAGCAACGTTGCGGGAGCAAAGGGCGCTGTTAGTCTTTCCGTTGGTCCCATTCGCGTCGAGGGAGCAACGGTTGGTCCCTTCATTTTGCACACGGCCCTAATCTTGGCGCGTTTGGTCTTTTGGGGACTAAATGGTCCTCGCGAGGCGTAATTGCTGCAGTTAGTCTTATTTTCTCCCATTTTGGCTAAGAGTGTACTTCCATTTGTAGGCGGGCTTTGGGTTGACTTTTGCGCAACTGTTTTTGTAAACACATTTTAAACGACTACACCTAATCTAAACTACCTTTTATGGGTTTATTGTTCCGCCAGCGAACCAACAACAAGGCGACGAAAAATCGTCTGCTCCAAATCGTCTGCTCTGAGAAGCCGCGCCTCATCGCTCCGCCGTGCTTGTATGGCGTCACATCCGGGCGTTCGCTTTTAGCCAATCAGGGCTGGCTCAAAACGGGAACATTTGAAACGGACACAAAACGGACAAAACACGACCATACCGTCCCAGATAACAACTTTCCCGTCGGGCCGCACTCCGAACGTCAAGTCGCACGCGAGCGCTCTAATAAACTGAGGGGCCTCAGAGCGGCGAAGAGGGGTGGAGCAAGTCCATAACAGCGCTTTCTATCGTCCTCTTTGTTGCTGTTCTTTCACGCATGAGTTCGCGTGCGTGCAACGTAGTTGCCCATGACCTGCCGGCATTATAAGACTTGCCGGCGCTCGCTGCGAAGAACAAATTTGCCGGCACTGGTCCCAAGTGGTTGCTTTTCTGTGTGTGCGTATCGGGACACTCCCGTGTACACACAAACGTCAGCTTGCGGGTAGTGCGTCTACGGCCGCGCTATTTGTTGCGGCTTTGAAGAAAGTGCCCCCACCCCTCCTCCCCCGCTCGGAAGGTCACGTGCCGCCTCCGAGGCGCGTGTGCTTAGTTACGTGCAACGTTCCGCAGAAAAGGCACGCTGAGAACGCCAGAGATTGGCAAATATGCGTGCAGTCCACCGTCATTGAAACGAAATCACTTTATTCCGAATGTTTCATGGATCTCAGTGAACTGCGTCGAGAGCAAATAATCTGCTTCTAACGAAGTATCATTTATAACGAATACTTCGTTTTACCTTGATTCGTGTTGCTTGACTTGCGTTACGTGTTCAGCGGCAACGCGTTTAACGGCAACTACGAATTGAAGGCATGTGTTCGTGCTGGTCACAGTTGCGTGACTTCCTTTCTTTTCGCAAATGGAAGTTACCATCTTCAACTTCTAGGCATGCTGGAGTATTCTTCTTCGTCCGCATAGCTCGCGAGCCTATATAGTTGCGAATGATGATAGAGGAAGGAGAGAGGGGTACTGGAGACAAAGAGATGCTGACATTCCAAGTTACCTCCACCAACTGTTGTTTGCGAACGAGACGTGCACGATACCTTTGGTAACGCACCGCGTTGACGTAACAATACCGATATAAAAAACTGGTTCTCGAGAAACATGCCGGCATGTTTGTTCGCGTGACGGCGCGTAGTTTTGTCGCATTACTGAACGCACAAGGCGACGACTGCCTCCTCAACCGTATGCTGTCTCTTGGGCAGCAGCCAGCGCCACGATATTACAACCACGAGTGCAAGGCATTGCAGGAATGAGAGGCGCAAATTGATACCCCAGTGCCGAAATTACGCGTACAGATAAAGCCGCCAGCCATGTTGAGTGACGCTTCAAGGGCGCTCGCCGCGAGGTGTGTCTCAGTGACCTCCGAGGTTCCGAACCATTAGAGAGTCTCTGTCCTCCTAACCGAGCCAACTGCACGCCACTTTTACGCGCAGGGCTCGGCCTCAAATGTACGCACTGGTGCAGCCGACGCCGCCCAGGGCATTCCTCGGGCGACTGATCTCCTCCGGTCGAGACCGGTTTCTTTTTCTCGATCTCGCGGTGTTCGTGGCCAAACACGCATTCCCGTAGCTTTGCCGCCGCGCAAAGACCCCGCTGCTATTTTGTGGGGGGGCACCGTCGTGGGTGTCGCCGCGCCGGTGGTGCGGCGCCCCCGGGGGCGATCGCCGCCAGCGATAACGAGCGCGCGAGAAACACGGTCCCTGTTTGCGCGCCAGTGCTAATAAGGCGCTCGAAAGTTTGCTCGCGGGATTTAAACGCACGCTGTGTGTGTTGTTGGGTTGTTTCCGGCTGAAGACACGTGCGGTCCGGATACACAGTACAGCAGCTGTGTATCCGGACCGCACGTGTCTCAGGTGATCTCAGGGAGACGTCTCCCTGAGATCACCCGTTGCGGTGGCTCAGTGGCTAAGGCGTTGCGCTGCTGAGCACGAGGACGCGGGTTCGATTCCCGGCCGCGGCGGCCGCTTTTCTGATGGAGGCCAAAAACAAAAACGCCCGTGTGTACGAGGTGTCGGCGCACGTTAAAGATCCCCAGGTGGGCAAAATTAATCCTGAGCCCTCCACTACGGCGCGCCTCATCGCGTGCGTTGCGTCGGCGCGTTAAACCCCATTATCAATCAATCAATTATGCTAAGCTCTGAGTCAACATTACTCGGTTTCTTGTTTTTATAACTAATAACCACTGCGCGAATCTATGTGCCACTCCTAATAAGGCGTTCGAGAGTTTTCGCGCGATTTACACGCGCGCCGCGTGTTGTTGGGCTGTTTCCGGCTGAAGACACGTACTGTCCGGATACGCAGCTGCTGTCTCCCCGAGAAGATCGAAGTCAAGGCTAAGCTCTGAGTCAAATCCGTTCATCGGCCTCATGTTTTCAAAAAGCGGCGCGATTTTGCGACCAGGGTGCAGCGACAATCTGAGAGATCTATAGCTAACCGCATAGTTTCGGAATCCGGGAAACAGTCTTTTTCATGTGCAGGCCGTTGAAGGAGCACGTCGAATATTTGGGAAACTCTCAGTTGACTTGTAACATTCTCTACACCATCGCTAAACATCTTGTGACGCTGAATGCAATGTCGGATACGTGTGGTTTATTTGTTATTGCTATATTTTTATCTAATACGCGTGCGCGGACCACGACGTGTATTTTTTTGACACGGAAGTGTTTTATTTCGGGATTCACGTAGATTTCACTTACGTCATATCCGTCACGTAAATGACACCAGTACAACGAAGCAAGCGGCCTGTAAAGGGTGCACCCCTGCACACAGTGTCTTCTTGCGGGGGAGCAACCTTTAGTACTAAAAAGTGCGTTATACTTAGGGTTGATCGTTTTCGGGTTTTATTTTTTAACACGAAAGTGCATTATGCCGGGATACACCAAGATTTCACTGACGTCATTTCCGTCGCGGAAATGCCGCCAGTACACCTTTGCAGAAACGACCCGCCAGCAGGACGTCGCTCGCCAAGCACACCCACAAGACAGCCGCCGACACGCAAATCATGCTCAGCTGCAGATTTCGCTGCACATTTCACTTTCGTGTTTTGCCGATTTCTATGACAGAAGGATCAACCGCAGTTTTTTAACATTTCAACCACGCAAGGCTTCGGCATTAGTATAACCGCAAGCTTTCAGCGTACGCGCCAGGCACAGGTAACACCTTGCTTGCTGCTTGTGCGGTACTGAGCTCGTGTGACGCCGGTTTCAAGTTGCACGCAGAAACGGCCACAGGGGTTAATATTTCAAAACAATGCAGAAGTCACCGGAGCACGCATATAACTCGTAGCACCCTGTCACGCTTGGGAAATCTGCCCCTGAGGGGGTGCAGTGCGTGTAAGTGTCGCTGCCCTCGCGTGCGTTTCTCGTACCGTGAAAACTGCACCGGATATCCGCCTCTCCTCCCCTCTATATGAAGTTCCGAGGCGCAGCTCCCGTTCTCACGCGTGGTTCGGCGTGGCTCGGAAAACCCGTCAAACGATGCTGGCGACCGACCCTTCTCTTTTTTTCTTTTTAAACTACCCAGGGTGAAACGAACTCGCGAGTGTAGGCGGCACTTCTACTTTCTTCGAGACGAGGGTCGGGGAATGCCTAAAAACAACCGCCCTCGCCTCCACCCAGCCGCGGTTTTCTGCGCGGCCTCAGCAGTTTTTGTCGACGGCCCTTTTTCTCGCCACGAGGGGTGAGCTTGAGTCTAGAAAACGGTTGCGCCCACGCCCAACACTCCCCAGATAAGGCCTATTCGTTTCTATGTCCCTTCACTATTCACTCCACTAGTCGCCCACTCTCGACATCAGGTACGCTTGAAGAATACGCATAAAAACTTACGCGTAGGCTTAACTTTTCAAGCTCATTCTTGTAGACTGTTGCAACGCGAGGATTTCTTACCACGGTGGCGTTCGTACGCGCTTTCCCACCCTCCACCTCTTGGCCACTTACTCGAAGCCTGTCTCCTTCTTTCGAACATATTTTTTGTCTGCAACCTTTCGCTCCCGACGTCCCACCCGCCCACATTCATTTTTCTTTTCTTCTGCCGCGTAATTTTGTGTGAAGTTTGGCGTGCCATGAAGGGCGCTGGCCAAGAAGGGTGGCGCAGTTCCAGGCTGACTTCCCGAGGTAGTTCTGAGATGAATAACCTTGACACAATGTCGTGCGTCACGCCGAAGAGAAAAGAAAGCGGCAGCTACAGGCGTCAACGGAACTCCGCGCCAGTCTGTTGACTGTTCTTATGATGGAGGACACCTAAGTACTTCGGTGGCTGCTCTCCGCAGCAGCATAGATGTACCGTGTGTTCCCTACCTTGACCTGAAGACATGGTACGGACAGATTTGCGCAAATCTTGGCAGGAAACATGGGCCACACAAACAGAGAACAAACTCTACAAAGCCACACTTAGGTAGATACATAACAGACAAGACAGACACACGGAAGTAGCCTTAGCCAGGCTACGGATAGGCCACACTTGCGTAACACATTCACACTTGCTCACTGGGTCTTCGAGACACCTGTGCGGCAGGTGTGGAGAGGGCCTATCCGTAGCTCACTTGCTAATCACATGCAAGACACTCCACACCCACACGACACAGACACTTTCCAGAGATCCACAGGCGACAAATCCCACTCCACCCATCGCACTTCTTAGGCGATCGATAAACCAATGTTTTTTGTCAAACGGGTTTTTAAGTATTTATCACAAGTTAAATTTCTGAATCTCATATCCTATTCATGCATAACCACAACCTGGCCCTCTGCACCAGCCATCTCCATTGTCTTTATGTGTTTTTACCTCTGTTGCTAATCAATTTTAGTATTAGTCACTTTTAATCTATGCTAGCTAAGTATCTGTTTTTGGCGCTCTTTGCCCTAGTTGGAGCCATTAAAGTCAACCATCATCATCACCTCAGTACTTCATATGAGCTGTGAACGCGAAACCTTTTCTCTGCGCATGCCCAGGCGTTAGCACGCGCTGTGGAGCGTTCCTTTTTTGTGTGTTCTAGTTTAGGAGCATTGCCACAGACGCCGCCGACACCAGCTTTTTTGATCAACGGATTCTTTAATGTTATCGCACTAACTCCTTAGAACACTGACAGCCACACAAAGGAAGCGTGACCGAGGGCTGATTAATCAACACTCCCCAATTCAAGAGGACTATGATATGAGCGAGTTGGTGAACGTTCATGATTGAAAATCAGCGCAGAAAAGAACACAGCACAAAAAAAAGGGACGAGAAGTAGCGCTATCCTGTCTATATACTTCTCGTCCCTTTTCTGTGCTGTGCTTTTCGATCATTAACGCTCCCTAGAATAAAGGCAAGTAGATTATATACTTCATGGGAATTACAATTCTAGTTCAATATCCGGCGGAGAAGTGGAGTTGGGGAGGACACTTCTTGCGTATAGGAGAGACAGCGAACGAGCAACAACCCAGTATACTAATTTACCAAGTAACGGGACAAAACACATCCCGTGCGATACAAAGCCAGGTAAAGAACAGTCGCC